>NC_083719.1:165799260-166146066 GCF_028564815.1 Eubalaena glacialis | reverse complement strand
GGACCTCTAAAACTTTACCAGGCACAGCGAGCGGTGGAAGCAAGTCCCACACACCGAAAGAGCCGTAGCTGAAAAATATTGTCGCTCCTTTGCAGCACCGTACAAGCCCTTTGCTTTTGGGGGAGAGGGCCTTTCTCTTCTCTTCTTTGGCACACAGGGAAATGCCTTCACGGTGTTCGGCCTTGATACACTCGAGTGAGTGCAGCTTCCCCTTAACTGTTGAGAGTGTGCTAGTGCAGCGCTCTCGAACATGACTGTCCTTTGAACACACCAAAAGAAACTTTCCATTCGAGGAGGGAACGCGCTGCACGGGAACTCTTTGTTCTCTGAGCCAAGTGGGTGCTGCTACTGCGCCTGTGTGTTTGCTGGTTCACTGGCACTCTGAGATGTTTTTGCCTCGCCATTGCGGGGCCCACGCTGTGCAGCTAACCTCACTTAGGGATCACAAGGGCCCGCATTACTTTCCAGGGGAGGACAACGCTGCCCGGATCACCCTCCAGGTGTCACTTTCTTGGCACTGAGCTACCTTCCTCGAAAGCTGTGCGTTGGTAGCCTGCTCCCAATGTGTTCCTTTGGTGACTGGACGCTCTTTGAGATGCTGGTCGAGACGGCCTCTGCTTCTCTGCTCTTGGAGAAGGCTGCTTTGCGGAGACGCTCAGCGTGGCCTGCGCCAAGTTCAACCTTCTGCTGCTCTGAACTAACGACTTACCTGCCCTCGCCCCTGGCGCAAAGTGCCTAGGCACAAGGGCACGCTCTGGCCCCGCTGCCCACACTCAGTAGTCCAAAGCCTTCACAGGCTCCACGGGCGTCCTGCTTCCACTTACCCTCTGAGCGCGGCTTGCTACGTGGCGGCGGCTGCAGCACTCCACAGGGTTTGGGGGCAGAACTCCTACCACTCTCCTCACATAGGCAGTCAGTCCTCCGCCGGGCTTCCCGTAGCCTGTGCAGAGAGCACTGTCTGTGGCACACCTCTTTCTTCTCCCTGCACCCTTATCTGTATTTTCGCAGCTGGGGGCAACCGGCTTCTGCTGCTGTGGACGAGGCCTGCTTACTGCTTGGCAAACGCCAGAGAGAAATGAGCGCGGCTGCAGAGGACGAGTCCAAGGAGCTCTAGGACGTCACAGTCAACCAGTGGTCTTGCCACCGAGCTCAGAGGTCTCTTCCAGTCCAGGAAAGAATGCGCCGCTTTGGCGTTCTTTCCTAGGACAAGAAACGTTCGGTGACAGTGCGTCTGTCAAGCTCGTGCTGACCGCCGCAATCTCAGAGCCTTTCCCTGCCAATCATCTCCTGGCTTCTACTTTCTGGCCGCAAGCTCACTTAAGAAGTACCCTTACCTACCCGAGGATTTCACTAAGGGACTCTATTCGGTATGCCCATCGCCTCTGCCAAGGCAACTGGGGCCAAAACATTGCAGTGGCTGCTGGATCCAACTCTCTCCGCCTCCCCGGGAGCCGCCCGAGCCTATGGGCTGTTGGAGAAGGTCTTCGTTATGGTCCAGGTCACTCCCTTGATTGGCAGAAAGTCCCACCGCTGCCAGTGAGGACTTTGGTTTGAGAGCTCACTCTGTTGAGAACGCGTTGGTGCAGCCCTCGTTTCTCCTGCGTACCGGACCCCTGCAAGTAACGGAGGCCTTTCAACGTCCAAACTCCTTCCTGGGGAAAACGCATACTTGTGGAGCGAGGAAGCCTAGGCAGGCTGCTTGCAGCCAGTCCACGCTCCTTTGGCTCCTGAAGCGAAGGCTTCCGGCACCTCTCCTGGCAGCCTCGCAAGCCTTTGGCCGGACCTCTAAAACTTTACCAGGCACAGCGAGCGGTGGAAGCAAGTCCCACACACCGAAAGAGCCGTAGCTGAAAAATATTGTCGCTCCTTTGCAGCACCGTACAAGCCCTTTGCTTTTGGGGGAGAGGGCCTTTCTCTTCTCTTCTTTGGCACACAGGGAAATGCCTTCACGGTGTTCGGCCTTGATACACTCGAGTGAGTGCAGCTTCCCCTTAACTGTTGAGAGTGTGCTAGTGCAGCGCTCTCGAACATGACTGTCCTTTGAACACACCAAAAGAAACTTTCCATTCGAGGAGGGAACGCGCTGCACGGGAACTCTTTGTTCTCTGAGCCAAGTGGGTGCTGCTACTGCGCCTGTGTGTTTGCTGGTTCACTGGCACTCTGAGATGTTTTTGCCTCGCCATTGCGGGGCCCACGCTGTGCAGCTAACCTCACTTAGGGATCACAAGGGCCCGCATTACTTTCCAGGGGAGGACAACGCTGCCCGGATCACCCTCCAGGTGTCACTTTCTTGGCACTGAGCTACCTTCCTCGAAAGCTGTGCGTTGGTAGCCTGCTCCCAATGTGTTCCTTTGGTGACTGGACGCTCTTTGAGATGCTGGTCGAGACGGCCTCTGCTTCTCTGCTCTTGGAGAAGGCTGCTTTGCGGAGACGCTCAGCGTGGCCTGCGCCAAGTTCAACCTTCTGCTGCTCTGAACTAACGACTTACCTGCCCTCGCCCCTGGCGCAAAGTGCCTAGGCACAAGGGCACGCTCTGGCCCCGATGCCCACACTCAGTAGTCCAAAGCCTTCACAGGCTCCACGGGCGTCCTGCTTCCACTTACCCTCTGAGCGCGGCTTGCTACGTGGCGGCGGCTGCAGCACTCCACAGGGTTTGGGGGCAGAACTCCTACCACTCTCCTCACATAGGCAGTCAGTCCTCCGCCGGGCTTCCCGTAGCCTGTGCAGAGAGCACTGTCTGTGGCACACCTCTTTCTTCTCCCTGCACCCTTATCTGTATTTTCGCAGCTGGGGGCAACCGGCTTCTGCTGCTGTGGACGAGGCCTGCTTACTGCTTGGCAAACGCCAGAGAGAAATGAGCGCGGCTGCAGAGGACGAGTCCAAGGAGCTCTAGGACGTCACAGTCAACCAGTGGTCTTGCCACCGAGCTCAGAGGTCTCTTCCAGTCCAGGAAAGAATGCGCCGCTTTGGCGTTCTTTCCTAGGACAAGAAACGTTCGGTGACAGTGCGTCTGTCAAGCTCGTGCTGACCGCCGCAATCTCAGAGCCTTTCCCTGCCAATCATCTCCTGGCTTCTACTTTCTGGCCGCAAGCTCACTTAAGAAGTACCCTTACCTACCCGAGGATTTCACTAAGGGACTCTATTCGGTATGCCCATCGCCTCTGCCAAGGCAACTGGGGCCAAAACATTGCAGTGGCTGCTGGATCCAACTCTCTCCGCCTCCCCGGGAGCCGCCCGAGCCTATGGGCTGTTGGAGAAGGTCTTCGTTATGGTCCAGGTCACTCCCTTGATTGGCAGAAAGTCCCACCGCTGCCAGTGAGGACTTTGGTTTGAGAGCTCACTCTGTTGAGAACGCGTTGGTGCAGCCCTCGTTTCTCCTGCGTACCGGACCCCTGCAAGTAACGGAGGCCTTTCAACGTCCAAACTCCTTCCTGGGGAAAACGCATACTTGTGGAGCGAGGAAGCCTAGGCAGGCTGCTTGCAGCCAGTCCACGCTCCTTTGGCTCCTGAAGCGAAGGCTTCCGGCACCTCTCCTGGCAGCCTCGCAAGCCTTTGGCCGGACCTCTAAAACTTTAGCAGGCACAGCGAGCGGTGGAAGCAAGTCCCACACACCGAAAGAGCCGTAGCTGAAAAATATTGTCGCTCCTTTGCAGCACCGTACAAGCCCTTTGCTTTTGGGGGAGAGGGCCTTTCTCTTCTCTTCTTTGGCACACAGGGAAATGCCTTCACGGTGTTCGGCCTTGATACACTCGAGTGAGTGCAGCTTCCCCTTAACTGTTGAGAGTGTGCTAGTGCAGCGCTCTCGAACATGACTGTCCTTTGAACACACCAAAAGAAACTTTCCATTCGAGGAGGGAACGCGCTGCACGGGAACTCTTTGTTCTCTGAGCCAAGTGGGTGCTGCTACTGCGCCTGTGTGTTTGCTGGTTCACTGGCACTCTGAGATGTTTTTGCCTCGCCATTGCGGGGCCCACGCTGTGCAGCTAACCTCACTTAGGGATCACAAGGGCCCGCATTACTTTCCAGGGGAGGACAACGCTGCCCGGATCACCCTCCAGGTGTCACTTTCTTGGCACTGAGCTACCTTCCTCGAAAGCTGTGCGTTGGTAGCCTGCTCCCAATGTGTTCCTTTGGTGACTGGACGCTCTTTGAGATGCTGGTCGAGACGGCCTCTGCTTCTCTGCTCTTGGAGAAGGCTGCTTTGCGGAGACGCTCAGCGTGGCCTGCGCCAAGTTCAACCTTCTGCTGCTCTGAACTAACGACTTACCTGCCCTCGCCCCTGGCGCAAAGTGCCTAGGCACAAGGGCACGCTCTGGCCCCGATGCCCACGCTCAGTAGTCCAAAGCCTTCACAGGCTCCACGGGCGTCCTGCTTCCACTTACCCTCTGAGCGCGGCTTGCTACGTGGCGGCGGCTGCAGCACTCCACAGGGTTTGGGGGCAGAACTCCTACCACTCTCCTCACATAGGCAGTCAGTCCTCCGCCGGGCTTCCCGTAGCCTGTGCAGAGAGCACTGTCTGTGGCACACCTCTTTCTTCTCCCTGCACCCTTATCTGTATTTTCGCAGCTGGGGGCAACCGGCTTCTGCTGCTGTGGACGAGGCCTGCTTACTGCTTGGCAAACGCCAGAGAGAAATGAGCGCGGCTGCAGAGGACGAGTCCAAGGAGCTCTAGGACGTCACAGTCAACCAGTGGTCTTGCCACCGAGCTCAGAGGTCTCTTCCAGTCCAGGAAAGAATGCGCCGCTTTGGCGTTCTTTCCTAGGACAAGAAACGTTCGGTGACAGTGCGTCTGTCAAGCTCGTGCTGACCGCCGCAATCTCAGAGCCTTTCCCTGCCAATCATCTCCTGGCTTCTACTTTCTGGCCGCAAGCTCACTTAAGAAGTACCCTTACCTACCCGAGGATTTCACTAAGGGACTCTATTCGGTATGCCCATCGCCTCTGCCAAGGCAACTGGGGCCAAAACATTGCAGTGGCTGCTGGATCCAACTCTCTCCGCCTCCCCGGGAGCCGCCCGAGCCTATGGGCTGTTGGAGAAGGTCTTCGTTATGGTCCAGGTCACTCCCTTGATTGGCAGAAAGTCCCACCGCTGCCAGTGAGGACTTTGGTTTGAGAGCTCACTCTGTTGAGAACGCGTTGGTGCAGCCCTCGTTTCTCCTGCGTACCGGACCCCTGCAAGTAACGGAGGCCTTTCAACGTCCAAACTCCTTCCTGGGGAAAACGCATACTTGTGGAGCGAGGAAGCCTAGGCAGGCTGCTTGCAGCCAGTCCACGCTCCTTTGGCTCCTGAAGCGAAGGCTTCCGGCACCTCTCCTGGCAGCCTCGCAAGCCTTTGGCCGGACCTCTAAAACTTTACCAGGCACAGCGAGCGGTGGAAGCAAGTCCCACACACCGAAAGAGCCGTAGCTGAAAAATATTGTCGCTCCTTTGCAGCACCGTACAAGCCCTTTGCTTTTGGGGGAGAGGGCCTTTCTCTTCTCTTCTTTGGCACACAGGGAAATGCCTTCACGGTGTTCGGCCTTGATACACTCGAGTGAGTGCAGCTTCCCCTTAACTGTTGAGAGTGTGCTAGTGCAGCGCTCTCGAACATGACTGTCCTTTGAACACACCAAAAGAAACTTTCCATTCGAGGAGGGAACGCGCTGCACGGGAACTCTTTGTTCTCTGAGCCAAGTGGGTGCTGCTACTGCGCCTGTGTGTTTGCTGGTTCACTGGCACTCTGAGATGTTTTTGCCTCGCCATTGCGGGGCCCACGCTGTGCAGCTAACCTCACTTAGGGATCACAAGGGCCCGCATTACTTTCCAGGGGAGGACAACGCTGCCCGGATCACCCTCCAGGTGTCACTTTCTTGGCACTGAGCTACCTTCCTCGAAAGCTGTGCGTTGGTAGCCTGCTCCCAATGTGTTCCTTTGGTGACTGGACGCTCTTTGAGATGCTGATCGAGACGGCCTCTGCTTCTCTGCTCTTGGAGAAGGCTGCTTTGCGGAGACGCTCAGCGTGGCCTGCGCCAAGTTCAACCTTCTGCTGCTCTGAACTAACGACTTACCTGCCCTCGCCCCTGGCGCAAAGTGCCTAGGCACAAGGGCACGCTCTGGCCCCGATGCCCACGCTCAGTAGTCCAAAGCCTTCACAGGCTCCACGGGCGTCCTGCTTCCACTTACCCTCTGAGCGCGGCTTGCTACGTGGCGGCGGCTGCAGCACTCCACAGGGTTTGGGGGCAGAACTCCTACCACTCTCCTCACATAGGCAGTCAGTCCTCCGCCGGGCTTCCCGTAGCCTGTGCAGAGAGCACTGTCTGTGGCACACCTCTTTCTTCTCCCTGCACCCTTATCTGTATTTTCGCAGCTGGGGGCAACCGGCTTCTGCTGCTGTGGACGAGGCCTGCTTACTGCTTGGCAAACGCCAGAGAGAAATGAGCGCGGCTGCAGAGGACGAGTCCAAGGAGCTCTAGGACGTCACAGTCAACCAGTGGTCTTGCCACCGAGCTCAGAGGTCTCTTCCAGTCCAGGAAAGAATGCGCCGCTTTGGCGTTCTTTCCTAGGACAAGAAACGTTCGGTGACAGTGCGTCTGTCAAGCTCGTGCTGACCGCCGCAATCTCAGAGCCTTTCCCTGCCAATCATCTCCTGGCTTCTACTTTCTGGCCGCAAGCTCACTTAAGAAGTACCCTTACCTACCCGAGGATTTCACTAAGGGACTCTATTCGGTATGCCCATCGCCTCTGCCAAGGCAACTGGGGCCAAAACATTGCAGTGGCTGCTGGATCCAACTCTCTCCGCCTCCCCGGGAGCCGCCCGAGCCTATGGGCTGTTGGAGAAGGTCTTCGTTATGGTCCAGGTCACTCCCTTGATTGGCAGAAAGTCCCACCGCTGCCAGTGAGGACTTTGGTTTGAGAGCTCACTCTGTTGAGAACGCGTTGGTGCAGCCCTCGTTTCTCCTGCGTACCGGACCCCTGCAAGTAACGGAGGCCTTTCAACGTCCAAACTCCTTCCTGGGGAAAACGCATACTTGTGGAGCGAGGAAGCCTAGGCAGGCTGCTTGCAGCCAGTCCACGCTCCTTTGGCTCCTGAAGCGAAGGCTTCCGGCACCTCTCCTGGCAGCCTCGCAAGCCTTTGGCCGGACCTCTAAAACTTTACCAGGCACAGCGAGCGGTGGAAGCAAGTCCCACACACCGAAAGAGCCGTAGCTGAAAAATATTGTCGCTCCTTTGCAGCACCGTACAAGCCCTTTGCTTTTGGGGGAGAGGGCCTTTCTCTTCTCTTCTTTGGCACACAGGGAAATGCCTTCACGGTGTTCGGCCTTGATACACTCGAGTGAGTGCAGCTTCCCCTTAACTGTTGAGAGTGTGCTAGTGCAGCGCTCTCGAACATGACTGTCCTTTGAACACACCAAAAGAAACTTTCCATTCGAGGAGGGAACGCGCTGCACGGGAACTCTTTGTTCTCTGAGCCAAGTGGGTGCTGCTACTGCGCCTGTGTGTTTGCTGGTTCACTGGCACTCTGAGATGTTTTTGCCTCGCCATTGCGGGGCCCACGCTGTGCAGCTAACCTCACTTAGGGATCACAAGGGCCCGCATTACTTTCCAGGGGAAGACAACGCTGCCCGGATCACCCTCCAGGTGTCACTTTCTTGGCACTGAGCTACCTTCCTCGAAAGCTGTGCGTTGGTAGCCTGCTCCCAATGTGTTCCTTTGGTGACTGGACGCTCTTTGAGATGCTGGTCGAGACGGCCTCTGCTTCTCTGCTCTTGGAGAAGGCTGCTTTGCGGAGACGCTCAGCGTGGCCTGCGCCAAGTTCAACCTTCTGCTGCTGTGAACTAACGACTTACCTGCCCTCGCCCCTGGCGCAAAGTGCCTAGGCACAAGGGCACGCTCTGGCCCCGATGCCCACGCTCAGTAGTCCAAAGCCTTCACAGGCTCCACGGGCGTCCTGCTTCCACTTACCCTCTGAACGCGGCTTGCTACGTGGCGGCGGCTGCAGCACTCCACAGGGTTTGGGGGCAGAACTCCTACCACTCTCCTCACATAGGCAGTCAGTCCTCCGCCGGGCTTCCCGTAGCCTGTGCAGAGAGCACTGTCTGTGGCACACCTCTTTCTTCTCCCTGCACCCTTATCTGTATTTTCGCAGCTGGGGGCAACCGGCTTCTGCTGCTGTGGACGAGGCCTGCTTACTGCTTGGCAAACGCCAGAGAGAAATGAGCGCGGCTGCAGAGGAAGGGTCCAAGGAGCTCTAGGACGTCACAGTCAACCAGTGGTCTTGCCACCGAGCTCAGAGGTCTCTTCCAGTCCAGGAAAGAATGCGCCGCTTTGGCGTTCTTTCCTAGGACAAGAAACGTTCGGTGACAGTGCGTCTGTCAAGCTCGTGCTGACCGCCGCAATCTCAGAGCCTTTCCCTGCCAATCATCTCCTGGCTTCTACTTTCTGGCCGCAAGCTCACTTAAGAAGTACCCTTACCTACCCGAGGATTTCACTAAGGGACTCTATTCGGTATGCCCATCGCCTCTGCCAAGGCAACTGGGGCCAAAACATTGCAGTGGCTGCTGGATCCAACTCTCTCCGCCTCCCCGGGAGCCGCCCGAGCCTATGGGCTGTTGGAGAAGGTCTTCGTTATGGTCCAGGTCACTCCCTTGATTGGCAGAAAGTCTCACCGCTGCCAGTGAGGACTTTGGTTTGAGAGCTCACTCTGTTGAGAACGCGTTGGTGCAGCCCTCGTTTCTCCTGCGTACCGGACCCCTGCAAGTAACGGAGGCCTCTCAACGTTCAAACTCCTTCCTGGGGAAAACGCATACTTGTGGAGCGAGGAAGCCTAGGCAGGCTGCTTGCAGCCAGTCCACGCTCCTTTGGCTCCTGAAGCGAAGGCTTCCGGCACCTCTCCTGGCAGCCTCGCAAGCCTTTGGCCGGACCTCTAAAACTTTAGCAGGCACAGCGAGCGGTGGAAGCAAGTCCCACACACCGAAAGAGCCGTAGCTGAAAAATATTGTCGCTCCTTTGCAGCACCGTACAAGCCCTTTGCTTTTGGGGGAGAGGGCCTTTCTCTTCTCTTCTTTGGCACACAGGGAAATGCCTTCACGGTGTTCGGCCTTGATACACTCGAGTGAGTGCAGCTTCCCCTTAACTGTTGAGAGTGTGCTAGTGCAGCGCTCTCGAACATGACTGTCCTTTGAACACACCAAAAGAAACTTTCCATTCGAGGAGGGAACGCGCTGCACGGGAACTCTTTGTTCTCTGAGCCAAGTGGGTGCTGCTACTGCGCCTGTGTGTTTGCTGGTTCACTGGCACTCTGAGATGTTTTTGCCTCGCCATTGCGGGGCCCACGCTGTGCAGCTAACCTCACTTAGGGATCACAAGGGCCCGCATTACTTTCCAGGGGAAGACAACGCTGCCCGGATCACCCTCCAGGTGTCACTTTCTTGGCACTGAGCTACCTTCCTCGAAAGCTGTGCGTTGGTAGCCTGCTCCCAATGTGTTCCTTTGGTGACTGGACGCTCTTTGAGATGCTGGTCGAGACGGCCTCTGCTTCTCTGCTCTTGGAGAAGGCTGCTTTGCGGAGACGCTCAGCGTGGCCTGCGCCAAGTTCAACCTTCTGCTGCTGTGAACTAACGACTTACCTGCCCTCGCCCCTGGCGCAAAGTGCCTAGGCACAAGGGCACGCTCTGGCCCCGATGCCCACGCTCAGTAGTCCAAAGCCTTCACAGGCTCCACGGGCGTCCTGCTTCCACTTACCCTCTGAACGCGGCTTGCTACGTGGCGGCGGCTGCAGCACTCCACAGGGTTTGGGGGCAGAACTCCTACCACTCTCCTCACATAGGCAGTCAGTCCTCCGCCGGGCTTCCCGTAGCCTGTGCAGAGAGCACTGTCTGTGGCACACCTCTTTCTTCTCCCTGCACCCTTATCTGTATTTTCGCAGCTGGGGGCAACCGGCTTCTGCTGCTGTGGACGAGGCCTGCTTACTGCTTGGCAAACGCCAGAGAGAAATGAGCGCGGCTGCAGAGGAAGGGTCCAAGGAGCTCTAGGACGTCACAGTCAACCAGTGGTCTTGCCACCGAGCTCAGAGGTCTCTTCCAGTCCAGGAAAGAATGCGCCGCTTTGGCGTTCTTTCCTAGGACAAGAAACGTTCGGTGACAGTGCGTCTGTCAAGCTCGTGCTGACCGCCGCAATCTCAGAGCCTTTCCCTGCCAATCATCTCCTGGCTTCTACTTTCTGGCCGCAAGCTCACTTAAGAAGTACCCTTACCTACCCGAGGATTTCACTAAGGGACTCTATTCGGTATGCCCATCGCCTCTGCCAAGGCAACTGGGGCCAAAACATTGCAGTGGCTGCTGGATCCAACTCTCTCCGCCTCCCCGGGAGCCGCCCGAGCCTATGGGCTGTTGGAGAAGGTCTTCGTTATGGTCCAGGTCACTCCCTTGATTGGCAGAAAGTCTCACCGCTGCCAGTGAGGACTTTGGTTTGAGAGCTCACTCTGTTGAGAACGCGTTGGTGCAGCCCTCGTTTCTCCTGCGTACCGGACCCCTGCAAGTAACGGAGGCCTCTCAACGTTCAAACTCCTTCCTGGGGAAAACGCATACTTGTGGAGCGAGGAAGCCTAGGCAGGCTGCTTGCAGCCAGTCCACGCTCCTTTGGCTCCTGAAGCGAAGGCTTCCGGCACCTCTCCTGGCAGCCTCGCAAGCCTTTGGCCGGACCTCTAAAACTTTAGCAGGCACAGCGAGCGGTGGAAGCAAGTCCCACACACCGAAAGAGCCGTAGCTGAAAAATATTGTCGCTCCTTTGCAGCACCGTACAAGCCCTTTGCTTTTGGGGGAGAGGGCCTTTCTCTTCTCTTCTTTGGCACACAGGGAAATGCCTTCACGGTGTTCGGCCTTGATACACTCGAGTGAGTGCAGCTTCCCCTTAACTGTTGAGAGTGTGCTAGTGCAGCGCTCTCGAACATGACTGTCCTTTGAACACACCAAAAGAAACTTTCCATTCGAGGAGGGAACGCGCTGCACGGGAACTCTTTGTTCTCTGAGCCAAGTGGGTGCTGCTACTGCGCCTGTGTGTTTGCTGGTTCACTGGCACTCTGAGATGTTTTTGCCTCGCCATTGCGGGGCCCACGCTGTGCAGCTAACCTCACTTAGGGATCACAAGGGCCCGCATTACTTTCCAGGGGAGGACAACGCTGCCCGGATCACCCTCCAGGTGTCACTTTCTTGGCACTGAGCTACCTTCCTCGAAAGCTGTGCGTTGGTAGCCTGCTCCCAATGTGTTCCTTTGGTGACTGGACGCTCTTTGAGATGCTGGTCGAGACGGCCTCTGCTTCTCTGCTCTTGGAGAAGGCTGCTTTGCGGAGACGCTCAGCGTGGCCTGCGCCAAGTTCAACCTTCTGCTGCTCTGAACTAACGACTTACCTGCCCTCGCCCCTGGCGCAAAGTGCCTAGGCACAAGGGCACGCTCTGGCCCCGATGCCCACGCTCAGTAGTCCAAAGCCTTCACAGGCTCCACGGGCGTCCTGCTTCCACTTACCCTCTGAGCGCGGCTTGCTACGTGGCGGCGGCTGCAGCACTCCACAGGGTTTGGGGGCAGAACTCCTACCACTCTCCTCACATAGGCAGTCAGTCCTCCGCCGGGCTTCCCGTAGCCTGTGCAGAGAGCACTGTCTGTGGCACACCTCTTTCTTCTCCCTGCACCCTTATCTGTATTTTCGCAGCTGGGGGCAACCGGCTTCTGCTGCTGTGGACGAGGCCTGCTTACTGCTTGGCAAACGCCAGAGAGAAATGAGCGCGGCTGCAGAGGACGAGTCCAAGGAGCTCTAGGACGTCACAGTCAACCAGTGGTCTTGCCACCGAGCTCAGAGGTCTCTTCCAGTCCAGGAAAGAATGCGCCGCTTTGGCGTTCTTTCCTAGGACAAGAAACGTTCGGTGACAGTGCGTCTGTCAAGCTGGTGCTGACCGCCGCAATCTCAGAGCCTTTCCCTGCCAATCATCTCCTGGCTTCTACTTTCTGGCCGCAAGCTCACTTAAGAAGTACCCTTACCTACCCGAGGATTTCACTAAGGGACTCTATTCGGTATGCCCATCGCCTCTGCCAAGGCAACTGGGGCCAAAACATTGCAGTGGCTGCTGGATCCAACTCTCTCCGCCTCCCCGGGAGCCGCCCGAGCCTATGGGCTGTTGGAGAAGGTCTTCGTTATGGTCCAGGTCACTCCCTTGATTGGCAGAAAGTCCCACCGCTGCCAGTGAGGACTTTGGTTTGAGAGCTCACTCTGTTGAGAACGCGTTGGTGCAGCCCTCGTTTCTCCTGCGTACCGGACCCCTGCAAGTAACGGAGGCCTTTCAACGTCCAAACTCCTTCCTGGGGAAAACGCATACTTGTGGAGCGAGGAAGCCTAGGCAGGCTGCTTGCAGCCAGTCCACGCTCCTTTGGCTCCTGAAGCGAAGGCTTCCGGCACCTCTCCTGGCAGCCTCGCAAGCCTTTGGCCGGACCTCTAAAACTTTAGCAGGCACAGCGAGCGGTGGAAGCAAGTCCCACACACCGAAAGAGCCGTAGCTGAAAAATATTGTCGCTCCTTTGCAGCACCGTACAAGCCCTTTGCTTTTGGGGGAGAGGGCCTTTCTCTTCTCTTCTTTGGCACACAGGGAAATGCCTTCACGGTGTTCGGCCTTGATACACTCGAGTGAGTGCAGCTTCCCCTTAACTGTTGAGAGTGTGCTAGTGCAGCGCTCTCGAACATGACTGTCCTTTGAACACACCAAAAGAAACTTTCCATTCGAGGAGGGAACGCGCTGCACGGGAACTCTTTGTTCTCTGAGCCAAGTGGGTGCTGCTACTGCGCCTGTGTGTTTGCTGGTTCACTGGCACTCTGAGATGTTTTTGCCTCGCCATTGCGGGGCCCACGCTGTGCAGCTAACCTCACTTAGGGATCACAAGGGCCCGCATTACTTTCCAGGGGAAGACAACGCTGCCCGGATCACCCTCCAGGTGTCACTTTCTTGGCACTGAGCTACCTTCCTCGAAAGCTGTGCGTTGGTAGCCTGCTCCCAATGTGTTCCTTTGGTGACTGGACGCTCTTTGAGATGCTGGTCGAGACGGCCTCTGCTTCTCTGCTCTTGGAGAAGGCTGCTTTGCGGAGACGCTCAGCGTGGCCTGCGCCAAGTTCAACCTTCTGCTGCTGTGAACTAACGACTTACCTGCCCTCGCCCCTGGCGCAAAGTGCCTAGGCACAAGGGCACGCTCTGGCCCCGATGCCCACGCTCAGTAGTCCAAAGCCTTCACAGGCTCCACGGGCGTCCTGCTTCCACTTACCCTCTGAGCGCGGCTTGCTACGTGGCGGCGGCTGCAGCACTCCACAGGGTTTGGGGGCAGAACTCCTACCACTCTCCTCACATAGGCAGTCAGTCCTCCGCCGGGCTTCCCGTAGCCTGTGCAGAGAGCACTGTCTGTGGCACACCTCTTTCTTCTCCCTGCACCCTTATCTGTATTTTCGCAGCTGGGGGCAACCGGCTTCTGCTGCTGTGGACGAGGCCTGCTTACTGCTTGGCAAACGCCAGAGAGAAATGAGCGCGGCTGCAGAGGACGAGTCCAAGGAGCTCTAGGACGTCACAGTCAACCAGTGGTCTTGCCACCGAGCTCAGAGGTCTCTTCCAGTCCAGGAAAGAATGCGCCGCTTTGGCGTTCTTTCCTAGGACAAGAAACGTTCGGTGACAGTGCGTCTGTCAAGCTCGTGCTGACCGCCGCAATCTCAGAGCCTTTCCCTGCCAATCATCTCCTGGCTTCTACTTTCTGGCCGCAAGCTCACTTAAGAAGTACCCTTACCTACCCGAGGATTTCACTAAGGGACTCTATTCGGTATGCCCATCGCCTCTGCCAAGGCAACTGGGGCCAAAACATTGCAGTGGCTGCTGGATCCAACTCTCTCCGCCTCCCCGGGAGCCGCCCGAGCCTATGGGCTGTTGGAGAAGGTCTTCGTTATGGTCCAGGTCACTCCCTTGATTGGCAGAAAGTCTCACCGCTGCCAGTGAGGACTTTGGTTTGAGAGCTCACTCTGTTGAGAACGCGTTGGTGCAGCCCTCGTTTCTCCTGCGTACCGGACCCCTGCAAGTAACGGAGGCCTCTCAACGTTCAAACTCCTTCCTGGGGAAAACGCATACTTGTGGAGCGAGGAAGCCTAGGCAGGCTGCTTGCAGCCAGTCCACGCTCCTTTGGCTCCTGAAGCGAAGGCTTCCGGCACCTCTCCTGGCAGCCTCGCAAGCCTTTGGCCGGACCTCTAAAACTTTAGCAGGCACAGCGAGCGGTGGAAGCAAGTCCCACACACCGAAAGAGCCGTAGCTGAAAAATATTGTCGCTCCTTTGCAGCACCGTACAAGCCCTTTGCTTTTGGGGGAGAGGGCCTTTCTCTTCTCTTCTTTGGCACACAGGGAAATGCCTTCACGGTGTTCGGCCTTGATACACTCGAGTGAGTGCAGCTTCCCCTTAACTGTTGAGAGTGTGCTAGTGCAGCGCTCTCGAACATGACTGTCCTTTGAACACACCAAAAGAAACTTTCCATTCGAGGAGGGAACGCGCTGCACGGGAACTCTTTGTTCTCTGAGCCAAGTGGGTGCTGCTACTGCGCCTGTGTGTTTGCTGGTTCACTGGCACTCTGAGATGTTTTTGCCTCGCCATTGCGGGGCCCACGCTGTGCAGCTAACCTCACTTAGGGATCACAAGGGCCCGCATTACTTTCCAGGGGAGGACAACGCTGCCCGGATCACCCTCCAGGTGTCACTTTCTTGGCACTGAGCTACCTTCCTCGAAAGCTGTGCGTTGGTAGCCTGCTCCCAATGTGTTCCTTTGGTGACTGGACGCTCTTTGAGATGCTGGTCGAGACGGCCTCTGCTTCTCTGCTCTTGGAGAAGGCTGCTTTGCGGAGACGCTCAGCGTGGCCTGCGCCAAGTTCAACCTTCTGCTGCTGTGAACTAACGACTTACCTGCCCTCGCCCCTGGCGCAAAGTGCCTAGGCACAAGGGCACGCTCTGGCCCCGATGCCCACGCTCAGTAGTCCAAAGCCTTCACAGGCTCCACGGGCGTCCTGCTTCCACTTACCCTCTGAACGCGGCTTGCTACGTGGCGGCGGCTGCAGCACTCCACAGGGTTTGGGGGCAGAACTCCTACCACTCTCCTCACATAGGCAGTCAGTCCTCCGCCGGGCTTCCCGTAGCCTGTGCAGAGAGCACTGTCTGTGGCACACCTCTTTCTTCTCCCTGCACCCTTATCTGTATTTTCGCAGCTGGGGGCAACCGGCTTCTGCTGCTGTGGACGAGGCCTGCTTACTGCTTGGCAAACGCCAGAGAGAAATGAGCGCGGCTGCAGAGGAAGGGTCCAAGGAGCTCTAGGACGTCACAGTCAACCAGTGGTCTTGCCACCGAGCTCAGAGGTCTCTTCCAGTCCAGGAAAGAATGCGCCGCTTTGGCGTTCTTTCCTAGGGCAAGAAACGTTCGGTGACAGTGCGTCTGTCAAGCTCGTGCTGACCGCCGCAATCTCAGAGCCTTTCCCTGCCAATCATCTCCTGGCTTCTACTTTCTGGCCGCAAGCTCACTTAAGAAGTACCCTTACCTACCCGAGGATTTCACTAAGGGACTCTATTCGGTATGCCCATCGCCTCTGCCAAGGCAACTGGGGCCAAAACATTGCAGTGGCTGCTGGATCCAACTCTCTCCGCCTCCCCGGGAGCCGCCCGAGCCTATGGGCTGTTGGAGAAGGTCTTCGTTATGGTCCAGGTCACTCCCTTGATTGGCAGAAAGTCTCACCGCTGCCAGTGAGGACTTTGGTTTGAGAGCTCACTCTGTTGAGAACGCGTTGGTGCAGCCCTCGTTTCTCCTGCGTACCGGACCCCTGCAAGTAACGGAGGCCTCTCAACGTTCAAACTCCTTCCTGGGGAAAACGCATACTTGTGGAGCGAGGAAGCCTAGGCAGGCTGCTTGCAGCCAGTCCACGCTCCTTTGGCTCCTGAAGCGAAGGCTTCCGGCACCTCTCCTGGCAGCCTCGCAAGCCTTTGGCCGGACCTCTAAAACTTTAGCAGGCACAGCGAGCGGTGGAAGCAAGTCCCACACACCGAAAGAGCCGTAGCTGAAAAATATTGTCGCTCCTTTGCAGCACCGTACAAGCCCTTTGCTTTTGGGGGAGAGGGCCTTTCTCTTCTCTTCTTTGGCACACAGGGAAATGCCTTCACGGTGTTCGGCCTTGATACACTCGAGTGAGTGCAGCTTCCCCTTAACTGTTGAGAGTGTGCTAGTGCAGCGCTCTCGAACATGACTGTCCTTTGAACACACCAAAAGAAACTTTCCATTCGAGGAGGGAACGCGCTGCACGGGAACTCTTTGTTCTCTGAGCCAAGTGGGTGCTGCTACTGCGCCTGTGTGTTTGCTGGTTCACTGGCACTCTGAGATGTTTTTGCCTCGCCATTGCGGGGCCCACGCTGTGCAGCTAACCTCACTTAGGGATCACAAGGGCCCGCATTACTTTCCAGGGGAGGACAACGCTGCCCGGATCACCCTCCAGGTGTCACTTTCTTGGCACTGAGCTACCTTCCTCGAAAGCTGTGCGTTGGTAGCCTGCTCCCAATGTGTTCCTTTGGTGACTGGACGCTCTTTGAGATGCTGGTCGAGACGGCCTCTGCTTCTCTGCTCTTGGAGAAGGCTGCTTTGCGGAGACGCTCAGCGTGGCCTGCGCCAAGTTCAACCTTCTGCTGCTCTGAACTAACGACTTACCTGCCCTCGCCCCTGGCGCAAAGTGCCTAGGCACAAGGGCACGCTCTGGCCCCGATGCCCACGCTCAGTAGTCCAAAGCCTTCACAGGCTCCACGGGCGTCCTGCTTCCACTTACCCTCTGAGCGCGGCTTGCTACGTGGCGGCGGCTGCAGCACTCCACAGGGTTTGGGGGCAGAACTCCTACCACTCTCCTCACATAGGCAGTCAGTCCTCCGCCGGGCTTCCCGTAGCCTGTGCAGAGAGCACTGTCTGTGGCACACCTCTTTCTTCTCCCTGCACCCTTATCTGTATTTTCGCAGCTGGGGGCAACCGGCTTCTGCTGCTGTGGACGAGGCCTGCTTACTGCTTGGCAAACGCCAGAGAGAAATGAGCGCGGCTGCAGAGGACGAGTCCAAGGAGCTCTAGGACGTCACAGTCAACCAGTGGTCTTGCCACCGAGCTCAGAGGTCTCTTCCAGTCCAGGAAAGAATGCGCCGCTTTGGCGTTCTTTCCTAGGACAAGAAACGTTCGGTGACAGTGCGTCTGTCAAGCTCGTGCTGACCGCCGCAATCTCAGAGCCTTTCCCTGCCAATCATCTCCTGGCTTCTACTTTCTGGCCGCAAGCTCACTTAAGAAGTACCCTTACCTACCCGAGGATTTCACTAAGGGACTCTATTCGGTATGCCCATCGCCTCTGCCAAGGCAACTGGGGCCAAAACATTGCAGTGGCTGCTGGATCCAACTCTCTCCGCCTCCCCGGGAGCCGCCCGAGCCTATGGGCTGTTGGAGAAGGTCTTCGTTATGGTCCAGGTCACTCCCTTGATTGGCAGAAAGTCTCACCGCTGCCAGTGAGGACTTTGGTTTGAGAGCTCACTCTGTTGAGAACGCGTTGGTGCAGCCCTCGTTTCTCCTGCGTACCGGACCCCTGCAAGTAACGGAGGCCTCTCAACGTTCAAACTCCTTCCTGGGGAAAACGCATACTTGTGGAGCGAGGAAGCCTAGGCAGGCTGCTTGCAGCCAGTCCACGCTCCTTTGGCTCCTGAAGCGAAGGCTTCCGGCACCTCTCCTGGCAGCCTCGCAAGCCTTTGGCCGGACCTCTAAAACTTTAGCAGGCACAGCGAGCGGTGGAAGCAAGTCCCACACACCGAAAGAGCCGTAGCTGAAAAATATTGTCGTTCCTTTGCAGCACCGTACAAGCCCTTTGCTTTTGGGGGAGAGGGCCTTTCTCTTCTCTTCTTTGGCACACAGGGAAATGCCTTCACGGTGTTCGGCCTTGATACACTCGAGTGAGTGCAGCTTCCCCTTAACTGTTGAGAGTGTGCTAGTGCAGCGCTCTCGAACATGACTGTCCTTTGAACACACCAAAAGAAACTTTCCATTCGAGGAGGGAACGCGCTGCACGGGAACTCTTTGTTCTCTGAGCCAAGTGGGTGCTGCTACTGCGCCTGTGTGTTTGCTGGTTCACTGGCACTCTGAGATGTTTTTGCCTCGCCATTGCGGGGCCCACGCTGTGCAGCTAACCTCACTTAGGGATCACAAGGGCCCGCATTACTTTCCAGGGGAGGACAACGCTGCCCGGATCACCCTCCAGGTGTCACTTTCTTGGCACTGAGCTACCTTCCTCGAAAGCTGTGCGTTGGTAGCCTGCTCCCAATGTGTTCCTTTGGTGACTGGACGCTCTTTGAGATGCTGGTCGAGACGGCCTCTGCTTCTCTGCTCTTGGAGAAGGCTGCTTTGCGGAGACGCTCAGCGTGGCCTGCGCCAAGTTCAACCTTCTGCTGCTGTGAACTAACGACTTACCTGCCCTCGCCCCTGGCGCAAAGTGCCTAGGCACAAGGGCACGCTCTGGCCCCGATGCCCACGCTCAGTAGTCCAAAGCCTTCACAGGCTCCACGGGCGTCCTGCTTCCACTTACCCTCTGAGCGCGGCTTGCTACGTGGCGGCGGCTGCAGCACTCCACAGGGTTTGGGGGCAGAACTCCTACCACTCTCCTCACATAGGCAGTCAGTCCTCCGCCGGGCTTCCCGTAGCCTGTGCAGAGAGCACTGTCTGTGGCACACCTCTTTCTTCTCCCTGCACCCTTATCTGTATTTTCGCAGCTGGGGGCAACCGGCTTCTGCTGCTGTGGACGAGGCCTGCTTACTGCTTGGCAAACGCCAGAGAGAAATGAGCGCGGCTGCAGAGGACGAGTCCAAGGAGCTCTAGGACGTCACAGTCAACCAGTGGTCTTGCCACCGAGCTCAGAGGTCTCTTCCAGTCCAGGAAAGAATGCGCCGCTTTGGCGTTCTTTCCTAGGACAAGAAACGTTCGGTGACAGTGCGTCTGTCAAGCTCGTGCTGACCGCCGCAATCTCAGAGCCTTTCCCTGCCAATCATCTCCTGGCTTCTACTTTCTGGCCGCAAGCTCACTTAAGAAGTACCCTTACCTACCCGAGGATTTCACTAAGGGACTCTATTCGGTATGCCCATCGCCTCTGCCAAGGCAACTGGGGCCAAAACATTGCAGTGGCTGCTGGATCCAACTCTCTCCGCCTCCCCGGGAGCCGCCCGAGCCTATGGGCTGTTGGAGAAGGTCTTCGTTATGGTCCAGGTCACTCCCTTGATTGGCAGAAAGTCTCACCGCTGCCAGTGAGGACTTTGGTTTGAGAGCTCACTCTGTTGAGAACGCGTTGGTGCAGCCCTCGTTTCTCCTGCGTACCGGACCCCTGCAAGTAACGGAGGCCTCTCAACGTTCAAACTCCTTCCTGGGGAAAACGCATACTTGTGGAGCGAGGAAGCCTAGGCAGGCTGCTTGCAGCCAGTCCACGCTCCTTTGGCTCCTGAAGCGAAGGCTTCCGGCACCTCTCCTGGCAGCCTCGCAAGCCTTTGGCCGGACCTCTAAAACTTTAGCAGGCACAGCGAGCGGTGGAAGCAAGTCCCACACACCGAAAGAGCCGTAGCTGAAAAATATTGTCGTTCCTTTGCAGCACCGTACAAGCCCTTTGCTTTTGGGGGAGAGGGCCTTTCTCTTCTCTTCTTTGGCACACAGGGAAATGCCTTCACGGTGTTCGGCCTTGATACACTCGAGTGAGTGCAGCTTCCCCTTAACTGTTGAGAGTGTGCTAGTGCAGCGCTCTCGAACATGACTGTCCTTTGAACACACCAAAAGAAACTTTCCATTCGAGGAGGGAACGCGCTGCACGGGAACTCTTTGTTCTCTGAGCCAAGTGGGTGCTGCTACTGCGCCTGTGTGTTTGCTGGTTCACTGGCACTCTGAGATGTTTTTGCCTCGCCATTGCGGGGCCCACGCTGTGCAGCTAACCTCACTTAGGGATCACAAGGGCCCGCATTACTTTCCAGGGGAGGACAACGCTGCCCGGATCACCCTCCAGGTGTCACTTTCTTGGCACTGAGCTACCTTCCTCGAAAGCTGTGCGTTGGTAGCCTGCTCCCAATGTGTTCCTTTGGTGACTGGACGCTCTTTGAGATGCTGGTCGAGACGGCCTCTGCTTCTCTGCTCTTGGAGAAGGCTGCTTTGCGGAGACGCTCAGCGTGGCCTGCGCCAAGTTCAACCTTCTGCTGCTCTGAACTAACGACTTACCTGCCCTCGCCCCTGGCGCAAAGTGCCTAGGCACAAGGGCACGCTCTGGCCCCGATGCCCACGCTCAGTAGTCCAAAGCCTTCACAGGCTCCACGGGCGTCCTGCTTCCACTTACCCTCTGAGCGCGGCTTGCTACGTGGCGGCGGCTGCAGCACTCCACAGGGTTTGGGGGCAGAACTCCTACCACTCTCCTCACATAGGCAGTCAGTCCTCCGCCGGGCTTCCCGTAGCCTGTGCAGAGAGCACTGTCTGTGGCACACCTCTTTCTTCTCCCTGCACCCTTATCTGTATTTTCGCAGCTGGGGGCAACCGGCTTCTGCTGCTGTGGACGAGGCCTGCTTACTGCTTGGCAAACGCCAGAGAGAAATGAGCGCGGCTGCAGAGGACGAGTCCAAGGAGCTCTAGGACGTCACAGTCAACCAGTGGTCTTGCCACCGAGCTCAGAGGTCTCTTCCAGTCCAGGAAAGAATGCGCCGCTTTGGCGTTCTTTCCTAGGACAAGAAACGTTCGGTGACAGTGCGTCTGTCAAGCTCGTGCTGACCGCCGCAATCTCAGAGCCTTTCCCTGCCAATCATCTCCTGGCTTCTACTTTCTGGCCGCAAGCTCACTTAAGAAGTACCCTTACCTACCCGAGGATTTCACTAAGGGACTCTATTCGGTATGCCCATCGCCTCTGCCAAGGCAACTGGGGCCAAAACATTGCAGTGGCTGCTGGATCCAACTCTCTCCGCCTCCCCGGGAGCCGCCCGAGCCTATGGGCTGTTGGAGAAGGTCTTCGTTATGGTCCAGGTCACTCCCTTGATTGGCAGAAAGTCTCACCGCTGCCAGTGAGGACTTTGGTTTGAGAGCTCACTCTGTTGAGAACGCGTTGGTGCAGCCCTCGTTTCTCCTGCGTACCGGACCCCTGCAAGTAACGGAGGCCTCTCAACGTGCAAACTCCTTCCTGGGGAAAACGCATACTTGTGGAGCGAGGAAGCCTAGGCAGGCTGCTTGCAGCCAGTCCACGCTCCTTTGGCTCCTGAAGCGAAGGCTTCCGGCACCTCTCCTGGCAGCCTCGCAAGCCTTTGGCCGGACCTCTAAAACTTTAGCAGGCACAGCGAGCGGTGGAAGCAAGTCCCACACACCGAAAGAGCCGTAGCTGAAAAATATTGTCGTTCCTTTGCAGCACCGTACAAGCCCTTTGCTTTTGGGGGAGAGGGCCTTTCTCTTCTCTTCTTTGGCACACAGGGAAATGCCTTCACGGTGTTCGGCCTTGATACACTCGAGTGAGTGCAGCTTCCCCTTAACTGTTGAGAGTGTGCTAGTGCAGCGCTCTCGAACATGACTGTCCTTTGAACACACCAAAAGAAACTTTCCATTCGAGGAGGGAACGCGCTGCACGGGAACTCTTTGTTCTCTGAGCCAAGTGGGTGCTGCTACTGCGCCTGTGTGTTTGCTGGTTCACTGGCACTCTGAGATGTTTTTGCCTCGCCATTGCGGGGCCCACGCTGTGCAGCTAACCTCACTTAGGGATCACAAGGGCCCGCATTACTTTCCAGGGGAGGACAACGCTGCCCGGATCACCCTCCAGGTGTCACTTTCTTGGCACTGAGCTACCTTCCTCGAAAGCTGTGCGCTGGTAGCCTGCTCCCAATGTGTTCCTTTGGTGACTGGACGCTCTTTGAGATGCTGGTCGAGACGGCCTCTGCTTCTCTGCTCTTGGAGAAGGCTGCTTTGCGGAGACGCTCAGCGTGGCCTGCGCCAAGTTCAACCTTCTGCTGCTCTGAACTAACGACTTACCTGCCCTCGCCCCTGGCGCAAAGTGCCTAGGCACAAGGGCACGCTCTGGCCCCGATGCCCACGCTCAGTAGTCCAAAGCCTTCACAGGCTCCACGGGCGTCCTGCTTCCACTTACCCTCTGAACGCGGCTTGCTACGTGGCGGCGGCTGCAGCACTCCACAGGGTTTGGGGGCAGAACTCCTACCACTCTCCTCACATAGGCAGTCAGTCCTCCGCCGGGCTTCCCGTAGCCTGTGCAGAGAGCACTGTCTGTGGCACACCTCTTTCTTCTCCCTGCACCCTTATCTGTATTTTCGCAGCTGGGGGCAACCGGCTTCTGCTGCTGTGGACGAGGCCTGCTTACTGCTTGGCAAACGCCAGAGAGAAATGAGCGCGGCTGCAGAGGACGAGTCCAAGGAGCTCTAGGACGTCACAGTCAACCAGTGGTCTTGCCACCGAGCTCAGAGGTCTCTTCCAGTCCAGGAAAGAATGCGCCGCTTTGGCGTTCTTTCCTAGGACAAGAAACGTTCGGTGACAGTGCGTCTGTCAAGCTCGTGCTGACCGCCGCAATCTCAGAGCCTTTCCCTGCCAATCATCTCCTGGCTTCTACTTTCTGGCCGCAAGCTCACTTAAGAAGTACCCTTACCTACCCGAGGATTTCACTAAGGGACTCTATTCGGTATGCCCATCGCCTCTGCCAAGGCAACTGGGGCCAAAACATTGCAGTGGCTGCTGGATCCAACTCTCTCCGCCTCCCCGGGAGCCGCCCGAGCCTATGGGCTGTTGGAGAAGGTCTTCGTTATGGTCCAGGTCACTCCCTTGATTGGCAGAAAGTCTCACCGCTGCCAGTGAGGACTTTGGTTTGAGAGCTCACTCTGTTGAGAACGCGTTGGTGCAGCCCTCGTTTCTCCTGCGTACCGGACCCCTGCAAGTAACGGAGGCCCCTCAACGTTCAAACTCCTTCCTGGGGAAAACGCATACTTGTGGAGCGAGGAAGCCTAGGCAGGCTGCTTGCAGCCAGTCCACGCTCCTTTGGCTCCTGAAGCGAAGGCTTCCGGCACCTCTCCTGGCAGCCTCGCAAGCCTTTGGCCGGACCTCTAAAACTTTAGCAGGCACAGCGAGCGGTGGAAGCAAGTCCCACACACCGAAAGAGCCGTAGCTGAAAAATATTGTCGCTCCTTTGCAGCACCGTACAAGCCCTTTGCTTTTGGGGGAGAGGGCCTTTCTCTTCTCTTCTTTGGCACACAGGGAAATGCCTTCACGGTGTTCGGCCTTGATACACTCGAGTGAGTGCAGCTTCCCCTTAACTGTTGAGAGTGTGCTAGTGCAGCGCTCTCGAACATGACTGTCCTTTGAACACACCAAAAGAAACTTTCCATTCGAGGAGGGAACGCGCTGCACGGGAACTCTTTGTTCTCTGAGCCAAGTGGGTGCTGCTACTGCGCCTGTGTGTTTGCTGGTTCACTGGCACTCTGAGATGTTTTTGCCTCGCCATTGCGGGGCCCACGCTGTGCAGCTAACCTCACTTAGGGATCACAAGGGCCCGCATTACTTTCCAGGGGAAGACAACGCTGCCCGGATCACCCTCCAGGTGTCACTTTCTTGGCACTGAGCTACCTTCCTGGAAAGCTGTGCGTTGGTAGCCTGCTCCCAATGTGTTCCTTTGGTGACTGGACGCTCTTTGAGATGCTGGTCGAGACGGCCTCTGCTTCTCTGCTCTTGGAGAAGGCTGCTTTGCGGAGACGCTCAGCGTGGCCTGCGCCAAGTTCAACCTTCTGCTGCTCTGAACTAACGACTTACCTGCCCTCGCCCCTGGCGCAAAGTGCCTAGGCACAAGGGCACGCTCTGGCCCCGATGCCCACGCTCAGTAGTCCAAAGCCTTCACAGGCTCCACGGGCGTCCTGCTTCCACTTACCCTCTGAACGCGGCTTGCTACGTGGCGGCGGCTGCAGCACTCCACAGGGTTTGGGGGCAGAACTCCTACCACTCTCCTCACATAGGCAGTCAGTCCTCCGCCGGGCTTCCCGTAGCCTGTGCAGAGAGCACTGTCTGTGGCACACCTCTTTCTTCTCCCTGCACCCTTATCTGTATTTTCGCAGCTGGGGGCAACCGGCTTCTGCTGCTGTGGACGAGGCCTGCTTACTGCTTGGCAAACGCCAGAGAGAAATGAGCGCGGCTGCAGAGGACGAGTCCAAGGAGCTCTAGGACGTCACAGTCAACCAGTGGTCTTGCCACCGAGCTCAGAGGTCTCTTCCAGTCCAGGAAAGAATGCGCCGCTTTGGCGTTCTTTCCTAGGACAAGAAACGTTCGGTGACAGTGCGTCTGTCAAGCTCGTGCTGACCGCCGCAATCTCAGAGCCTTTCCCTGCCAATCATCTCCTGGCTTCTACTTTCTGGCCGCAAGCTCACTTAAGAAGTACCCTTACCTACCCGAGGATTTCACTAAGGGACTCTATTCGGTATGCCCATCGCCTCTGCCAAGGCAACTGGGGCCAAAACATTGCAGTGGCTGCTGGATCCAACTCTCTCCGCCTCCCCGGGAGCCGCCCGAGCCTATGGGCTGTTGGAGAAGGTCTTCGTTATGGTCCAGGTCACTCCCTTGATTGGCAGAAAGTCTCACCGCTGCCAGTGAGGACTTTGGTTTGAGAGCTCACTCTGTTGAGAACGCGTTGGTGCAGCCCTCGTTTCTCCTGCGTACCGGACCCCTGCAAGTAACGGAGGCCCCTCAACGTTCAAACTCCTTCCTGGGGAAAACGCATACTTGTGGAGCGAGGAAGCCTAGGCAGGCTGCTTGCAGCCAGTCCACGCTCCTTTGGCTCCTGAAGCGAAGGCTTCCGGCACCTCTCCTGGCAGCCTCGCAAGCCTTTGGCCGGACCTCTAAAACTTTAGCAGGCACAGCGAGCGGTGGAAGCAAGTCCCACACACCGAAAGAGCCGTAGCTGAAAAATATTGTCGTTCCTTTGCAGCACCGTACAAGCCCTTTGCTTTTGGGGGAGAGGGCCTTTCTCTTCTCTTCTTTGGCACACAGGGAAATGCCTTCACGGTGTTCGGCCTTGATACACTCGAGTGAGTGCAGCTTCCCCTTAACTGTTGAGAGTGTGCTAGTGCAGCGCTCTCGAACATGACTGTCCTTTGAACACACCAAAAGAAACTTTCCATTCGAGGAGGGAACGCGCTGCACGGGAACTCTTTGTTCTCTGAGCCAAGTGGGTGCTGCTACTGCGCCTGTGTGTTTGCTGGTTCACTGGCACTCTGAGATGTTTTTGCCTCGCCATTGCGGGGCCCACGCTGTGCAGCTAACCTCACTTAGGGATCACAAGGGCCCGCATTACTTTCCAGGGGAGGACAACGCTGCCCGGATCACCCTCCAGGTGTCACTTTCTTGGCACTGAGCTACCTTCCTCGAAAGCTGTGCGTTGGTAGCCTGCTCCCAATGTGTTCCTTTGGTGACTGGACGCTCTTTGAGATGCTGGTCGAGACGGCCTCTGCTTCTCTGCTCTTGGAGAAGGCTGCTTTGCGGAGACGCTCAGCGTGGCCTGCGCCAAGTTCAACTTTCTGCTGCTCTGAACTAACGACTTACCTGCCCTCGCCCCTGGCGCAAAGTGCCTAGGCACAAGGGCACGCTCTGGCCCCGATGCCCACGCTCAGTAGTCCAAAGCCTTCACAGGCTCCACGGGCGTCCTGCTTCCACTTACCCTCTGAACGCGGCTTGCTACGTGGCGGCGGCTGCAGCACTCCCCAGGGTTTGGGGGCAGAACTCCTACCACTCTCCTCACATAGGCAGTCAGTCCTCCGCCGGGCTTCCCGTAGCCTGTGCAGAGAGCACTGTCTGTGGCACACCTCTTTCTTCTCCCTGCACCCTTATCTGTATTTTCGCAGCTGGGGGCAACCGGCTTCTGCTGCTGTGGACGAGGCCTGCTTACTGCTTGGCAAACGCCAGAGAGAAATGAGCGCGGCTGCAGAGGACGAGTCCAAGGAGCTCTAGGACGTCACAGTCAACCAGTGGTCTTGCCACCGAGCTCAGAGGTCTCTTCCAGTCCAGGAAAGAATGCGCCGCTTTGGCGTTCTTTCCTAGGACAAGAAACGTTCGGTGACAGTGCGTCTGTCAAGCTCGTGCTGACCGCCGCAATCTCAGAGCCTTTCCCTGCCAATCATCTCCTGGCTTCTACTTTCTGGCCGCAAGCTCACTTAAGAAGTACCCTTACCTACCCGAGGATTTCACTAAGGGACTCTATTCGGTATGCCCATCGCCTCTGCCAAGGCAACTGGGGCCAAAACATTGCAGTGGCTGCTGGATCCAACTCTCTCCGCCTCCCCGGGAGCCGCCCGAGCCTATGGGCTGTTGGAGAAGGTCTTCGTTATGGTCCAGGTCACTCCCTTGATTGGCAGAAAGTCTCACCGCTGCCAGTGAGGACTTTGGTTTGAGAGCTCACTCTGTTGAGAACGCGTTGGTGCAGCCCTCGTTTCTCCTGCGTACCGGACCCCTGCAAGTAACGGAGGCCCCTCAACGTTCAAACTCCTTCCTGGGGAAAACGCATACTTGTGGAGCGAGGAAGCCTAGGCAGGCTGCTTGCAGCCAGTCCACGCTCCTTTGGCTCCTGAAGCGAAGGCTTCCGGCACCTCTCCTGGCAGCCTCGCAAGCCTTTGGCCGGACCTCTAAAACTTTAGCAGGCACAGCGAGCGGTGGAAGCAAGTCCCACACACCGAAAGAGCCGTAGCTGAAAAATATTGTCGTTCCTTTGCAGCACCGTACAAGCCCTTTGCTTTTGGGGGAGAGGGCCTTTCTCTTCTCTTCTTTGGCACACAGGGAAATGCCTTCACGGTGTTCGGCCTTGATACACTCGAGTGAGTGCAGCTTCCCCTTAACTGTTGAGAGTGTGCTAGTGCAGCGCTCTCGAACATGACTGTCCTTTGAACACACCAAAAGAAACTTTCCATTCGAGGAGGGAACGCGCTGCACGGGAACTCTTTGTTCTCTGAGCCAAGTGGGTGCTGCTACTGCGCCTGTGTGTTTGCTGGTTCACTGGCGCTCTGAGATGTTTTTGCCTCGCCATTGCGGGGCCCACGCTGTGCAGCTAACCTCACTTAGGGATCACAAGGGCCCGCATTACTTTCCAGGGGAAGACAACGCTGCCCGGATCACCCTCCAGGTGTCACTTTCTTGGCACTGAGCTACCTTCCTCGAAAGCTGTGCGTTGGTAGCCTGCTCCCAATGTGTTCCTTTGGTGACTGGACGCTCTTTGAGATGCTGGTCGAGACGGCCTCTGCTTCTCTGCTCTTGGAGAAGGCTGCTTTGCGGAGACGCTCAGCGTGGCCTGCGCCAAGTTCAACCTTCTGCTGCTCTGAACTAACGACTTACCTGCCCTCGCCCCTGGCGCAAAGTGCCTAGGCACAAGGGCACGCTCTGGCCCCGATGCCCACGCTCAGTAGTCCAAAGCCTTCACAGGCTCCACGGGCGTCCTGCTTCCACTTACCCTCTGAACGCGGCTTGCTACGTGGCGGCGGCTGCAGCACTCCCCAGGGTTTGGGGGCAGAACTCCTACCACTCTCCTCACATAGGCAGTCAGTCCTCCGCCGGGCTTCCCGTAGCCTGTGCAGAGAGCACTGTCTGTGGCACACCTCTTTCTTCTCCCTGCACCCTTATCTGTATTTTCGCAGCTGGGGGCAACCGGCTTCTGCTGCTGTGGACGAGGCCTGCTTACTGCTTGGCAAACGCCAGAGAGAAATGAGCGCGGCTGCAGAGGACGAGTCCAAGGAGCTCTAGGACGTCACAGTCAACCAGTGGTCTTGCCACCGAGCTCAGAGGTCTCTTCCAGTCCAGGAAAGAATGCGCCGCTTTGGCGTTCTTTCCTAGGACAAGAAACGTTCGGTGACAGTGCGTCTGTCAAGCTCGTGCTGACCGCCGCAATCTCAGAGCCTTTCCCTGCCAATCATCTCCTGGCTTCTACTTTCTGGCCGCAAGCTCACTTAAGAAGTACCCTTACCTACCCGAGGATTTCACTAAGGGACTCTATTCGGTATGCCCATCGCCTCTGCCAAGGCAACTGGGGCCAAAACATTGCAGTGGCTGCTGGATCCAACTCTCTCCGCCTCCCCGGGAGCCGCCCGAGCCTATGGGCTGTTGGAGAAGGTCTTCGTTATGGTCCAGGTCACTCCCTTGATTGGCAGAAAGTCTCACCGCTGCCAGTGAGGACTTTGGTTTGAGAGCTCACTCTGTTGAGAACGCGTTGGTGCAGCCCTCGTTTCTCCTGCGTACCGGACCCCTGCAAGTAACGGAGGCCCCTCAACGTTCAAACTCCTTCCTGGGGAAAACGCATACTTGTGGAGCGAGGAAGCCTAGGCAGGCTGCTTGCAGCCAGTCCACGCTCCTTTGGCTCCTGAAGCGAAGGCTTCCGGCACCTCTCCTGGCAGCCTCGCAAGCCTTTGGCCGGACCTCTAAAACTTTAGCAGGCACAGCGAGCGGTGGAAGCAAGTCCCACACACCGAAAGAGCCGTAGCTGAAAAATATTGTCGCTCCTTTGCAGCACCGTACAAGCCCTTTGCTTTTGGGGGAGAGGGCCTTTCTCTTCTCTTCTTTGGCACACAGGGAAATGCCTTCACGGTGTTCGGCCTTGATACACTCGAGTGAGTGCAGCTTCCCCTTAACTGTTGAGAGTGTGCTAGTGCAGCGCTCTCGAACATGACTGTCCTTTGAACACACCAAAAGAAACTTTCCATTCGAGGAGGGAACGCGCTGCACGGGAACTCTTTGTTCTCTGAGCCAAGTGGGTGCTGCTACTGCGCCTGTGTGTTTGCTGGTTCACTGGCGCTCTGAGATGTTTTTGCCTCGCCATTGTGGGGCCCACGCTGTGCAGCTAACCTCACTTAGGGATCACAAGGGCCCGCATTACTTTCCAGGGGAAGACAACGCTGCCCGGATCACCCTCCAGGTGTCACTTTCTTGGCACTGAGCTACCTTCCTCGAAAGCTGTGCGTTGGTAGCCTGCTCCCAATGTGTTCCTTTGGTGACTGGACGCTCTTTGAGATGCTGGTCGAGACGGCCTCTGCTTCTCTGCTCTTGGAGAAGGCTGCTTTGCGGAGACGCTCAGCGTGGCCTGCGCCAAGTTCAACCTTCTGCTGCTCTGAACTAACGACTTACCTGCCCTCGCCCCTGGCGCAAAGTGCCTAGGCACAAGGGCACGCTCTGGCCCCGATGCCCACGCTCAGTAGTCCAAAGCCTTCACAGGCTCCACGGGCGTCCTGCTTCCACTTACCCTCTGAACGCGGCTTGCTACGTGGCGGCGGCTGCAGCACTCCCCAGGGTTTGGGGGCAGAACTCCTACCACTCTCCTCACATAGGCAGTCAGTCCTCCGCCGGGCTTCCCGTAGCCTGTGCAGAGAGCACTGTCTGTGGCACACCTCTTTCTTCTCCCTGCACCCTTATCTGTATTTTCGCAGCTGGGGGCAACCGGCTTCTGCTGCTGTGGACGAGGCCTGCTTACTGCTTGGCAAACGCCAGAGAGAAATGAGCGCGGCTGCAGAGGACGAGTCCAAGGAGCTCTAGGACGTCACAGTCAACCAGTGGTCTTGCCACCGAGCTCAGAGGTCTCTTCCAGTCCAGGAAAGAATGCGCCGCTTTGGCGTTCTTTCCTAGGACAAGAAACGTTCGGTGACAGTGCGTCTGTCAAGCTCGTGCTGACCGCCGCAATCTCAGAGCCTTTCCCTGCCAATCATCTCCTGGCTTCTACTTTCTGGCCGCAAGCTCACTTAAGAAGTACCCTTACCTACCCGAGGATTTCACTAAGGGACTCTATTCGGTATGCCCATCGCCTCTGCCAAGGCAACTGGGGCCAAAACATTGCAGTGGCTGCTGGATCCAACTCTCTCCGCCTCCCCGGGAGCCGCCCGAGCCTATGGGCTGTTGGAGAAGGTCTTCGTTATGGTCCAGGTCACTCCCTTGATTGGCAGAAAGTCTCACCGCTGCCAGTGAGGACTTTGGTTTGAGAGCTCACTCTGTTGAGAACGCGTTGGTGCAGCCCTCGTTTCTCCTGCGTACCGGACCCCTGCAAGTAACGGAGGCCCCTCAACGTTCAAACTCCTTCCTGGGGAAAACGCATACTTGTGGAGCGAGGAAGCCTAGGCAGGCTGTTTGCAGCCAGTCCACGCTCCTTTGGCTCCTGAAGCGAAGGCTTCCGGCACCTCTCCTGGCAGCCTCGCAAGCCTTTGGCCGGACCTCTGAAACTTTAGCAGGCACAGCGAGCGGTGGAAGCAAGTCCCACACACCGAAAGAGCCGTAGCTGAAAAATATTGTCGTTCCTTTGCAGCACCGTACAAGCCCTTTGCTTTTGGGGGAGAGGGCCTTTCTCTTCTCTTCTTTGGCACACAGGGAAATGCCTTCACGGTGTTCGGCCTTGATACACTCGAGTGAGTGCAGCTTCCCCTTAACTGTTGAGAGTGTGCTAGTGCAGCGCTCTCGAACATGACTGTCCTTTGAACACACCAAAAGAAACTTTCCATTCGAGGAGGAAACGCGCTGCACGGGAACTCTTTGTTCTCTGAGCCAAGTGGGTGCTGCTACTGCGTCTGTGTGTTTGCTGGTTCACTGGCGCTCTGAGATGTTTTTGCCTCGCCATTGCGGGGCCCACGCTGTGCAGCTAACCTCACTTAGGGATCACAAGGGCCCGCATTACTTTCCAGGGGAAGACAACGCTGCCCGGATCACCCTTCAGGTGTCACTTTCTTGGCACTGAGCTACCTTCCTCGAAAGCTGTGCGTTGGTAGCCTGCTCCCAATGTGTTCCTTTGGTGACTGGACGCTCTTTGAGATGCTGGTCGAGACGGCCTCTGCTTCTCTGCTCTTGGAGAAGGCTGCTTTGCGGAGACGCTCAGCGTGGCCTGCGCCAAGTTCAACCTTCTGCTGCTCTGAACTAACGACTTACCTGCCCTCGCCCCTGGCGCAAAGTGCCTAGGCACAAGGGCACGCTCTGGCCCCGATGCCCACGCTCAGTAGTCCAAAGCCTTCACAGGCTCCACGGGCGTCCTGCTTCCACTTACCCTCTGAACGCGGCTTGCTACGTGGCGGCGGCTGAAGCACTCCACAGGGTTTGGGGGCAGAACTCCTACCACTCTCCTCACATAGGCAGTCAGTCCTCCGCCGGGCTTCCCGTAGCCTGTGCAGAGAGCACTGTCTGTGGCACACCTCTTTCTTCTCCCTGCACCCTTATCTGTATTTTCGCAGCTGGGGGCAACCGGCTTCTGCTGCTGTGGACGAGGCCTGCTTACTGCTTGGCAAACGCCAGAGAGAAATGAGCGCGGCTGCAGAGGACGAGTCCAAGGAGCTCTAGGACGTCACAGTCAACCAGTGGTCTTGCCACCGAGCTCAGAGGTCTCTTCCAGTCCAGGAAAGAATGCGCCGCTTTGGCGTTCTTTCCTAGGACAAGAAACGTTCGGTGACAGTGCGTCTGTCAAGCTCGTGCTGACCGCCGCAATCTCAGAGCCTTTCCCTGCCAATCATCTCCTGGCTTCTACTTTCTGGCCGCAAGCTCACTTAAGAAGTACCCTTACCTACCCGAGGATTTCACTAAGGGACTCTATTCGGTATGCCCATCGCCTCTGCCAAGGCAACTGGGGCCAAAACATTGCAGTGGCTGCTGGATCCAACTCTCTCCGCCTCCCCGGGAGCCGCCCGAGCCTATGGGCTGTTGGAGAAGGTCTTCGTTATGGTCCAGGTCACTCCCTTGATTGGCAGAAAGTCTCACCGCTGCCAGTGAGGACTTTGGTTTGAGAGCTCACTCTGTTGAGAACGCGTTGGTGCAGCCCTCGTTTCTCCTGCGTACCGGACCCCTGCAAGTAACGGAGGCCCCTCAACGTTCAAACTCCTTCCTGGGGAAAACGCATACTTGTGGAGCGAGGAAGCCTAGGCAGGCTGCTTGCAGCCAGTCCACGCTCCTTTGGCTCCTGAAGCGAAGGCTTCCGGCACCTCTCCTGGCAGCCTCGCAAGCCTTTGGCCGGACCTCTAAAACTTTAGCAGGCACAGCGAGCGGTGGAAGCAAGTCCCACACACCGAAAGAGCCGTAGCTGAAAAATATTGTCGTTCCTTTGCAGCACCGTACAAGCCCTTTGCTTTTGGGGGAGAGGGCCTTTCTCTTCTCTTCTTTGGCACACAGGGAAATGCCTTCACGGTGTTCGGCCTTGATACACTCGAGTGAGTGCAGCTTCCCCTTAACTGTTGAGAGTGTGCTAGTGCAGCGCTCTCGAACATGACTGTCCTTTGAACACACCAAAAGAAACTTTCCATTCGAGGAGGGAACGCGCTGCACGGGAACTCTTTGTTCTCTGAGCCAAGTGGGTGCTGCTACTGCGCCTGTGTGTTTGCTGGTTCACTGGCGCTCTGAGATGTTTTTGCCTCGCCATTGCGGGGCCCACGCTGTGCAGCTAACCTCACTTAGGGATCACAAGGGCCCGCATTACTTTCCAGGGGAAGACAACGCTGCCCGGATCACCCTCCAGGTGTCACTTTCTTGGCACTGAGCTACCTTCCTCGAAAGCTGTGCGTTGGTAGCCTGCTCCCAATGTGTTCCTTTGGTGACTGGACGCTCTTTGAGATGCTGGTCGAGACGGCCTCTGCTTCTCTGCTCTTGGAGAAGGCTGCTTTGCGGAGACGCTCAGCGTGGCCTGCGCCAAGTTCAACCTCCTGCTGCTCTGAACTAACGACTTACCTGCCCTCGCCCCTGGCGCAAAGTGCCTAGGCACAAGGGCACGCTCTGGCCCCGATGCCCACGCTCAGTAGTCCAAAGCCTTCACAGGCTCCACGGGCGTCCTGCTTCCACTTACCCTCTGAACGCGGCTTGCTACGTGGCGGCGGCTGCAGCACTCCACAGGGTTTGGGGGCAGAACTCCTACCACTCTCCTCACATAGGCAGTCAGTCCTCCGCCGGGCTTCCCGTAGCCTGTGCAGAGAGCACTGTCTGTGGCACACCTCTTTCTTCTCCCTGCACCCTTATCTGTATTTTCGCAGCTGGGGGCAACCGGCTTCTGCTGCTGTGGACGAGGCCTGCTTACTGCTTGGCAAACGCCAGAGAGAAATGAGCGCGGCTGCAGAGGACGAGTCCAAGTAGCTCTAGGACGTCACAGTCAACCAGTGGTCTTGCCACCGAGCTCAGAGGTCTCTTCCAGTCCAGGAAAGAATGCGCCGCTTTGGCGTTCTTTCCTAGGACAAGAAACGTTCGGTGACAGTGCGTCTGTCAAGCTCGTGCTGACCGCCGCAATCTCAGAGCCTTTCCCTGCCAATCATCTCCTGGCTTCTACTTTCTGGCCGCAAGCTCACTTAAGAAGTACCCTTACCTACCCGAGGATTTCACTAAGGGACTCTATTCGGTATGCCCATCGCCTCTGCCAAGGCAACTGGGGCCAAAACATTGCAGTGGCTGCTGGATCCAACTGTCTCCGCCTCCCCGGGAGCCGCCCGAGCCTATGGGCTGTTGGAGAAGGTCTTCGTTATGGTCCAGGTCACTCCCTTGATTGGCAGAAAGTCTCACCGCTGCCAGTGAGGACTTTGGTTTGAGAGCTCACTCTGTTGAGAACGCGTTGGTGCAGCCCTCGTTTCTCCTGCGTACCGGACCCCTGCAAGTAACGGAGGCCTCTCAACGTTCAAACTCCTTCCTGGGGAAAACGCATACTTGTGGAGCGAGGAAGCCTAGGCAGGCTGCTTGCAGCCAGTCCACGCTCCTTTGGCTCCTGAAGCGAAGGCTTCCGGCACCTCTCCTGGCAGCCTCGCAAGCCTTTGGCCGGACCTCTAAAACTTTAGCAGGCACAGCGAGCGGTGGAAGCAAGTCCCACACACCGAAAGAGCCGTAGCTGAAAAATATTGTCGCTCCTTTGCAGCACCGTACAAGCCCTTTGCTTTTGGGGGAGAGGGCCTTTCTCTTCTCTTCTTTGGCACACAGGGAAATGCCTTCACGGTGTTCGGCCTTGATACACTCGAGTGAGTGCAGCTTCCCCTTAACTGTTGAGAGTGTGCTAGTGCAGCGCTCTCGAACATGACTGTCCTTTGAACACACCAAAAGAAACTTTCCATTCGAGGAGGGAACGCGCTGCACGGGAACTCTTTGTTCTCTGAGCCAAGTGGGTGCTGCTACTGCGCCTGTGTGTTTGCTGGTTCACTGGCACTCTGAGATGTTTTTGCCTCGCCATTGCGGGGCCCACGCTGTGCAGCTAACCTCACTTAGGGATCACAAGGGCCCGCATTACTTTCCAGGGGAAGACAACGCTGCCCGGATCACCCTCCAGGTGTCACTTTCTTGGCACTGAGCTACCTTCCTGGAAAGCTGTGCGTTGGTAGCCTGCTCCCAATGTGTTCCTTTGGTGACTGGACGCTCTTTGAGATGCTGGTCGAGACGGCCTCTGCTTCTCTGCTCTTGGAGAAGGCTGCTTTGCGGAGACGCTCAGCGTGGCCTGCGCCAAGTTCAACCTTCTGCTGCTCTGAACTAACGACTTACCTGCCCTCGCCCCTGGCGCAAAGTGCCTAGGCACAAGGGCACGCTCTGGCCCCGATGCCCACGCTCAGTAGTCCAAAGCCTTCACAGGCTCCACGGGCGTCCTGCTTCCACTTACCCTCTGAACGCGGCTTGCTACGTGGCGGCGGCTGCAGCACTCCACAGGGTTTGGGGGCAGAACTCCTACCACTCTCCTCACATAGGCAGTCAGTCCTCCGCCGGGCTTCCCGTAGCCTGTGCAGAGAGCACTGTCTGTGGCACACCTCTTTCTTCTCCCTGCACCCTTATCTGTATTTTCGCAGCTGGGGGCAACCGGCTTCTGCTGCTGTGGACGAGGCCTGCTTACTGCTTGGCAAACGCCAGAGAGAAATGAGCGCGGCTGCAGAGGACGAGTCCAAGGAGCTCTAGGACGTCACAGTCAACCAGTGGTCTTGCCACCGAGCTCAGAGGTCTCTTCCAGTCCAGGAAAGAATGCGCCGCTTTGGCGTTCTTTCCTAGGACAAGAAACGTTCGGTGACAGTGCGTCTGTCAAGCTCGTGCTGACCGCCGCAATCTCAGAGCCTTTCCCTGCCAATCATCTCCTGGCTTCTACTTTCTGGCCGCAAGCTCACTTAAGAAGTACCCTTACCTACCCGAGGATTTCACTAAGGGACTCTATTCGGTATGCCCATCGCCTCTGCCAAGGCAACTGGGGCCAAAACATTGCAGTGGCTGCTGGATCCAACTCTCTCCGCCTCCCCGGGAGCCGCCCGAGCCTATGGGCTGTTGGAGAAGGTCTTCGTTATGGTCCAGGTCACTCCCTTGATTGGCAGAAAGTCTCACCGCTGCCAGTGAGGACTTTGGTTTGAGAGCTCACTCTGTTGAGAACGCGTTGGTGCAGCCCTCGTTTCTCCTGCGTACCGGACCCCTGCAAGTAACGGAGGCCCCTCAACGTTCAAACTCCTTCCTGGGGAAAACGCATACTTGTGGAGCGAGGAAGCCTAGGCAGGCTGCTTGCAGCCAGTCCACGCTCCTTTGGCTCCTGAAGCGAAGGCTTCCGGCACCTCTCCTGGCAGCCTCGCAAGCCTTTGGCCGGACCTCTAAAACTTTAGCAGGCACAGCGAGCGGTGGAAGCAAGTCCCACACACCGAAAGAGCCGTAGCTGAAAAATATTGTCGCTCCTTTGCAGCACCGTACAAGCCCTTTGCTTTTGGGGGAGAGGGCCTTTCTCTTCTCTTCTTTGGCACACAGGGAAATGCCTTCACGGTGTTCGGCCTTGATACACTCGAGTGAGTGCAGCTTCCCCTTAACTGTTGAGAGTGTGCTAGTGCAGCGCTCTCGAACATGACTGTCCTTTGAACACACCAAAAGAAACTTTCCATTCGAGGAGGGAACGCGCTGCACGGGAACTCTTTGTTCTCTGAGCCAAGTGGGTGCTGCTACTGCGCCTGTGTGTTTGCTGGTTCACTGGCACTCTGAGATGTTTTTGCCTCGCCATTGCGGGGCCCACGCTGTGCAGCTAACCTCACTTAGGGATCACAAGGGCCCGCATTACTTTCCAGGGGAAGACAACGCTGCCCGGATCACCCTCCAGGTGTCACTTTCTTGGCACTGAGCTACCTTCCTCGAAAGCTGTGCGTTGGTAGCCTGCTCCCAATGTGTTCCTTTGGTGACTGGACGCTCTTTGAGATGCTGGTCGAGACGGCCTCTGCTTCTCTGCTCTTGGAGAAGGCTGCTTTGCGGAGACGCTCAGCGTGGCCTGCGCCAAGTTCAACCTTCTGCTGCTCTGAACTAACGACTTACCTGCCCTCGCCCCTGGCGCAAAGTGCCTAGGCACAAGGGCACGCTCTGGCCCCGATGCCCACGCTCAGTAGTCCAAAGCCTTCACAGGCTCCACGGGCGTCCTGCTTCCACTTACCCTCTGAACGCGGCTTGCTACGTGGCGGCGGCTGCAGCACTCCACAGGGTTTGGGGGCAGAACTCCTACCACTCTCCTCACATAGGCAGTCAGTCCTCCGCCGGGCTTCCCGTAGCCTGTGCAGAGAGCACTGTCTGTGGCACACCTCTTTCTTCTCCCTGCACCCTTATCTGTATTTTCGCAGCTGGGGGCAACCGGCTTCTGCTGCTGTGGACGAGGCCTGCTTACTGCTTGGCAAACGCCAGAGAGAAATGAGCGCGGCTGCAGAGGACGAGTCCAAGGAGCTCTAGGACGTCACAGTCAACCAGTGGTCTTGCCACCGAGCTCAGAGGTCTCTTCCAGTCCAGGAAAGAATGCGCCGCTTTGGCGTTCTTTCCTAGGACAAGAAACGTTCGGTGACAGTGCGTCTGTCAAGCTCGTGCTGACCGCCGCAATCTCAGAGCCTTTCCCTGCCAATCATCTCCTGGCTTCTACTTTCTGGCCGCAAGCTCACTTAAGAAGTACCCTTACCTACCCGAGGATTTCACTAAGGGACTCTATTCGGTATGCCCATCGCCTCTGCCAAGGCAACTGGGGCCAAAACATTGCAGTGGCTGCTGGATCCAACTCTCTCCGCCTCCCCGGGAGCCGCCCGAGCCTATGGGCTGTTGGAGAAGGTCTTCGTTATGGTCCAGGTCACTCCCTTGATTGGCAGAAAGTCTCACCGCTGCCAGTGAGGACTTTGGTTTGAGAGCTCACTCTGTTGAGAACGCGTTGGTGCAGCCCTCGTTTCTCCTGCGTACCGGACCCCTGCAAGTAACGGAGGCCCCTCAACGTTCAAACTCCTTCCTGGGGAAAACGCATACTTGTGGAGCGAGGAAGCCTAGGCAGGCTGCTTGCAGCCAGTCCACGCTCCTTTGGCTCCTGAAGCGAAGGCTTCCGGCACCTCTCCTGGCAGCCTCGCAAGCCTTTGGCCGGACCTCTAAAACTTTAGCAGGCACAGCGAGCGGTGGAAGCAAGTCCCACACACCGAAAGAGCCGTAGCTGAAAAATATTGTCGTTCCTTTGCAGCACCGTACAAGCCCTTTGCTTTTGGGGGAGAGGGCCTTTCTCTTCTCTTCTTTGGCACACAGGGAAATGCCTTCACGGTGTTCGGCCTTGATACACTCGAGTGAGTGCAGCTTCCCCTTAACTGTTGAGAGTGTGCTAGTGCAGCGCTCTCGAACATGACTGTCCTTTGAACACACCAAAAGAAACTTTCCATTCGAGGAGGGAACGCGCTGCACGGGAACTCTTTGTTCTCTGAGCCAAGTGGGTGCTGCTACTGCGCCTGTGTGTTTGCTGGTTCACTGGCACTCTGAGATGTTTTTGCCTCGCCATTGCGGGGCCCACGCTGTGCAGCTAACCTCACTTAGGGATCACAAGGGCCCGCATTACTTTCCAGGGGAAGACAACGCTGCCCGGATCACCCTCCAGGTGTCACTTTCTTGGCACTGAGCTACCTTCCTCGAAAGCTGTGCGTTGGTAGCCTGCTCCCAATGTGTTCCTTTGGTGACTGGACGCTCTTTGAGATGCTGGTCGAGACGGCCTCTGCTTCTCTGCTCTTGGAGAAGGCTGCTTTGCGGAGACGCTCAGCGTGGCCTGCGCCAAGTTCAACTTTCTGCTGCTCTGAACTAACGACTTACCTGCCCTCGCCCCTGGCGCAAAGTGCCTAGGCACAAGGGCACGCTCTGGCCCCGATGCCCACGCTCAGTAGTCCAAAGCCTTCACAGGCTCCACGGGCGTCCTGCTTCCACTTACCCTCTGAACGCGGCTTGCTACGTGGCGGCGGCTGCAGCACTCCCCAGGGTTTGGGGGCAGAACTCCTACCACTCTCCTCACATAGGCAGTCAGTCCTCCGCCGGGCTTCCCGTAGCCTGTGCAGAGAGCACTGTCTGTGGCACACCTCTTTCTTCTCCCTGCACCCTTATCTGTATTTTCGCAGCTGGGGGCAACCGGCTTCTGCTGCTGTGGACGAGGCCTGCTTACTGCTTGGCAAACGCCAGAGAGAAATGAGCGCGGCTGCAGAGGACGAGTCCAAGGAGCTCTAGGACGTCACAGTCAACCAGTGGTCTTGCCACCGAGCTCAGAGGTCTCTTCCAGTCCAGGAAAGAATGCGCCGCTTTGGCGTTCTTTCCTAGGACAAGAAACGTTCGGTGACAGTGCGTCTGTCAAGCTCGTGCTGACCGCCGCAATCTCAGAGCCTTTCCCTGCCAATCATCTCCTGGCTTCTACTTTCTGGCCGCAAGCTCACTTAAGAAGTACCCTTACCTACCCGAGGATTTCACTAAGGGACTCTATTCGGTATGCCCATCGCCTCTGCCAAGGCAACTGGGGCCAAAACATTGCAGTGGCTGCTGGATCCAACTCTCTCCGCCTCCCCGGGAGCCGCCCGAGCCTATGGGCTGTTGGAGAAGGTCTTCGTTATGGTCCAGGTCACTCCCTTGATTGGCAGAAAGTCTCACCGCTGCCAGTGAGGACTTTGGTTTGAGAGCTCACTCTGTTGAGAACGCGTTGGTGCAGCCCTCGTTTCTCCTGCGTACCGGACCCCTGCAAGTAACGGAGGCCCCTCAACGTTCAAACTCCTTCCTGGGGAAAACGCATACTTGTGGAGCGAGGAAGCCTAGGCAGGCTGCTTGCAGCCAGTCCACGCTCCTTTGGCTCCTGAAGCGAAGGCTTCCGGCACCTCTCCTGGCAGCCTCGCAAGCCTTTGGCCGGACCTCTAAAACTTTAGCAGGCACAGCGAGCGGTGGAAGCAAGTCCCACACACCGAAAGAGCCGTAGCTGAAAAATATTGTCGTTCCTTTGCAGCACCGTACAAGCCCTTTGCTTTTGGGGGAGAGGGCCTTTCTCTTCTCTTCTTTGGCACACAGGGAAATGCCTTCACGGTGTTCGGCCTTGATACACTCGAGTGAGTGCAGCTTCCCCTTAACTGTTGAGAGTGTGCTAGTGCAGCGCTCTCGAACATGACTGTCCTTTGAACACACCAAAAGAAACTTTCCATTCGAGGAGGGAACGCGCTGCACGGGAACTCTTTGTTCTCTGAGCCAAGTGGGTGCTGCTACTGCGCCTGTGTGTTTGCTGGTTCACTGGCGCTCTGAGATGTTTTTGCCTCGCCATTGCGGGGCCCACGCTGTGCAGCTAACCTCACTTAGGGATCACAAGGGCCCGCATTACTTTCCAGGGGAAGACAACGCTGCCCGGATCACCCTCCAGGTGTCACTTTCTTGGCACTGAGCTACCTTCCTCGAAAGCTGTGCGTTGGTAGCCTGCTCCCAATGTGTTCCTTTGGTGACTGGACGCTCTTTGAGATGCTGGTCGAGACGGCCTCTGCTTCTCTGCTCTTGGAGAAGGCTGCTTTGCGGAGACGCTCAGCGTGGCCTGCGCCAAGTTCAACCTTCTGCTGCTCTGAACTAACGACTTACCTGCCCTCGCCCCTGGCGCAAAGTGCCTAGGCACAAGGGCACGCTCTGGCCCCGATGCCCACGCTCAGTAGTCCAAAGCCTTCACAGGCTCCACGGGCGTCCTGCTTCCACTTACCCTCTGAACGCGGCTTGCTACGTGGCGGCGGCTGCAGCACTCCCCAGGGTTTGGGGGCAGAACTCCTACCACTCTCCTCACATAGGCAGTCAGTCCTCCGCCGGGCTTCCCGTAGCCTGTGCAGAGAGCACTGTCTGTGGCACACCTCTTTCTTCTCCCTGCACCCTTATCTGTATTTTCGCAGCTGGGGGCAACCGGCTTCTGCTGCTGTGGACGAGGCCTGCTTACTGCTTGGCAAACGCCAGAGAGAAATGAGCGCGGCTGCAGAGGACGAGTCCAAGGAGCTCTAGGACGTCACAGTCAACCAGTGGTCTTGCCACCGAGCTCAGAGGTCTCTTCCAGTCCAGGAAAGAATGCGCCGCTTTGGCGTTCTTTCCTAGGACAAGAAACGTTCGGTGACAGTGCGTCTGTCAAGCTCGTGCTGACCGCCGCAATCTCAGAGCCTTTCCCTGCCAATCATCTCCTGGCTTCTACTTTCTGGCCGCAAGCTCACTTAAGAAGTACCCTTACCTACCCGAGGATTTCACTAAGGGACTCTATTCGGTATGCCCATCGCCTCTGCCAAGGCAACTGGGGCCAAAACATTGCAGTGGCTGCTGGATCCAACTCTCTCCGCCTCCCCGGGAGCCGCCCGAGCCTATGGGCTGTTGGAGAAGGTCTTCGTTATGGTCCAGGTCACTCCCTTGATTGGCAGAAAGTCTCACCGCTGCCAGTGAGGACTTTGGTTTGAGAGCTCACTCTGTTGAGAACGCGTTGGTGCAGCCCTCGTTTCTCCTGCGTACCGGACCCCTGCAAGTAACGGAGGCCCCTCAACGTTCAAACTCCTTCCTGGGGAAAACGCATACTTGTGGAGCGAGGAAGCCTAGGCAGGCTGCTTGCAGCCAGTCCACGCTCCTTTGGCTCCTGAAGCGAAGGCTTCCGGCACCTCTCCTGGCAGCCTCGCAAGCCTTTGGCCGGACCTCTAAAACTTTAGCAGGCACAGCGAGCGGTGGAAGCAAGTCCCACACACCGAAAGAGCCGTAGCTGAAAAATATTGTCGCTCCTTTGCAGCACCGTACAAGCCCTTTGCTTTTGGGGGAGAGGGCCTTTCTCTTCTCTTCTTTGGCACACAGGGAAATGCCTTCACGGTGTTCGGCCTTGATACACTCGAGTGAGTGCAGCTTCCCCTTAACTGTTGAGAGTGTGCTAGTGCAGCGCTCTCGAACATGACTGTCCTTTGAACACACCAAAAGAAACTTTCCATTCGAGGAGGGAACGCGCTGCACGGGAACTCTTTGTTCTCTGAGCCAAGTGGGTGCTGCTACTGCGCCTGTGTGTTTGCTGGTTCACTGGCGCTCTGAGATGTTTTTGCCTCGCCATTGTGGGGCCCACGCTGTGCAGCTAACCTCACTTAGGGATCACAAGGGCCCGCATTACTTTCCAGGGGAAGACAACGCTGCCCGGATCACCCTCCAGGTGTCACTTTCTTGGCACTGAGCTACCTTCCTCGAAAGCTGTGCGTTGGTAGCCTGCTCCCAATGTGTTCCTTTGGTGACTGGACGCTCTTTGAGATGCTGGTCGAGACGGCCTCTGCTTCTCTGCTCTTGGAGAAGGCTGCTTTGCGGAGACGCTCAGCGTGGCCTGCGCCAAGTTCAACCTTCTGCTGCTCTGAACTAACGACTTACCTGCCCTCGCCCCTGGCGCAAAGTGCCTAGGCACAAGGGCACGCTCTGGCCCCGATGCCCACGCTCAGTAGTCCAAAGCCTTCACAGGCTCCACGGGCGTCCTGCTTCCACTTACCCTCTGAACGCGGCTTGCTACGTGGCGGCGGCTGCAGCACTCCCCAGGGTTTGGGGGCAGAACTCCTACCACTCTCCTCACATAGGCAGTCAGTCCTCCGCCGGGCTTCCCGTAGCCTGTGCAGAGAGCACTGTCTGTGGCACACCTCTTTCTTCTCCCTGCACCCTTATCTGTATTTTCGCAGCTGGGGGCAACCGGCTTCTGCTGCTGTGGACGAGGCCTGCTTACTGCTTGGCAAACGCCAGAGAGAAATGAGCGCGGCTGCAGAGGACGAGTCCAAGGAGCTCTAGGACGTCACAGTCAACCAGTGGTCTTGCCACCGAGCTCAGAGGTCTCTTCCAGTCCAGGAAAGAATGCGCCGCTTTGGCGTTCTTTCCTAGGACAAGAAACGTTCGGTGACAGTGCGTCTGTCAAGCTCGTGCTGACCGCCGCAATCTCAGAGCCTTTCCCTGCCAATCATCTCCTGGCTTCTACTTTCTGGCCGCAAGCTCACTTAAGAAGTACCCTTACCTACCCGAGGATTTCACTAAGGGACTCTATTCGGTATGCCCATCGCCTCTGCCAAGGCAACTGGGGCCAAAACATTGCAGTGGCTGCTGGATCCAACTCTCTCCGCCTCCCCGGGAGCCGCCCGAGCCTATGGGCTGTTGGAGAAGGTCTTCGTTATGGTCCAGGTCACTCCCTTGATTGGCAGAAAGTCTCACCGCTGCCAGTGAGGACTTTGGTTTGAGAGCTCACTCTGTTGAGAACGCGTTGGTGCAGCCCTCGTTTCTCCTGCGTACCGGACCCCTGCAAGTAACGGAGGCCCCTCAACGTTCAAACTCCTTCCTGGGGAAAACGCATACTTGTGGAGCGAGGAAGCCTAGGCAGGCTGTTTGCAGCCAGTCCACGCTCCTTTGGCTCCTGAAGCGAAGGCTTCCGGCACCTCTCCTGGCAGCCTCGCAAGCCTTTGGCCGGACCTCTAAAACTTTAGCAGGCACAGCGAGCGGTGGAAGCAAGTCCCACACACCGAAAGAGCCGTAGCTGAAAAATATTGTCGTTCCTTTGCAGCACCGTACAAGCCCTTTGCTTTTGGGGGAGAGGGCCTTTCTCTTCTCTTCTTTGGCACACAGGGAAATGCCTTCACGGTGTTCGGCCTTGATACACTCGAGTGAGTGCAGCTTCCCCTTAACTGTTGAGAGTGTGCTAGTGCAGCGCTCTCGAACATGACTGTCCTTTGAACACACCAAAAGAAACTTTCCATTCGAGGAGGAAACGCGCTGCACGGGAACTCTTTGTTCTCTGAGCCAAGTGGGTGCTGCTACTGCGTCTGTGTGTTTGCTGGTTCACTGGCGCTCTGAGATGTTTTTGCCTCGCCATTGCGGGGCCCACGCTGTGCAGCTAACCTCACTTAGGGATCACAAGGGCCCGCATTACTTTCCAGGGGAAGACAACGCTGCCCGGATCACCCTTCAGGTGTCACTTTCTTGGCACTGAGCTACCTTCCTCGAAAGCTGTGCGTTGGTAGCCTGCTCCCAATGTGTTCCTTTGGTGACTGGACGCTCTTTGAGATGCTGGTCGAGACGGCCTCTGCTTCTCTGCTCTTGGAGAAGGCTGCTTTGCGGAGACGCTCAGCGTGGCCTGCGCCAAGTTCAACCTTCTGCTGCTCTGAACTAACGACTTACCTGCCCTCGCCCCTGGCGCAAAGTGCCTAGGCACAAGGGCACGCTCTGGCCCCGATGCCCACGCTCAGTAGTCCAAAGCCTTCACAGGCTCCACGGGCGTCCTGCTTCCACTTACCCTCTGAACGCGGCTTGCTACGTGGCGGCGGCTGCAGCACTCCACAGGGTTTGGGGGCAGAACTCCTACCACTCTCCTCACATAGGCAGTCAGTCCTCCGCCGGGCTTCCCGTAGCCTGTGCAGAGAGCACTGTCTGTGGCACACCTCTTTCTTCTCCCTGCACCCTTATCTGTATTTTCGCAGCTGGGGGCAACCGGCTTCTGCTGCTGTGGACGAGGCCTGCTTACTGCTTGGCAAACGCCAGAGAGAAATGAGCGCGGCTGCAGAGGACGAGTCCAAGGAGCTCTAGGACGTCACAGTCAACCAGTGGTCTTGCCACCGAGCTCAGAGGTCTCTTCCAGTCCAGGAAAGAATGCGCCGCTTTGGCGTTCTTTCCTAGGACAAGAAACGTTCGGTGACAGTGCGTCTGTCAAGCTCGTGCTGACCGCCGCAATCTCAGAGCCTTTCCCTGCCAATCATCTCCTGGCTTCTACTTTCTGGCCGCAAGCTCACTTAAGAAGTACCCTTACCTACCCGAGGATTTCACTAAGGGACTCTATTCGGTATGCCCATCGCCTCTGCCAAGGCAACTGGGGCCAAAACATTGCAGTGGCTGCTGGATCCAACTCTCTCCGCCTCCCCGGGAGCCGCCCGAGCCTATGGGCTGTTGGAGAAGGTCTTCGTTATGGTCCAGGTCACTCCCTTGATTGGCAGAAAGTCTCACCGCTGCCAGTGAGGACTTTGGTTTGAGAGCTCACTCTGTTGAGAACGCGTTGGTGCAGCCCTCGTTTCTCCTGCGTACCGGACCCCTGCAAGTAACGGAGGCCCCTCAACGTTCAAACTCCTTCCTGGGGAAAACGCATACTTGTGGAGCGAGGAAGCCTAGGCAGGCTGCTTGCAGCCAGTCCACGCTCCTTTGGCTCCTGAAGCGAAGGCTTCCGGCACCTCTCCTGGCAGCCTCGCAAGCCTTTGGCCGGACCTCTAAAACTTTAGCAGGCACAGCGAGCGGTGGAAGCAAGTCCCACACACCGAAAGAGCCGTAGCTGAAAAATATTGTCGCTCCTTTGCAGCACCGTACAAGCCCTTTGCTTTTGGGGGAGAGGGCCTTTCTCTTCTCTTCTTTGGCACACAGGGAAATGCCTTCACGGTGTTCGGCCTTGATACACTCGAGTGAGTGCAGCTTCCCCTTAACTGTTGAGAGTGTGCTAGTGCAGCGCTCTCGAACATGACTGTCCTTTGAACACACCAAAAGAAACTTTCCATTCGAGGAGGGAACGCGCTGCACGGGAACTCTTTGTTCTCTGAGCCAAGTGGGTGCTGCCACTGCGCCTGTGTGTTTGCTGGTTCACTGGCACTCTGAGATGTTTCTGCCTCGCCATTGCGGGGCCCACGCTGTGCAGCTAACCTCACTTAGGGATCACAAGGGCCCGCATTACTTTCCAGGGGAAGACAACGCTGCCCGGATCACCCTCCAGGTGTCACTTTCTTGGCACTGAGCTACCTTCCTGGAAAGCTGTGCGTGGGTAGCCTGCTCCCAATGTGTTCCTTTGGTGACTGGACGCTCTTTGAGATGCTGGTCGAGACGGCCTCTGCTTCTCTGCTCTTGGAGAAGGCTGCTTTGCGGAGACGCTCAGCGTGGCCTGCGCCAAGTTCAACCTTCTGCTGCTCTGAACTAACGACTTACCTGCCCTCGCCCCTGGCGCAAAGTGCCTAGGCACAAGGGCACGCTCTGGCCCCGATGCCCACGCTCAGTAGTCCAAAGCCTTCACAGGCTCCACGGGCGTCCTGCTTCAACTTACCCTCTGAATGCGGCTTGCTACGTGGCGGCGGCTGCAGCACTCCACAGGGTTTGGGGGCAGAACTCCTACCACTCTCCTCACATAGGCAGTCAGTCCTCCGCCGGGCTTCCCGTAGCCTGTGCAGAGAGCACTGTCTGTGGCACACCTCTTTCTTCTCCCTGCACCCTTATCTGTATTTTCGCAGCTGGGGGCAACCGGCTTCTGCTGCTGTGGACGAGGCCTGCTTACTGCTTGGCAAACGCCAGAGAGAAATGAGCGCGGCTGCAGAGGACGAGTCCAAGGAGCTCTAGGACGTCACAGTCAACCAGTGGTCTTGCCACCGAGCTCAGAGGTCTCTTCCAGTCCAGGAAAGAATGCGCCGCTTTGGCGTTCTTTCCTAGGACAAGAAACGTTCGGTGACAGTGCGTCTGTCAAGCTGGTGCTGACCGCCGCAATCTCAGAGCCTTTCCCTGCCAATCATCTCCTGGCTTCTACTTTCTGGCCGCAAGCTCACTTAAGAAGTACCCTTACCTACCCGAGGATTTCACTAAGGGACTCTATTCGGTATGCCCATCGCCTCTGCCAAGGCAACTGGGGCCAAAACATTGCAGTGGCTGCTGGATCCAACTCTCTCCGCCTCCCCGGGAGCCGCCCGAGCCTATGGGCTGTTGGAGAAGGTCTTCGTTATGGTCCAGGTCACTCCCTTGATTGGCAGAAAGTCTCACCGCTGCCAGTGAGGACTTTGGTTTGAGAGCTCACTCTGTTGAGAACGCGTTGGTGCAGCCCTCGTTTCTCCTGCGTACCGGACCCCTGCAAGTAACGGAGGCCTTTCAACGTGCAAACTCCTTCCTGGGGAAAACGCATACTTGTGGAGCGAGGAAGCCTAGGCAGGCTGCTTGCAGCCAGTCCACGCTCCTTTGGCTCCTGAAGCGAAGGCTTCCGGCACCTCTCCTGGCAGCCTCGCAAGCCTTTGGCCGGACCTCTAAAACTTTAGCAGGCACAGCGAGCGGTGGAAGCAAGTCCCACACACCGAAAGAGCCGTAGCTGAAAAATATTGTCGTTCCTTTGCAGCACCGTACAAGCCCTTTGCTTTTGGGGGAGAGGGCCTTTCTCTTCTCTTCTTTGGCACACAGGGAAATGCCTTCACGGTGTTCGGCCTTGATACACTCGAGTGAGTGCAGCTTCCCCTTAACTGTTGAGAGTGTGCTAGTGCAGCGCTCTCGAACATGACTGTCCTTTGAACACACCAAAAGAAACTTTCCATCCGAGGAGGGAACGCGCTGCACGGGAACTCTTTGTTCTCTGAGCCAAGTGGGTGCTGCCACTGCGCCTGTGTGTTTTCTGGTTCACTGGCACTCAGAGATGTTTCTGCCTCGCCATTGCGGGGCCCACGCTGTGCAGCTAACCTCACTTAGGGATCACAAGGGCCCGCATTACTTTCCAGGGGAAGACAACGCTGCCCGGATCACCCTCCAGGTGTCACTTTCTTGGCACTGAGCTACCTTCCTGGAAAGCTGTGCGTGGGTAGCCTGCTCCCAATGTGTTCCTTTGGTGACTGGACGCTCTTTGAGATGCTGGTCGAGACGGCCTCTGCTTCTCTGCTCTTGGAGAAGGCTGCTTTGCGGAGACGCTCAGCGTGGCCTGCGTCAAGTTCAACCTTCTGCTGCTCTGAACTAACGACTTACCTGCCCTCGCCCCTGGCGCAAAGTGCCTAGGCACAAGGGCACGCTCTGGCCCCGATGCCCACGCTCAGTAGTCCAAAGCCTTCACAGGCTCCACGGGCGTCCTGCTTCAACTTACCCTCTGAACGCGGCTTGCTACGTGGCGGCGGCTGCAGCACTCCACAGGGTTTGGGGGCAGAACTCCTACCACTCTCCTCACATAGGCAGTCAGTCCTCCGCCGGGCTTCCCGTAGCCTGTGCAGAGAGCACTGTCTGTGGCACACCTCTTTCTTCTCCCTGCACCCTTATCTGTATTTTCACAGCTGGGGGCAACCGGCTTCTACTGCTGTGGACGAGGCCTGCTTACTGCTTGGCAAACGCCAGAGAGAAATGAGCGCGGCTGCAGAGGACGAGTCCAAGGAGCTCTAGGACGTCACAGTCAACCAGTGGTCTTGCCACCGAGCTCAGAGGTCTCTTCCAGTCCAGGAAAGAATGCGCCGCTTTGGCGTTCTTTCCTAGGACAAGAAACGTTCGGTGACAGTGCGTCTGTCAAGCTGGTGCTGACCGCCGCAATCTCAGAGCCTTTCCCTGCCAATCATCTCCTGGCTTCTACTTTCTGGCCGCAAGCTCACTTAAGAAGTACCCTTACCTACCCGAGGATTTCACTAAGGGACTCTATTCGGTATGCCCATCGCCTCTGCCAAGGCAACTGGGGCCAAAACATTGCAGTGGCTGCTGGATCCAACTCTCTCCGCCTCCCCGGGAGCCGCCCGAGCCTATGGGCTGTTGGAGAAGGTCTTCGTTATGGTCCAGGTCACTCCCTTGATTGGCAGAAAGTCTCACCGCTGCCAGTGAGGACTTTGGTTTGAGAGCTCACTCTGTTGAGAACGCGTTGGTGCAGCCCTCGTTTCTCCTGCGTACCGGACCCCTGCAAGTAACGGAGGCCTCTCAACGTTCAAACTCCTTCCTGGGGAAAACGCATACTTGTGGAGCGAGGAAGCCTAGGCAGGCTGCTTGCAGCCAGTCCACGCTCCTTTGGCTCCTGAAGCGAAGGCTTCCGGCACCTCTCCTGGCAGCCTCGCAAGCCTTTGGCCGGACCTCTAAAACTTTAGCAGGCACAGCGAGCGGTGGAAGCAAGTCCCACACACCGAAAGAGCCGTAGCTGAAAAATATTGTCGCTCCTTTGCAGCACCGTACAAGCCCTTTGCTTTTGGGGGAGAGGGCCTTTCTCTTCTCTTCTTTGGCACACAGGGAAATGCCTTCACGGTGTTCGGCCTTGATACACTCGAGTGAGTGCAGCTTCCCCTTAACTGTTGAGAGTGTGCTAGTGCAGCGCTCTCGAACATGACTGTCCTTTGAACACACCAAAAGAAACTTTCCATTCGAGGAGGGAACGCGCTGCACGGGAACTCTTTGTTCTCTGAGCCAAGTGGGTGCTGCCACTGCGCCTGTGTGTTTGCTGGTTCACTGGCACTCTGAGATGTTTCTGCCTCGCCATTGCGGGGCCCACGCTGTGCAGCTAACCTCACTTAGGGATCACAAGGGCCCGCATTACTTTCCAGGGGAAGACAACGCTGCACGGATCACCCTCCAGGTGTCACTTTCTTGGCACTGAGCTACCTTCCTGGAAAGCTGTGCGTGGGTAGCCTGCTCCCAATGTGTTCCTTTGGTGACTGGACGCTCTTTGAGATGCTGGTCGAGACGGCCTCTGCTTCTCTGCTCTTGGAGAAGGCTGCTTTGCGGAGACGCTCAGCGTGGCCTGCGCCAAGTTCAACCTTCTGCTGCTCTGAACTAACGACTTACCTGCCCTCGCCCCTGGCGCAAAGTGCCTAGGCACAAGGGCACGCTCTGGCCCCGATGCCCACGCTCAGTAGTCCAAAGCCTTCACAGGCTCCACGGGCGTCCTGCTTCAACTTACCCTCTGAGCGCGGCTTGCTACGTGGCGGCGGCTGCAGCACTCCACAGGGTTTGGGGGCAGAACTCCTACCACTCTCCTCACATAGGCAGTCAGTCCTCCGCCGGGCTTCCCGTAGCCTTTGCAGAGAGCACTGTCTGTGGCACACCTCTTTCTTCTCCCTGCACCCTTATCTGTATTTTCGCAGCTGGGGGCAACCGGCTTCTGCTGCTGTGGACGAGGCCTGCTTACTGCTTGGCAAACGCCAGAGAGAAATGAGCGCGGCTGCAGAGGACGAGTCCAAGGAGCTCTAGGACGTCACAGTCAACCAGTGGTCTTGCCACCGAGCTCAGAGGTCTCTTCCAGTCCAGGAAAGAATGCGCCGCTTTGGCGTTCTTTCCTAGGACAAGAAACGTTCGGTGACAGTGCGTCTGTCAAGCTCGTGCTGACCGCCGCAATCTCAGAGCCTTTCCCTGCCAATCATCTCCTGGCTTCTACTTTCTGGCCGCAAGCTCACTTAAGAAGTACCCTTACCTACCCGAGGATTTCACTAAGGGACTCTATTCGGTATGCCCATCGCCTCTGCCAAGGCAACTGGGGCCAAAACATTGCAGTGGCTGCTGGATCCAACTCTCTCCGCCTCCCCGGGAGCCGCCCGAGCCTATGGGCTGTTGGAGAAGGTCTTCGTTATGGTCCAGGTCACTCCCTTGATTGGCAGAAAGTCTCACCGCTGCCAGTGAGGACTTTAGTTTGAGAGCTCACTCTGTTGAGAACGCGTTGGTGTAGCCCTCGTTTCTCCTGCGTACCGGACCCCTGCAAGTAACGGAGGCCTTTCAACGTGCAAACTCCTTCCTGGGGAAAACACATACTTGTGGAGCGAGGAAGCCTAGGCAGGCTGCTTGCAGCCAGTCCACGCTCCTTTGGCTCCTGAAGCGAAGGCTTCCGGCACCTCTCCTGGCAGCCTCGCAAGCCTTTGGCCGGACCTCTAAAACTTTAGCAGGCACAGCGAGCGGTGGAAGCAAGTCCCACACACCGAAAGAGCCGTAGCTGAAAAATATTGTCGTTCCTTTGCAGCACCGTACAAGCCCTTTGCTTTTGGGGGAGAGGGCCTTTCTCTTCTCTTCTTTGGCACACAGGGAAATGCCTTCACGGTGTTCGGCCTTGATACACTCGAGTGAGTGCAGCTTCCCCTTAACTGTTGAGAGTGTGCTAGTGCAGCGCTCTCGAACATGACTGTCCTTTGAACACACCAAAACAAACTTTCCATTCGAGGAGGGAACGCACTGCACGGGAACTCTTTGTTCTCTGAGCCAAGTGGGTGCTGCTACTGCGCCTATGTGTTTGCTGGTTCACTGGCACTCTGAGATGTTTCGGCCTCGCCATTGCGGGGCCCACGCTGTGCAGCTAACCTCACTTAGGGATCACAAGGGCCCGCATTACTTTCCAGGGGAAGACAACGCTGCCCGGATCACCCTCCAGGTGTCACTTTCTTGGCACTGAGCTACCTTCCTCGAAAGCTGTGCGTTGGTAGCCTGCTCCCAATGTGTTCCTTTGGTGACTGGACGCTCTTTGAGATGCTGGTCGAGACGGCCTCTGCTTCTCTGCTCTTGGAGAAGGCTGCTTTGCGGAGACGCTCAGCGTGGCCTGCGCCAAGTTCAACCTTCTGCTGCTCTGAACTAACGACTTACCTGCCCTCGCCCCTGGCGCAAAGTGCCTAGGCACAAGGGCACGCTCTGGCCCCGATGCCCACGCTCAGTAGTCCAAAGCCTTCACAGGCTCCACGGGCGTCCTGCTTCAACTTACCCTCTGAGCGCGGCTTGCTACGTGGCGGCGGCTGCAGCACTCCACAGGGTTTGGGGGCAGAACTCCTACCACTCTCCTCACATAGGCAGTCAGTCCTCCGCCGGGCTTCCCGTAGCCTTTGCAGAGAGCACTGTCTGTGGCACACCTCTTTCTTCTCCCTGCACCCTTATCTGTATTTTCGCAGCTGGGGGCAACCGGCTTCTGCTGCTGTGGACGAGGCCTGCTTACTGCTTGGCAAACGCCAGAGAGAAATGAGCGCGGCTGCAGAGGACGAGTCCAAGGAGCTCTAGGACGTCACAGTCAACCAGTGGTCTTGCCACCGAGCTCAGAGGTCTCTTCCAGTCCAGGAAAGAATGCGCCGCTTTGGCGTTCTTTCCTAGGACAAGAAACGTTCGGTGACAGTGCGTCTGTCAAGCTCGTGCTGACCGCCGCAATCTCAGAGCCTTTCCCTGCCAATCATCTCCTGGCTTCTACTTTCTGGCCGCAAGCTCACTTAAGAAGTACCCTTACCTACCCGAGGATTTCACTAAGGGACTCTATTCGGTATGCCCATCGCCTCTGCCAAGGCAACTGGGGCCAAAACATTGCAGTGGCTGCTGGATCCAACTCTCTCCGCCTCCCCGGGAGCCGCCCGAGCCTATGGGCTGTTGGAGAAGGTCTTCGTTATGGTCCAGGTCACTCCCTTGATTGGCAGAAAGTCTCACCGCTGCCAGTGAGGACTTTAGTTTGAGAGCTCACTCTGTTGAGAACGCGTTGGTGTAGCCCTCGTTTCTCCTGCGTACCGGACCCCTGCAAGTAACGGAGGCCTTTCAACGTGCAAACTCCTTCCTGGGGAAAACACATACTTGTGGAGCGAGGAAGCCTAGGCAGGCTGCTTGCAGCCAGTCCACGCTCCTTTGGCTCCTGAAGCGAAGGCTTCCGGCACCTCTCCTGGCAGCCTCGCAAGCCTTTGGCCGGACCTCTAAAACTTTAGCAGGCACAGCGAGCGGTGGAAGCAAGTCCCACACACCGAAAGAGCCGTAGCTGAAAAATATTGTCGTTCCTTTGCAGCACCGTACAAGCCCTTTGCTTTTGGGGGAGAGGGCCTTTCTCTTCTCTTCTTTGGCACACAGGGAAATGCCTTCACGGTGTTCGGCCTTGATACACTCGAGTGAGTGCAGCTTCCCCTTAACTGTTGAGAGTGTGCTAGTGCAGCGCTCTCGAACATGACTGTCCTTTGAACACACCAAAACAAACTTTCCATTCGAGGAGGGAACGCACTGCACGGGAACTCTTTGTTCTCTGAGCCAAGTGGGTGCTGCTACTGCGCCTATGTGTTTGCTGGTTCACTGGCACTCTGAGATGTTTCGGCCTCGCCATTGCGGGGCCCACGCTGTGCAGCTAACCTCACTTAGGGATCACAAGGGCCCGCATTACTTTCCAGGGGAAGACAACGCTGCCCGGATCACCCTCCAGGTGTCACTTTCTTGGCACTGAGCTACCTTCCTCGAAAGCTGTGCGTTGGTAGCCTGCTCCCAATGTGTTCCTTTGGTGACTGGACGCTCTTTGAGATGCTGGTCGAGACGGCCTCTGCTTCTCTGCTCTTGGAGAAGGCTGCTTTGCGGAGACGCTCAGCGTGGCCTGCGCCAAGTTCAACCTTCTGCTGCTCTGAACTAACGACTTACCTGCCCTCGCCCCTGGCGCAAAGTGCCTAGGCACAAGGGCACGCTCTGGCCCCGATGCCCACGCTCAGTAGTCCAAAGCCTTCACAGGCTCCACGGGCGTCCTGCTTCCACTTACCCTCTGAACGCGGCTTGCTACGTGGCGGCGGCTGCAGCACTCCACAGGGTTTGGGGGCAGAACTCCTACCACTCTCCTCACATAGGCAGTCAGTCCTCCGCCGGGCTTCCCGTAGCCTTTGCAGAGAGCACTGTCTGTGGCACACCTCTTTCTTCTCCCTGCACCCTTATCTGTATTTTCGCAGCTGGGGGCAACCGGCTTCTGCTGCTGTGGACGAGGCCTGCTTACTGCTTGGCAAACGCCAGAGAGAAATGAGCGCGGCTGCAGAGGACGAGTCCAAGGAGCTCTAGGACGTCACAGTCAACCAGTGGTCTTGCCACCGAGCTCAGAGGTCTCTTCCAGTCCAGGAAAGAATGCGCCGCTTTGGCGTTCTTTCCTAGGACAAGAAACGTTCGGTGACAGTGCGTCTGTCAAGCTCGTGCTGACCGCCGCAATCTCAGAGCCTTTCCCTGCCAATCATCTCCTGGCTTCTACTTTCTGGCCGCAAGCTCACTTAAGAAGTACCCTTACCTACCCGAGGATTTCACTAAGGGACTCTATTCGGTATGCCCATCGCCTCTGCCAAGGCAACTGGGGCCAAAACATTGCAGTGGCTGCTGGATCCAACTCTCTCCGCCTCCCCGGGAGCCGCCCGAGCCTATGGGCTGTTGGAGAAGGTCTTCGTTATGGTCCAGGTCACTCCCTTGATTGGCAGAAAGTCTCACCGCTGCCAGTGAGGACTTTAGTTTGAGAGCTCACTCTGTTGAGAACGCGTTGGTGCAGCCCTCGTTTCTCCTGCGTACCGGACCCCTGCAAGTAACGGAGGCCTTTCAACGTGCAAACTCCTTCCTGGGGAAAACGCATACTTGTGGAGCGAGGAAGCCTAGGCAGGCTGCTTGCAGCCAGTCCACGCTCCTTTGGCTCCTGAAGCGAAGGCTTCCGGCACCTCTCCTGGCAGCCTCGCAAGCCTTTGGCCGGACCTCTAAAACTTTAGCAGGCACAGCGAGCGGTGGAAGCAAGTCCCACACACCGAAAGAGCCGTAGCTGAAAAATATTGTCGTTCCTTTGCAGCACCGTACAAGCCCTTTGCTTTTGGGGGAGAGGGCCTTTCTCTTCTCTTCTTTGGCACACAGGGAAATGCCTTCACGGTGTTCGGCCTTGATACACTCGAGTGAGTGCAGCTTCCCCTTAACTGTTGAGAGTGTGCTAGTGCAGCGCTCTCGAACATGACTGTCCTTTGAACACACCAAAAGAAACTTTCCATTCGAGGAGGGAACGCGCTGCACGGGAACTCTTTGTTCTCTGAGCCAAGTGGGTGCTGCCACTGCGCCTGTGTGTTTGCTGGTTCACTGGCACTCTGAGATGTTTTTGCCTCGCCATTGCGGGGCCCACGCTGTGCAGCTAACCTCACTTAGGGATCACAAGGGCCCGCATTACTTTCCAGGGGAAGACAACGCTGCCCGGATCACCCTCCAGGTGTCACTTTCTTGGCACTGAGCTACCTTCCTCGAAAGCTGTGCGTTGGTAGCCTGCTCCCAATGTGTTCCTTTGGTGACTGGACGCTCTTTGAGATGCTGGTCGAGACGGCCTCTGCTTCTCTGCTCTTGGAGAAGGCTGCTTTGCGGAGACGCTCAGCGTGGCCTGCGCCAAGTTCAACCTTCTGCTGCTCTGAACTAACGACTTACCTGCCCTCGCCCCTGGCGCAAAGTGCCTAGGCACAAGGGCACGCTCTGGCCCCGATGCCCACGCTCAGTAGTCCAAAGCCTTCACAGGCTCCACGGGCGTCCTGCTTCCACTTACCCTCTGAACGCGGCTTGCTACGTGGCGGCGGCTGCAGCACTCCACAGGGTTTGGGGGCAGAACTCCTACCACTCTCCTCACATAGGCAGTCAGTCCTCCGCCGGGCTTCCCGTAGCCTTTGCAGAGAGCACTGTCTGTGGCACACCTCTTTCTTCTCCCTGCACCCTTATCTGTATTTTCGCAGCTGGGGGCAACCGGCTTCTGCTGCTGTGGACGAGGCCTGCTTACTGCTTGGCAAACGCCAGAGAGAAATGAGCGCGGCTGCAGAGGACGAGTCCAAGGAGCTCTAGGACGTCACAGTCAACCAGTGGTCTTGCCACCGAGCTCAGAGGTCTCTTCCAGTCCAGGAAAGAATGCGCCGCTTTGGCGTTCTTTCCTAGGACAAGAAACGTTCGGTGACAGTGCGTCTGTCAAGCTGGTGCTGACCGCCGCAATCTCAGAGCCTTTCCCTGCCAATCATCTCCTGGCTTCTACTTTCTGGCCGCAAGCTCACTTAAGAAGTACCCTTACCTACCCGAGGATTTCACTAAGGGACTCTATTCGGTATGCCCATCGCCTCTGCCAAGGCAACTGGGGCCAAAACATTGCAGTGGCTGCTGGATCCAACTCTCTCCGCCTCCCCGGGAGCCGCCCGAGCCTATGGGCTGTTGGAGAAGGTCTTCGTTATGGTCCAGGTCACTCCCTTGATTGGCAGAAAGTCTCACCGCTGCCAGTGAGGACTTTAGTTTGAGAGCTCACTCTGTTGAGAACGCGTTGGTGCAGCCCTCGTTTCTCCTGCGTACCGGACCCCTGCAAGTAACGGAGGCCTTTCAACGTGCAAACTCCTTCCTGGGGAAAACGCATACTTGTGGAGCGAGGAAGCCTAGGCAGGCTGCTTGCAGCCAGTCCACGCTCCTTTGGCTCCTGAAGCGAAGGCTTCCGGCACCTCTCCTGGCAGCCTCGCAAGCCTTTGGCCGGACCTCTAAAACTTTAGCAGGCACAGCGAGCGGTGGAAGCAAGTCCCACACACCGAAAGAGCCGTAGCTGAAAAATATTGTCGTTCCTTTGCAGCACCGTACAAGCCCTTTGCTTTTGGGGGAGAGGGCCTTTCTCTTCTCTTCTTTGGCACACAGGGAAATGCCTTCACGGTGTTCGGCCTTGATACACTCGAGTGAGTGCAGCTTCCCCTTAACTGTTGAGAGTGTGCTAGTGCAGCGCTCTCGAACATGACTGTCCTTTGAACACACCAAAAGAAACTTTCCATTCGAGGAGGGAACGCGCTGCACGGGAACTCTTTGTTCTCTGAGCCAAGTGGGTGCTGCCACTGCGCCTGTGTGTTTGCTGGTTCTCTGGCACTCTGAGATGTTTTTGCCTCGCCATTGCGGGGCCCACGCTGTGCAGCTAACCTCACTTAGGGATCACAAGGGCCCGCATTACTTTCCAGGGGAAGACAACGCTGCCCGGATCACCCTCCAGGTGTCACTTTCTTGGCACTGAGCTACCTTCCTCGAAAGCTGTGCGTTGGTAGCCTGCTCCCAATGTGTTCCTTTGGTGACTGGACGCTCTTTGAGATGCTGGTCGAGACGGCCTCTGCTTCTCTGCTCTTGGAGAAGGCTGCTTTGCGGAGACGCTCAGCGTGGCCTGCGCCAAGTTCAACCTTCTGCTGCTCTGAACTAACGACTTACCTGCCCTCGCCCCTGGCGCAAAGTGCCTAGGCACAAGGGCACGCTCTGGCCCCGATGCCCACGCTCAGTAGTCCAAAGCCTTCACAGGCTCCACGGGCGTCCTGCTTCCACTTACCCTCTGAACGCGGCTTGCTACGTGGCGGCGGCTGCAGCACTCCACAGGGTTTGGGGGCAGAACTCCTACCACTCTCCTCACATAGGCAGTCAGTCCTCCGCCGGGCTTCCCGTAGCCTTTGCAGAGAGCACTGTCTGTGGCACACCTCTTTCTTCTCCCTGCACCCTTATCTGTATTTTCGCAGCTGGGGGCAACCGGCTTCTGCTGCTGTGGACGAGGCCTGCTTACTGCTTGGCAAACGCCAGAGAGAAATGAGCGCGGCTGCAGAGGACGAGTCCAAGGAGCTCTAGGACGTCACAGTCAACCAGTGGTCTTGCCACCGAGCTCAGAGGTCTCTTCCAGTCCAGGAAAGAATGCGCCGCTTTGGCGTTCTTTCCTAGGACAAGAAACGTTCGGTGACAGTGCGTCTGTCAAGCTGGTGCTGACCGCCGCAATCTCAGAGCCTTTCCCTGCCAATCATCTCCTGGCTTCTACTTTCTGGCCGCAAGCTCACTTAAGAAGTACCCTTACCTACCCGAGGATTTCACTAAGGGACTCTATTCGGTATGCCCATCGCCTCTGCCAAGGCAACTGGGGCCAAAACATTGCAGTGGCTGCTGGATCCAACTCTCTCCGCCTCCCCGGGAGCCGCCCGAGCCTATGGGCTGTTGGAGAAGGTCTTCGTTATGGTCCAGGTCACTCCCTTGATTGGCAGAAAGTCTCACCGCTGCCAGTGAGGACTTTGGTTTGAGAGCTCACTCTGTTGAGAACGCGTTGGTGCAGCCCTCGTTTCTCCTGCGTACCGGACCCCTGCAAGTAACGGAGGCCTTTCAACGTTCAAACTCCTTCCTGGGGAAAACGCATACTTGTGGAGCGAGGAAGCCTAGGCAGGCTGCTTGCAGCCAGTCCACGCTCCTTTGGCTCCTGAAGCGAAGGCTTCCGGCACCTCTCCTGGCAGCCTCGCAAGCCTTTGGCCGGACCTCTAAAACTTTACCAGGCACAGCGAGCGGTGGAAGCAAGTCCCACACACCGAAAGAGCCGTAGCTGAAAAATATTGTCGTTCCTTTGCAGCACCGTACAAGCCCTTTGCTTTTGGGGGAGAGGGCCTTTCTCTTCTCTTCTTTGGCACACAGGGAAATGCCTTCACGGTGTTCGGCCTTGATACACTCGAGTGAGTGCAGCTTCCCCTTAACTGTTGAGAGTGTGCTAGTGCAGCGCTCTCGAACATGACTGTCCTTTGAACACACCAAAAGAAACTTTCCATTCGAGGAGGGAACGCGCTGCACGGGAACTCTTTGTTCTCTGAGCCAAGTGGGTGCTGCCACTGCGCCTGTGTGTTTGCTGGTTCACTGGCACTCTGAGATGTTTTTGCCTCGCCATTGCGGGGCCCACGCTGTGCAGCTAACCTCACTTAGGGATCACAAGGGCCCGCATTACTTTCCAGGGGAAGACAACGCTGCCCGGATCACCCTCCAGGTGTCACTTTCTTGGCACTGAGCTACCTTCCTCGAAAGCTGTGCGTTGGTAGCCTGCTCCCAATGTGTTCCTTTGGTGACTGGACGCTCTTTGAGATGCTGGTCGAGACGGCCTCTGCTTCTCTGCTCTTGGAGAAGGCTGCTTTGCGGAGACGCTCAGCGTGGCCTGCGCCAAGTTCAACCTTCTGCTGCTCTGAACTTACGACTTACCTGCCCTCGTCCCTGGCGCAAAGTGCCTAGGCACAAGGGCACGCTCTGGCCCCGATGCCCACGCTCAGTAGTCCAAAGCCTTCACAGGCTCCACGGGCGTCCTGCTTCCACTTACCCTCTGAACGCGGCTTGCTACGTGGCGGCGGCTGCAGCACTCCACAGGGTTTGGGGGCAGAACTCCTACCACTCTCCTCACATAGGCAGTCAGTCCTCCGCCGGGCTTCCCGTAGCCTTTGCAGAGAGCACTGTCTGTGGCACACCTCTTTCTTCTCCCTGCACCCTTATCTGTATTTTCGCAGCTGGGGGCAACCGGCTTCTGCTGCTGTGGACGAGGCCTGCTTACTGCTTGGCAAACGCCAGAGAGAAATGAGCGCGGCTGCAGAGGACGAGTCCAAGGAGCTCTAGGACGTCACAGTCAACCAGTGGTCTTGCCACCGAGCTCAGAGGTCTCTTCCAGTCCAGGAAAGAATGCTCCGCTTTGGCGTTCTTTCCTAGGACAAGAAACGTTCGGTGACAGTGCGTCTGTCAAGCTCGTGCTGACCGCCGCAATCTCAGAGCCTTTCCCTGCCAATCATCTCCTGGCTTCTACTTTCTGGCCGCAAGCTCACTTAAGAAGTACCCTTACCTACCCGAGGATTTCACTAAGGGACTCTATTCGGTATGCCCATCGCCTCTGCCAAGGCAACTGGGGCCAAAACATTGCAGTGGCTGCTGGATCCAACTCTCTCCGCCTCCTCGGGAGCCGCCCGAGCCTATGGGCTGTTGGAGAAGGTCTTCGTTATGGTCCAGGTCACTCCCTTGATTGGCAGAAAGTCTCACCGCTGCCAGTGAGGACTTTAGTTTGAGAGCTCACTCTGTTGAGAACGCGTTGGTGCAGCCCTCGTTTCTCCTGCGTACCGGACCCCTGCAAGTAACGGAGGCCTTTCAACGTTCAAACTCCTTCCTGGGGAAAACGCATACTTGTGGAGCGAGGAAGCCTAGGCAGGCTGCTTGCAGCCAGTCCACGCTCCTTTGGCTCCTGAAGCGAAGGCTTCCGGCACCTCTCCTGGCAGCCTCGCAAGCCTTTGGCCGGACCTCTAAAACTTTACCAGGCACAGCGAGCGGTGGAAGCAAGTCCCACACACCGAAAGAGCCGTAGCTGAAAAATATTGTCGTTCCTTTGCAGCACCGTACAAGCCCTTTGCTTTTGGGGGAGAGGGCCTTTCTCTTCTCTTCTTTGGCACACAGGGAAATGCCTTCACGGTGTTCGGCCTTGATACACTCGAGTGAGTGCAGCTTCCCCTTAACTGTTGAGAGTGTGCTAGTGCAGCGCTCTCGAACATGACTGTCCTTTGAACACACCAAAAGAAACTTTCCATTCGAGGAGGGAACGCGCTGCACGGGAACTCTTTGTTCTCTGAGCCAAGTGGGTGCTGCCACTGCGCCTGTGTGTTTGCTGGTTCACTGGCACTCTGAGATGTTTTTGCCTCGCCATTGCGGGGCCCACGCTGTGCAGCTAACCTCACTTAGGGATCACAAGGGCCCGCATTACTTTCCAGGGGAAGACAACGCTGCCCGGATCACCCTCCAGGTGTCACTTTCTTGGCACTGAGCTACCTTCCTCGAAAGCTGTGCGTTGGTAGCCTGCTCCCAATGTGTTCCTTTGGTGACTGGACGCTCTTTGAGATGCTGGTCGAGACGGCCTCTGCTTCTCTGCTCTTGGAGAAGGCTGCTTTGCGGAGACGCTCAGCGTGGCCTGCGCCAAGTTCAACCTTCTGCTGCTCTGAACTAACGACTTACCTGCCCTCGCCCCTGGCGCAAAGTGCCTAGGCACAAGGGCACGCTCTGGCCCCGATGCCCACGCTCAGTAGTCCAAAGCCTTCACAGGCTCCACGGGCGTCCTGCTTCCACTTACCCTCTGAACGCGGCTTGCTACGTGGCGGCGGCTGCAGCACTCCACAGGGTTTGGGGGCAGAACTCCTACCACTCTCCTCACATAGGCAGTCAGTCCTCCGCCGGGCTTCCCGTAGCCTTTGCAGAGAGCACTGTCTGTGGCACACCTCTTTCTTCTCCCTGCACCCTTATCTGTATTTTCGCAGCTGGGGGCAACCGGCTTCTGCTGCTGTGGACGAGGCCTGCTTACTGCTTGGCAAACGCCAGAGAGAAATGAGCGCGGCTGCAGAGGACGAGTCCAAGGAGCTCTAGGACGTCACAGTCAACCAGTGGTCTTGCCACCGAGCTCAGAGGTCTCTTCCAGTCCAGGAAAGAATGCGCCGCTTTGGCGTTCTTTCCTAGGACAAGAAACGTTCGGTGACAGTGCGTCTGTCAAGCTGGTGCTGACCGCCGCAATCTCAGAGCCTTTCCCTGCCAATCATCTCCTGGCTTCTACTTTCTGGCCGCAAGCTCACTTAAGAAGTACCCTTACCTACCCGAGGATTTCACTAAGGGACTCTATTCGGTATGCCCATCGCCTCTGCCAAGGCAACTGGGGCCAAAACATTGCAGTGGCTGCTGGATCCAACTCTCTCCGCCTCCCCGGGAGCCGCCCGAGCCTATGGGCTGTTGGAGAAGGTCTTCGTTATGGTCCAGGTCACTCCCTTGATTGGCAGAAAGTCTCACCGCTGCCAGTGAGGACTTTAGTTTGAGAGCTCACCCTGTTGAGAACGCGTTGGTGCAGCCCTCGTTTCTCCTGCGTACCGGACCCCTGCAAGTAACGGAGGCCTTTCAACGTTCAAACTCCTTCCTGGGGAAAACGCATACTTGTGGAGCGAGGAAGCCTAGGCAGGCTGCTTGCAGCCAGTCCACGCTCCTTTGGCTCCTGAAGCGAAGGCTTCCGGCACCTCTCCTGGCAGCCTCGCAAGCCTTTGGCCGGACCTCTAAAACTTTAGCAGGCACAGCGAGCGGTGGAAGCAAGTCCCACACACCGAAAGAGCCGTAGCTGAAAAATATTGTCGTTCCTTTGCAGCACCGTACAAGCCCTTTGCTTTTGGGGGAGAGGGCCTTTCTCTTCTCTTCTTTGGCACACAGGGAAATGCCTTCACGGTGTTCGGCCTTGATACACTCGAGTGAGTGCAGCTTCCCCTTAACTGTTGAGAGTGTGCTAGTGCAGCGCTCTCGAACATGACTGTCCTTTGAACACACCAAAAGAAACTTTCCATTCGAGGAGGGAACGCGCTGCACGGGAACTCTTTGTTCTCTGAGCCAAGTGGGTGCTGCCACTGCGCCTGTGTGTTTGCTGGTTCACTGGCACTCTGAGATGTTTTTGCCTCGCCATTGCGGGGCCCACGCTGTGCAGCTAACCTCACTTAGGGATCACAAGGGCCCGCATTACTTTCCAGGGGAAGACAACGCTGCCCGGATCACCCTCCAGGTGTCACTTTCTTGGCACTGAGCTACCTTCCTGGAAAGCTGTGCGTTGGTAGCCTGCTCCCAATGTGTTCCTTTGGTGACTGGACGCTCTTTGAGATGCTGGTCGAGACGGCCTCTGCTTCTCTGCTCTTGGAGAAGGCTGCTTTGCGGAGACGCTCAGCGTGGCCTGCGCCAAGTTCAACCTTCTGCTGCTCTGAACTAACGACTTACCTGCCCTCGCCCCTGGCGCAAAGTGCCTAGGCACAAGGGCACGCTCTGGCCCCGATGCCCACGCTCAGTAGTCCAAAGCCTTCACAGGCTCCACGGGCGTCCTGCTTCCACTTACCCTCTGAACGCGGCTTGCTACGTGGTGGCGGCTGCAGCACTCCACAGGGTTTGGGGGCAGAACTCCTACCACTCTCCTCACATAGGCAGTCAGTCCTCCGCCGGGCTTCCCGTAGCCTTTGCAGAGAGCACTGTCTGTGGCACACCTCTTTCTTCTCCCTGCACCCTTATCTGTATTTTCGCAGCTGGGGGCAACCGGCTTCTGCTGCTGTGGACGAGGCCTGCTTACTGCTTGGCAAACGCCAGAGAGAAATGAGCGCGGCTGCAGAGGACGAGTCCAAGGAGCTCTAGGACGTCACAGTCAACCAGTGGTCTTGCCACCGAGCTCAGAGGTCTCTTCCAGTCCAGGAAAGAATGCGCCGCTTTGGCGTTCTTTCCTAGGACAAGAAACGTTCGGTGACAGTGCGTCTGTCAAGCTCGTGCTGACCGCCACAATCTCAGAGCATTTCCCTGCCAATCATCTCCTGGCTTCTACTTTCTGGCCGCAAGCTCACTTAAGAAGTACCCTTACCTACCCGAGGATTTCACTAAGGGACTCTATTCGGTATGCCCATCGCCTCTGCCAAGGCAACTGGGGCCAAAACATTGCAGTGGCTGCTGGATCCAACTCTCTCCGCCTCCCCGGGAGCCGCCCGAGCCTATGGGCTGTTGGAGAAGGTCTTCGTTATGGTCCAGGTCACTCCCTTGATTGGCAGAAAGTCTCACCGCTGCCAGTGAGGACTTTGGTTTGAGAGCTCACTCTGTTGAGAACGCGTTGGTGCAGCCCTCGTTTCTCCTGCGTACCGGACCCCTGCAAGTAACGGAGGCCTTTCAACGTTCAAACTCCTTCCTGGGGAAAACGCATACTTGTGGAGCGAGGAAGCCTAGGCAGGCTGCTTGCAGCCAGTCCACGCTCCTTTGGCTCCTGAAGCGAAGGCTTCCGGCACCTCTCCTGGCAGCCTCGCAAGCCTTTGGCCGGACCTCTAAAACTTTACCAGGCACAGCGAGCGGTGGAAGCAAGTTCCACACTCCGAAAGAGCCGTAGCTGAAAAATATTGTCGTTCCTTTGCAGCACCGTACAAGCCCTTTGCTTTTGGGGGAGAGGGCCTTTCTCTTCTCTTCTTTGGCACACAGGGAAATGCCTTCACGGTGTTCGGCCTTGATACACTCGAGTGAGTGCAGCTTCCCCTTAACTGTTGAGAGTGTGCTAGTGCAGCGCTCTCGAACATGACTGTCCTTTGAACACACCAAAAGAAACTTTCCATTCGAGGAGGGAACGCGCTGCACGGGAACTCTTTGTTCTCTGAGCCAAGTGGGTGCTGCCACTGCGCCTGTGTGTTTGCTGGTTCACTGGCACTCTGAGATGTTTTTGCCTCGCCATTGCGGGGCCCACGCTGTGCAGCTAACCTCACTTAGGGATCACAAGGGCCCGCATTACTTTCCAGGGGAAGACAACGTTGCCCGGATCACCCTCCAGGTGTCACTTTCTTGGCACTGAGCTACCTTCCTCGAAAGCTGTGCGTTGGTAGCCTGCTCCCAATGTGTTCCTTTGGTGACTGGACGCTCTTTGAGATGCTGGTCGAGACGGCCTCTGCTTCTCTGCTCTTGGAGAAGGCTGCTTTGCGGAGACGCTCAGCGTGGCCTGCGCCAAGTTCAACCTTCTGCTGCTCTGAACTAACGACTTACCTGCCCTCGCCCCTGGCGCAAATTGCCTAGGCACAAGGGCACGCTCTGGCCCCGATGCCCACGCTCAGTAGTCCAAAGCCTTCACAGGCTCCACGGGCGTCCTGCTTCCACTTACCCTCTGAACGCGGCTTGCTACGTGGCGGCGGCTGCAGCACTCCACAGGGTTTGGGGGCAGAACTCCTACCACTCTCCTCACATAGGCAGTCAGTCCTCCGCCGGGCTTCCCGTAGCCTTTGCAGAGAGCACTGTCTGTGGCACACCTCTTTCTTCTCCCTGCACCCTTATCTGTATTTTCGCAGCTGGGGGCAACCGGCTTCTGCTGCTGTGGACGAGGCCTGCTTACTGCTTGGCAAACGCCAGAGAGAAATGAGCGCGGCTGCAGAGGACGAGTCCAAGGAGCTCTAGGACGTCACAGTCAACCAGTGGTCTTGCCACCGAGCTCAGAGGTCTCTTCCAGTCCAGGAAAGAATGCGCCGCTTTGGCGTTCTTTCCTAGGACAAGAAACGTTCGGTGACAGTGCGTCTGTCAAGCTCGTGCTGACCGCCGCAATCTCAGAGCCTTTCCCTGCCAATCATCTCCTGGCTTCTACTTTCTGGCCGCAAGCTCACTTAAGAAGTACCCTTACCTACCCGAGGATTTCACTAAGGGACTCTATTCGGTATGCCCATCGCCTCTGCCAAGGCAACTGGGGCCAAAACATTGCAGTGGCTGCTGGATCCAACTCTCTCCGCCTCCCCGGGAGCCGCCCGAGCCTATGGGCTGTTGGAGAAGGTCTTCGTTATGGTCCAGGTCACTCCCTTGATTGGCAGAAAGTCTCACCGCTGCCAGTGAGGACTTTAGTTTGAGAGCTCACTCTGTTGAGAACGCGTTGGTGCAGCCCTCGTTTCTCCTGCGTACCGGACCCCTGCAAGTAACGGAGGCCTATCAACGTTCAAACTCCTTCCTGGGGAAAACGCATACTTGTGGAGCGAGGAAGCCTAGGCAGGCTGCTTGCAGCCAGTCCACGCTCCTTTGGCTCCTGAAGCGAAGGCTTCCGGCACCTCTCCTGGCAGCCTCGCAAGCCTTTGGCCGGACCTCTAAAACTTTAGCAGGCACAGCGAGCGGTGGAAGCAAGTCCCACACACCGAAAGAGCCGTAGCTGAAAAATATTGTCGTTCCTTTGCAGCACCGTACAAGCCCTTTGCTTTTGGGGGACAGGGCCTTTCTCTTCTCTCCTTTGGCACACAGGGAAATGCCTTCACGGTGTTCGGCCTTGATACACTCGAGTGAGTGCAGCTTCCCCTTAACTGTTGAGAGTGTGCTAGTGCAGCGCTCTCGAACATGACTGTCCTTTGAACACACCAAAAGAAACTTTCCATTCGAGGAGGGAACGCGCTGCACGGGAACTCTTTGTTCTCTGAGCCAAGTGGGTGCTGCCACTGCGCCTGTGTGTTTGCTGGTTCACTGGCACTCTGAGATGTTTTTGCCTCGCCATTGCCGGGCCCACGCTGTGCAGCTAACCTCACTTAGGGATCACAAGGGCCCGCATTACTTTCCAGGGGAAGACAACGCTGCCCGGATCACCCTCCAGGTGTCACTTTCTTGGCACTGAGCTACCTTCCTCGAAAGCTGTGCGTTGGTAGCCTGCTCCCAATGTGTCCCTTTGGTGACTGGACGCTCTTTGAGATGCTGGTCGAGACGGCCTCTGCTTCTCTGCTCTTGGAGAAGGCTGCTTTGCGGAGACGCTCAGCGTGGCCTGCGCCAAGTTCAACCTTCTGCTGCTCTGAACTAACGACTTACCTGCCCTCGCCCCTGGCGCAAAGTGCCTAGGCACAAGGGCACGCTCTGGCCCCGATGCCCACGCTCAGTAGTCCAAAGCCTTCACAGGCTCCACGGGCGTCCTGCTTCCACTTACCCTCTGAACGCGGCTTGCTACGTGGCGGCGGCTGCAGCACTCCACAGGGTTTGGGGGCAGAACTCCTACCACTCTCCTCACATAGGCAGTCAGTCCTCCGCCGGGCTTCCCGTAGCCTTTGCAGAGAGCACTGTCTGTGGCACACCTCTTTCTTCTCCCTGCACCCTTATCTGTATTTTCGCAGCTGGGGGCAACCGGCTTCTGCTGCTGTGGACGAGGCCTGCTTACTGCTTGGCAAACGCCAGAGAGAAATGAGCGCGGCTGCAGAGGACGAGTCCAAGGAGCTCTAGGACGTCACAGTCAACCAGTGGTCTTGCCACCGAGCTCAGAGGTCTCTTCCAGTCCAGGAAAGAATGCGCCGCTTTGGCGTTCTTTCCTAGGACAAGAAACGTTCGGTGACAGTGCGTCTGTCAAGCTCGTGCTGACCGCCGCAATCTCAGAGCCTTTCCCTGCCAATCATCTCCTGGCTTCTACTTTCTGGCCGCAAGCTCACTTAAGAAGTACCCTTACCTACCCGAGGATTTCACTTAGGGACTCTATTCGGTATGCCCATCGCCTCTGCCAAGGCAACTGGGGCCAAAACATTGCAGTGGCTGCTGGATCCAACTCTCTCCGCCTCCCCGGGAGCCGCCCGAGCCTATGGGCTGTTGGAGAAGGTCTTCGTTATGGTCCAGGTCACTCCCTTGATTGGCAGAAAGTCTCACCGCTGCCAGTGAGGACTTTGGTTTGAGAGCTCACTCTGTTGAGAACGCGTTGGTGCAGCCCTCGTTTCTCCTGCGTACCGGACCCCTGCAAGTAACGGAGGCCTTTCAACGTTCAAACTCCTTCCTGGGGAAAACGCATACTTGTGGAGCGAGGAAGCCTAGGCAGGCTGCTTGCAGCCAGTCCACGCTCCTTTGGCTCCTGAAGCGAAGGCTTCCGGCACCTCTCCTGGCAGCCTCGCAAGCCTTTGGCCGGACCTCTAAAACTTTACCAGGCACAGCGAGCGGTGGAAGCAAGTTCCACACTCCGAAAGAGCCGTAGCTGAAAAATATTGTCGTTCCTTTGCAGCACCGTACAAGCCCTTTGCTTTTGGGGGAGAGGGCCTTTCTCTTCTCTTCTTTGGCACACAGGGAAATGCCTTCACGGTGTTCGGCCTTGATACACTCGAGTGAGTGCAGCTTCCCCTTAACTGTTGAGAGTGTGCTAGTGCAGCGCTCTCGAACATGACTGTCCTTTGAACACACCAAAAGAAACTTTCCATTCGAGGAGGGAACGCGCTGCACGGGAACTCTTTGTTCTCTGAGCCAAGTGGGTGCTGCCACTGCGCCTGTGTGTTTGCTGGTTCACTGGCACTCTGAGATGTTTTTGCCTCGCCATTGCCGGGCCCACGCTGTGCAGCTAACCTCACTTAGGGATCACAAGGGCCCGCATTACTTTCCAGGGGAAGACAACGCTGCCCGGATCACCCTCCAGGTGTCACTTTCTTGGCACTGAGCTACCTTCCTCGAAAGCTGTGCGTTGGTAGCCTGCTCCCAATGTGTCCCTTTGGTGACTGGACGCTCTTTGAGATGCTGGTCGAGACGGCCTCTGCTTCTCTGCTCTTGGAGAAGGCTGCTTTGCGGAGACGCTCAGCGTGGCCTGCGCCAAGTTCAACCTTCTGCTGCTCTGAACTAACGACTTACCTGCCCTCGCCCCTGGCGCAAAGTGCCTAGGCACAAGGGCACGCTCTGGCCCCGATGCCCACGCTCAGTAGTCCAAAGCCTTCACAGGCTCCACGGGCGTCCTGCTTCCACTTACCCTCTGAACGCGGCTTGCTACGTGGCGGCGGCTGCAGCACTCCACAGGGTTTGGGGGCAGAACTCCTACCACTCTCCTCACATAGGCAGTCAGTCCTCCGCCGGGCTTCCCGTAGCCTTTGCAGAGAGCACTGTCTGTGGCACACCTCTTTCTTCTCCCTGCACCCTTATCTGTATTTTCGCAGCTGGGGGCAACCGGCTTCTGCTGCTGTGGACGAGGCCTGCTTACTGCTTGGCAAACGCCAGAGAGAAATGAGCGCGGCTGCAGAGGACGAGTCCAAGGAGCTCTAGGACGTCACAGTCAACCAGTGGTCTTGCCACCGAGCTCAGAGGTCTCTTCCAGTCCAGGAAAGAATGCGCCGCTTTGGCGTTCTTTCCTAGGACAAGAAACGTTCGGTGACAGTGCGTCTGTCAAGCTCGTGCTGACCGCCACAATCTCAGAGCCTTTCCCTGCCAATCATCTCCTGGCTTCTACTTTCTGGCCGCAAGCTCACTTAAGAAGTACCCTTACCTACCCGAGGATTTCACTTAGGGACTCTATTCGGTATGCCCATCGCCTCTGCCAAGGCAACTGGGGCCAAAACATTGCAGTGGCTGCTGGATCCAACTCTCTCCGCCTCCCCGGGAGCCGCCCGAGCCTATGGGCTGTTGGAGAAGGTCTTCGTTATGGTCCAGGTCACTCCCTTGATTGGCAGAAAGTCTCACCGCTGCCAGTGAGGACTTTGGTTTGAGAGCTCACTCTGTTGAGAACGCGTTGGTGCAGCCCTCGTTTCTCCTGCGTACCGGACCCCTGCAAGTAACGGAGGCCTTTCAACGTTCAAACTCCTTCCTGGGGAAAACGCATACTTGTGGAGCGAGGAAGCCTAGGCAGGCTGCTTGCAGCCAGTCCACGCTCCTTTGGCTCCTGAAGCGAAGGCTTCCGGCACCTCTCCTGGCAGCCTCGCAAGCCTTTGGCCGGACCTCTAAAACTTTACCAGGCACAGCGAGCGGTGGAAGCAAGTTCCACACTCCGAAAGAGCCGTAGCTGAAAAATATTGTCGTTCCTTTGCAGCACCGTACAAGCCCTTTGCTTTTGGGGGAGAGGGCCTTTCTCTTCTCTTCTTTGGCACACAGGGAAATGCCTTCACGGTGTTCGGCCTTGATACACTCGAGTGAGTGCAGCTTCCCCTTAACTGTTGAGAGTGTGCTAGTGCAGCGCTCTCGAACATGACTGTCCTTTGAACACACCAAAAGAAACTTTCCATTCGAGGAGGGAACGCGCTGCACGGGAACTCTTTGTTCTCTGAGCCAAGTGGGTGCTGCCACTGCGCCTGTGTGTTTGCTGGTTCACTGGCACTCTGAGATGTTTTTGCCTCGCCATTGCGGGGCCCACGCTGTGCAGCTAACCTCACTTAGGGATCACAAGGGCCCGCATTACTTTCCAGGGGAAGACAACGTTGCCCGGATCACCCTCCAGGTGTCACTTTCTTGGCACTGAGCTACCTTCCTCGAAAGCTGTGCGTTGGTAGCCTGCTCCCAATGTGTTCCTTTGGTGACTGGACGCTCTTTGAGATGCTGGTCGAGACGGCCTCTGCTTCTCTGCTCTTGGAGAAGGCTGCTTTGCGGAGACGCTCAGCGTGGCCTGCGCCAAGTTCAACCTTCTGCTGCTCTGAACTAACGACTTACCTGCCCTCGCCCCTGGCGCAAAGTGCCTAGGCACAAGGTCACGCTCTGGCCCCGATGCCCACGCTCAGTAGTCCAAAGCCTTCACAGGCTCCACGGGCGTCCTGCTTCCACTTACCCTCTGAACGCGGCTTGCTACGTGGCGGCGGCTGCAGCACTCCACAGGGTTTGGGGGCAGAACTCCTACCACTCTCCTCACATAGGCAGTCAGTCCTCCGCCGGGCTTCCCGTAGCCTTTGCAGAGAGCACTGTCTGTGGCACACCTCTTTCTTCTCCCTGCACCCTTATCTGTATTTTCGCAGCTGGGGGCAACCGGCTTCTGCTGCTGTGGACGAGGCCTGCTTACTGCTTGGCAAACGCCAGAGAGAAATGAGCGCGGCTGCAGAGGACGAGTCCAAGGAGCTCTAGGACGTCACAGTCAACCAGTGGTCTTGCCACCGAGCTCAGAGGTCTCTTCCAGTCCAGGAAAGAATGCGCCGCTTTGGCGTTCTTTCCTAGGACAAGAAACGTTCGGTGACAGTGCGTCTGTCAAGCTGGTGCTGACCGCCGCAATCTCAGAGCCTTTCCCTGCCAATCATCTCCTGGCTTCTACTTTCTGGCCGCAAGCTCACTTAAGAAGTACCCTTACCTACCCGAGGATTTCACTAAGGGACTCTATTCGGTATGCCCATCGCCTCTGCCAAGGCAACTGGGGCCAAAACATTGCAGTGGCTGCTGGATCCAACTCTCTCCGCCTCCCCGGGAGCCGCCCGAGCCTATGGGCTGTTGGAGAAGGTCTTCGTTATGGTCCAGGTCACTCCCTTGATTGGCAGAAAGTCCCACCGCTGCCAGTGAGGACTTTGGTTTGAGAGCTCACTCTGTTGAGAACGCGTTGGTGTAGCCCTCGTTTCTCCTGCGTAGCGGACCCCTGCAAGTAACGGAGGCCTTTCAACGTTCAAACTCCTTCCTGGGGAAAACGCATACTTGTGGAGCGAGGAAGCCTAGGCAGGCTGCTTGCAGCCAGTCCACGCTCCTTTGGCTCCTGAAGCGAAGGCTTCCGGCACCTCTCCTGGCAGCCTCGCAAGCCTTTGGCCGGACCTCTAAAACTTTACCAGGCACAGCGAGCGGTGGAAGCAAGTTCCACACTCCGAAAGAGCCGTAGCTGAAAAATATTGTCGTTCCTTTGCAGCACCGTACAAGCCCTTTGCTTTTGGGGGAGAGGGCCTTTCTCTTCTCTTCTTTGGCACACAGGGAAATGCCTTCACGGTGTTCGGCCTTGATACACTCGAGTGAGTGCAGCTTCCCCTTAACTGTTGAGAGTGTGCTAGTGCAGCGCTCTCGAACATGACTGTCCTTTGAACACACCAAAAGAAACTTTCCATTCGAGGAGGGAACGCGCTGCACGGGAACTCTTTGTTCTCTGAGCCAAGTGGGTGCTGCCACTGCGCCTGTGTGTTTGCTGGTTCACTGGCACTCTGAGATGTTTTTGCCTCGCCATTGCGGGGCCCACGCTGTGCAGCTAACCTCACTTAGGGATCACAAGGGCCCGCATTACTTTCCAGGGGAAGACAACGTTGCCCGGATCACCCTCCAGGTGTCACTTTCTTGGCACTGAGCTACCTTCCTCGAAAGCTGTGCGTTGGTAGCCTGCTCCCAATGTGTTCCTTTGGTGACTGGACGCTCTTTGAGATGCTGGTCGAGACGGCCTCTGCTTCTCTGCTCTTGGAGAAGGCTGCTTTGCGGAGACGCTCAGCGTGGCCTGCGCCAAGTTCAACCTTCTGCTGCTCTGAACTAACGACTTACCTGCCCTCGCCCCTGGCGCAAAGTGCCTAGGCACAAGGTCACGCTCTGGCCCCGATGCCCACGCTCAGTAGTCCAAAGCCTTCACAGGCTCCACGGGCGTCCTGCTTCCACTTACCCTCTGAACGCGGCTTGCTACGTGGCGGCGGCTGCAGCACTCCACAGGGTTTGGGGGCAGAACTCCTACCACTCTCCTCACATAGGCAGTCAGTCCTCCGCCGGGCTTCCCGTAGCCTTTGCAGAGAGCACTGTCTGTGGCACACCTCTTTCTTCTCCCTGCACCCTTATCTGTATTTTCGCAGCTGGGGGCAACCGGCTTCTGCTGCTGTGGACGAGGCCTGCTTACTGCTTGGCAAACGCCAGAGAGAAATGAGCGCGGCTGCAGAGGACGAGTCCAAGGAGCTCTAGGACGTCACAGTCAACCAGTGGTCTTGCCACCGAGCTCAGAGGTCTCTTCCAGTCCAGGAAAGAATGCGCCGCTTTGGCGTTCTTTCCTAGGACAAGAAACGTTCGGTGACAGTGCGTCTGTCAAGCTGGTGCTGACCGCCGCAATCTCAGAGCCTTTCCCTGCCAATCATCTCCTGGCTTCTACTTTCTGGCCGCAAGCTCACTTAAGAAGTACCCTTACCTACCCGAGGATTTCACTAAGGGACTCTATTCGGTATGCCCATCGCCTCTGCCAAGGCAACTGGGGCCAAAACATTGCAGTGGCTGCTGGATCCAACTCTCTCCGCCTCCCCGGGAGCCGCCCGAGCCTATGGGCTGTTGGAGAAGGTCTTCGTTATGGTCCAGGTCACTCCCTTGATTGGCAGAAAGTCTCACCGCTGCCAGTGAGGACTTTGGTTTGAGAGCTCACTCTGTTGAGAACGCGTTGGTGCAGCCCTCGTTTCTCCTGCGTACCGGACCCCTGCAAGTAACGGAGGCCTATCAACGTTCAAACTCCTTCCTGGGGAAAACGCATACTTGTGGAGCGAGGAAGCCTAGGCAGGCTGCTTGCAGCCAGTCCACGCTCCTTTGGCTCCTGAAGCGAAGGCTTCCGGCACCTCTCCTGGCAGCCTCGCAAGCCTTTGGCCGGACCTCTAAAACTTTAGCAGGCACAGCGAGCGGTGGAAGCAAGTCCCACACACCGAAAGAGCCGTAGCTGAAAAATATTGTCGTTCCTTTGCAGCACCGTACAAGCCCTTTGCTTTTGGGGGACAGGGCCTTTCTCTTCTCTTCTTTGGCACACAGGGAAATGCCTTCACGGTGTTCGGCCTTGATACACTCGAGTGAGTGCAGCTTCCCCTTAACTGTTGAGAGTGTGCTAGTGCAGCGCTCTCGAACATGACTGTCCTTTGAACACACCAAAAGAAACTTTCCATTCGAGGAGGGAACGCGCTGCACGGGAACTCTTTGTTCTCTGAGCCAAGTGGGTGCTGCCACTGCGCCTGTGTGTTTGCTGGTTCACTGGCACTCTGAGATGTTTTTGCCTCGCCATTGCGGGGCCCACGCTGTGCAGCTAACCTCACTTAGGGATCACAAGGGCCCGCATTACTTTCCAGGGGAAGACAACGCTGCCCGGATCACCCTCCAGGTGTCACTTTCTTGGCACTGAGCTACCTTCTTCGAAAGCTGTGCGTTGGTAGCCTGCTCCCAATGTGTCCCTTTGGTGACTGGACGCTCTTTGAGATGCTGGTCGAGACGGCCTCTGCTTCTCTGCTCTTGGAGAAGGCTGCTTTGCGGAGACGCTCAGCGTGGCCTGCGCCAAGTTCAACCTTCTGCTGCTCTGAACTAACGACTTACCTGCCCTCGCCCCTGGCGCAAAGTGCCTAGGCACAAGGGCACGCTCTGGCCCCGATGCCCACGCTCAGTAGTCCAAAGCCTTCACAGGCTCCACGGGCGTCCTGCTTCCACTTACCCTCTGAACGCGGCTTGCTACGTGGCGGCGGCTGCAGCACTCCACAGGGTTTGGGGGCAGAACTCCTACCACTCTCCTCACATAGGCAGTCAGTCCTCCGCCGGGCTTCCCGTAGCCTTTGCAGAGAGCACTGTCTGTGGCACACCTCTTTCTTCTCCCTGCACCCTTATCTGTATTTTCGCAGCTGGGGGCAACCGGCTTCTGCTGCTGTGGACGAGGCCTGCTTACTGCTTGGCAAACGCCAGAGAGAAATGAGCGCGGCTGCAGAGGACGAGTCCAAGGAGCTCTAGGACGTCACAGTCAACCAGTGGTCTTGCCACCGAGCTCAGAGGTCTCTTCCAGTCCAGGAAAGAATGCGCCGCTTTGGCGTACTTTCCTAGGACAAGAAACGTTCGGTGACAGTGCGTCTGTCAAGCTCGTGCTGACCGCCACAATCTCAGAGCCTTTCCCTGCCAATCATCTCCTGGCTTCTACTTTCTGGCCGTAAGCTCACTTAAGAAGTACCCTTACCTACCCGAGGATTTCACTAAGGGACTCTATTCGGTATGCCCATCGCCTCTGCCAAGGCAACTGGGGCCAAAACATTGCAGTGGCTGCTGGATCCAACTCTCTCCGCCTCCCCGGGAGCCGCCCGAGCCTATGGGCTGTTGGAGAAGGTCTTCGTTATGGTCCAGGTCACTCCCTTGATTGGCAGAAAGTCTCACCGCTGCCAGTGAGGACTTTGGTTTGAGAGCTCACTCTGTTGAGAACGCGTTGGTGCAGCCCTCGTTTCTCCTGCGTACCGGACCCCTGCAAGTAACGGAGGCCTTTCAACGTTCAAACTCCTTCCTGGGGAAAACGCATACTTGTGGAGCGAGGAAGCCTAGGCAGGCTGCTTGCAGCCAGTCCACGCTCCTTTGGCTCCTGAAGCGAAGGCTTCCGGCACCTCTCCTGGCAGCCTCGCAAGCCTTTGGCCGGACCTCTAAAACTTTACCAGGCACAGCGAGCGGTGGAAGCAAGTCCCACACTCCGAAAGAGCCGTAGCTGAAAAATATTGTCGTTCCTTTGCAGCACCGTACAAGCCCTTTGCTTTTGGGGGACAGGGCCTTTCTCTTCTCTTCTTTGGCACACAGGGAAATGCCTTCACGGTGTTCGGCCTTGATACACTCGAGTGAGTGCAGCTTCCCCTTAACTGTTGAGAGTGTGCTAGTGCAGCGCTCTCGAACATGACTGTCCTTTGAACACAGCAAAAGAAACTTTCCATTCGAGGAGGGAACGCGCTGCACGGGAACTCTTTGTTCTCTGAGCCAAGTGGGTGCTGCCACTGCGCCTGTGTGTTTGCTGGTTCACTGGCACTCTGAGATGTTTTTGCCTCGCCATTGCGGGGCCCACGCTGTGCAGCTAACCTCACTTAGGGATCACAAGGGCCCGCATTACTTTCCAGGGGAAGACAACGCTGCCCGGATCACCCTCCAGGTGTCACTTTCTTGGCACTGAGCTACCTTCCTCGAAAGCTGTGCGTTGGTAGCCTGCTCCCAATGTGTCCCTTTGGTGACTGGACGCTCTTTGAGATGCTGGTCGAGACGGCCTCTGCTTCTCTGCTCTTGGAGAAGGCTGCTTTGCGGAGACGCTCAGCGTGGCCTGCGCCAAGTTCAACCTTCTGCTGCTCTGAACTAACGACTTACCTGCCCTCGCCCCTGGCGCAAAGTGCCTAGGCACAAGGGCACGCTCTGGCCCCGATGCCCACGCTCAGTAGTCCAAAGCCTTCACAGGCTCCACGGGCGTCCTGCTTCCACTTACCCTCTGAACGCGGCTTGCTACGTGGCGGCGGCTGCAGCACTCCACAGGGTTTGGGGGCAGAACTCCTACCACTCTCCTCACATAGGCAGTCAGTCCTCCGCCGGGCTTCCCGTAGCCTTTGCAGAGAGCACTGTCTGTGGCACACCTCTTTCTTCTCCCTGCACCCTTATCTGTATTTTCGCAGCTGGGGGCAACCGGCTTCTGCTGCTGTGGACGAGGCCTGCTTACTGCTTGGCAAACGCCAGAGAGAAATGAGCGCGGCTGCAGAGGACGAGTCCAAGGAGCTCTAGGACGTCACAGTCAACCAGTGGTCTTGCCACCGAGCTCAGAGGTCTCTTCCAGTCCAGGAAAGAATGCGCCGCTTTGGCGTACTTTCCTAGGACAAGAAACGTTCGGTGACAGTGCGTCTGTCAAGCTCGTGCTGACCGCCACAATCTCAGAGCCTTTCCCTGCCAATCATCTCCTGGCTTCTACTTTCTGGCCGTAAGCTCACTTAAGAAGTACCCTTACCTACCCGAGGATTTCACTAAGGGACTCTATTCGGTATGCCCATCGCCTCTGCCAAGGCAACTGGGGCCAAAACATTGCAGTGGCTGCTGGATCCAACTCTCTCCGCCTCCCCGGGAGCCGCCCGAGCCTATGGGCTGTTGGAGAAGGTCTTCGTTATGGTCCAGGTCACTCCCTTGATTGGCAGAAAGTCTCACCGCTGCCAGTGAGGACTTTGGTTTGAGAGCTCACTCTGTTGAGAACGCGTTGGTGCAGCCCTCGTTTCTCCTGCGTACCGGACCCCTGCAAGTAACGGAGGCCTTTCAACGTTCAAACTCCTTCCTGGGGAAAACGCATACTTGTGGAGCGAGGAAGCCTAGGCAGGCTGCTTGCAGCCAGTCCACGCTCCTTTGGCTCCTGAAGCGAAGGCTTCCGGCACCTCTCCTGGCAGCCTCGCAAGCCTTTGGCCGGACCTCTAAAACTTTACCAGGCACAGCGAGCGGTGGAAGCAAGTCCCACACTCCGAAAGAGCCGTAGCTGAAAAATATTGTCGTTCCTTTGCAGCACCGTACAAGCCCTTTGCTTTTGGGGGACAGGGCCTTTCTCTTCTCTTCTTTGGCACACAGGGAAATGCCTTCACGGTGTTCGGCCTTGATACACTCGAGTGAGTGCAGCTTCCCCTTAACTGTTGAGAGTGTGCTAGTGCAGCGCTCTCGAACATGACTGTCCTTTGAACACAGCAAAAGAAACTTTCCATTCGAGGAGGGAACGCGCTGCACGGGAACTCTTTGTTCTCTGAGCCAAGTGGGTGCTGCCACTGCGCCTGTGTGTTTGCTGGTTCACTGGCACTCTGAGATGTTTTTGCCTCGCCATTGCGGGGCCCACGCTGTGCAGCTAACCTCACTTAGGGATCACAAGGGCCCGCATTACTTTCCAGGGGAAGACAACGCTGCCCGGATCACCCTCCAGGTGTCACTTTCTTGGCACTGAGCTACCTTCCTCGAAAGCTGTGCGTTGGTAGCCTGCTCCCAATGTGTCCCTTTGGTGACTGGACGCTCTTTGAGATGCTGGTCGAGACGGCCTCTGCTTCTCTGCTCTTGGAGAAGGCTGCTTTGCGGAGACGCTCAGCGTGGCCTGCGCCAAGTTCAACCTTCTGCTGCTCTGAACTAACGACTTACCTGCCCTCGCCCCTGGCGCAAAGTGCCTAGGCACAAGGGCACGCTCTGGCCCCGATGCCCACGCTCAGTAGTCCAAAGCCTTCACAGGCTCCACGGGCGTCCTGCTTCCACTTACCCTCTGAACGCGGCTTGCTACGTGGCGGCGGCTGCAGCACTCCACAGGGTTTGGGGGCAGAACTCCTACCACTCTCCTCACATAGGCAGTCAGTCCTCCGCCGGGCTTCCCGTAGCCTTTGCAGAGAGCACTGTCTGTGGCACACCTCTTTCTTCTCCCTGCACCCTTATCTGTATTTTCGCAGCTGGGGGCAACCGGCTTCTGCTGCTGTGGACGAGGCCTGCTTACTGCTTGGCAAACGCCAGAGAGAAATGAGCGCGGCTGCAGAGGACGAGTCCAAGGAGCTCTAGGACGTCACAGTCAACCAGTGGTCTTGCCACCGAGCTCAGAGGTCTCTTCCAGTCCAGGAAAGAATGCGCCGCTTTGGCGTTCTTTCCTAGGACAAGAAACGTTCGGTGACAGTGCGTCTGTCAAGCTCGTGCTGACCGCCACAATCTCAGAGCCTTTCCCTGCCAATCATCTCCTGGCTTCTACTTTCTGGCCGCAAGCTCACTTAAGAAGTACCCTTACCTACCCGAGGATTTCACTAAGGGACTCTATTCGGTATGCCCATCGCCTCTGCCAAGGCAACTGGGGCCAAAACATTGCAGTGGCTGCTGGATCCAACTCTCTCCGCCTCCCCGGGAGCCGCCCGAGCCTATGGGCTGTTGGAGAAGGTCTTCGTTATGGTCCAGGTCACTCCCTTGATTGGCAGAAAGTCTCACCGCTGCCAGTGAGGACTTTGGTTTGAGAGCTCACTCTGTTGAGAACGCGTTGGTGCAGCCCTCGTTTCTCCTGCGTACCGGACCCCTGCAAGTAACGGAGGCCTTTCAACGTTCAAACTCCTTCCTGGGGAAAACGCATACTTGTGGAGCGAGGAAGCCTAGGCAGGCTGCTTGCAGCCAGTCCACGCTCCTTTGGCTCCTGAAGCGAAGGCTTCCGGCACCTCTCCTGGCAGCCTCGCAAGCCTTTGGCCGGACCTCTAAAACTTTAGCAGGCACAGCGAGCGGTGGAAGCAAGTCCCACACACCGAAAGAGCCGTAGCTGAAAAATATTGTCGTTCCTTTGCAGCACCGTACAAGCCCTTTGCTTTTGGGGGACAGGGCCTTTCTCTTCTCTTCTTTGGCACACAGGGAAATGCCTTCACGGTGTTCGGCCTTGATACACTCGAGTGAGTGCAGCTTCCCCTTAACTGTTGAGAGTGTGCTAGTGCAGCGCTCTCGAACATGACTGTCCTTTGAACACACCAAAAGAAACTTTCCATTCGAGGAGGGAACGCGCTGCACGGGAACTCTTTGTTCTCTGAGCCAAGTGGGTGCTGCTACTGCGCCTGTGTGTTTGCTGGTTCACTGGCACTCTGAGATGTTTTTGCCTCGCCATTGCGGGGCCCACGCTGTGCAGCTAACCTCACTTAGGGATCACAAGGGCCCGCATTACTTTCCAGGGGAAGACAACGCTGCCCGGATCACCCTCCAGGTGTCACTTTCTTGGCACTGAGCTACCTTCCTCGAAAGCTGTGCGTTGGTAGCCTGCTCCCAATGTGTTCCTTTGGTGACTGGACGCTCTTTGAGATGCTGGTCGAGACGGCCTCTGCTTCTCTGCTCTTGGAGAAGGCTGCTTTGCAGAGACGCTCAGCGTGGCCTGCGCCAAGTTCAACCTTCTGCTGCTCTGAACTAACGACTTACCTGCCCTCGCCCCTGGCGCAAAGTGCCTAGGCACAAGGGCACGCTCTGGCCCTGATGCCCACGCTCAGTAGTCCAAAGCCTTCACAGGCTCCACGGGCGTCCTGCTTCCACTTACCCTCTGAACGCGGCTTGCTACGTGGCGGCGGCTGCAGCACTCCACAGGGTTTGGGGGCAGAACTCCTACCACTCTCCTCACATAGGCAGTCAGTCCTCCGCCGGGCTTCCCGTAGCCTTTGCAGAGAGCACTGTCTGTGGCACACCTCTTTCTTCTCCCTGCACCCTTATCTGTATTTTCGCAGCTGGGGGCAACCGGCTTCTGCTGCTGTGGACGAGGCCTGCTTACTGCTTGGCAAACGCCAGAGAGAAATGAGCGCGGCTGCAGAGGACGAGTCCAAGGAGCTCTAGGACGTCACAGTCAACCAGTGGTCTTGCCACCGAGCTCAGAGGTCTCTTCCAGTCCAGGAAAGAATGCGCCGCTTTGGCGTTCTTTCCTAGGACAAGAAACGTTCGGTGACAGTGCGTCTGTCAAGCTGGTGCTGACCGCCGCAATCTCAGAGCCTTTCCCTGCCAATCATCTCCTGGCTTCTACTTTCTGGCCGCAAGCTCACTTAAGAAGTACCCTTACCTACCCGAGGATTTCACTAAGGGACTCTATTCGGTATGCCCATCGCCTCTGCCAAGGCAACTGGGGCCAAAACATTGCAGTGGCTGCTGGATCCAACTCTCTCCGCCTCCCCGGGAGCCGCCCGAGCCTATGGGCTGTTGGAGAAGGTCTTCGTTATGGTCCAGGTCACTCCCTTGATTGGCAGAAAGTCTCACCGCTGCCAGTGAAGACTTTAGTTTGAGAGCTCACTCTGTTGAGAACGCGTTGGTGCAGCCCTCGTTTCTCCTGCGTACCGGACCCCTGCAAGTAACGGAGGCCTTTCAACGTTCAAACTCCTTCCTGGGGAAAACGCATACTTGTGGAGCGAGGAAGCCTAGGCAGGCTGCTTGCAGCCAGTCCATGCTCCTTTGGCTCCTGAAGCGAAGGCTTCCGGCACCTCTCCTGGCAGCCTCGCAAGCCTTTGGCCGGACCTCTAAAACTTTAGCAGGCACAGCGAGCGGTGGAAGCAAGTCCCACACACCGAAAGAGCCGTAGCTGAAAAATATTGTCGTTCCTTTGCAGCACCGTACAAGCCCTTTGCTTTTGGGGGACAGGGCCTTTCTCTTCTCTTCTTTGGCACACAGGGAAATGCCTTCACGGTGTTCGGCCTTGATACACTCGAGTGAGTGCAGCTTCCCCTTAACTGTTGAGAGTGTGCTAGTGCAGCGCTCTCGAACATGACTGTCCTTTGAACACACCAAAAGAAACTTTCCATTCGAGGAGGGAACGCGCTGCACGGGAACTCTTTGTTCTCTGAGCCAAGTGAGTGCTGCTACTGCGTCTGTGTGTTTGCTGGTTCACTGGCACTCTGAGATGTTTTTGCCTCGCCATTGCGGGGCCCACGCTGTGCAGCTAACCTCACTTAGGGATCACAAGGGCCCGCATTACTTTCCAGGGGAAGACAACGCTGCCCGGATCACCCTCCAGGTGTCACTTTCTTGGCACTGAGCTACCTTCCTCGAAAGCTGTGCGTTGGTAGCCTGCTCCCAATGTGTCCCTTTGGTGACTGGACGCTCTTTGAGATGCTGGTCGAGACGGCCTCTGCTTCTCTGCTCTTGGAGAAGGCTGCTTTGCGGAGACGCTCAGCGTGGCCTGCGCCAAGTTCAACCTTCTGCTGCTCTGAACTAACGACTTACCTGCCCTCGCCCCTGGCGCAAAGTGCCTAGGCACAAGGGCACGCTCTGGCCCCGATGCCCACGCTCAGTAGTCCAAAGCCTTCACAGGCTCCACGGGCGTCCTGCTTCCACTTACCCTCTGAACGCGGCTTGCTACGTGGCGGCGGCTGCAGCACTCCACAGGGTTTGGGGGCAGAACTCCTACCACTCTCCTCACATAGGCAGTCAGTCCTCCGCCAGGCTTCCCGTAGCCTTTGCAGAGAGCACTGTCTGTGGCACACCTCTTTCTTCTCCCTGCACCCTTATCTGTATTTTCGCAGCTGGGGGCAACCGGCTTCTGCTGCTGTGGACGAGGCCTGCTTACTGCTTGGCAAACGCCAGAGAGAAATGAGCGCGGCTGCAGAGGACGAGTCCAAGGAGCTCTAGGACGTCACAGTCAACCAGTGGTCTTGCCACCGAGCTCAGAGGTCTCTTCCAGTCCAGGAAAGAATGCGCCGCTTTGGCGTTCTTTCCTAGGACAAGAAACGTTCGGTGACAGTGCGTCTGTCAAGCTGGTGCTGACCGCCGCAATCTCAGAGCCTTTCCCTGCCAATCATCTCCTGGCTTCTACTTTCTGGCCGCAAGCTCACTTAAGAAGTACCCTTACCTACCCGAGGATTTCACTAAGGGACTCTATTCGGTATGCCCATCGCCTCTGCCAAGGCAACTGGGGCCAAAACATTGCAGTGGCTGCTGGATCCAACTCTCTCCGCCTCCCCGGGAGCCGCCCGAGCCTATGGGCTGTTGGAGAAGGTCTTCGTTATGGTCCAGGTCACTCCCTTGATTGGCAGAAAGTCTCACCGCTGCCAGTGAGGACTTTGGTTTGAGAGCTCACTCTGTTGAGAACGCGTTGGTGCAGCCCTCGTTTCTCCTGCGTACCGGACCCCTGCAAGTAACGGAGGCCTTTCAACGTTCAAACTCCTTCCTGGGGAAAATGCATACTTGTGGAGCGAGGAAGCCTAGGCAGGCTGCTTGCAGCCAGTCCACGCTCCTTTGGCTCCTGAAGCGAAGGCTTCCGGCACCTCTCCTGGCAGCCTCGCAAGCCTTTGGCCGGACCTCTAAAACTTTAGCAGGCACAGCGAGCGGTGGAAGCAAGTCCCACACACCGAAAGAGCCGTAGCTGAAAAATATTGTCGTTCCTTTGCAGCACCGTACAAGCCCTTTGCTTTTGGGGGACAGGGCCTTTCTCTTCTCTTCTTTGGCACACAGGGAAATGCCTTCACGGTGTTCGGCCTTGATACACTCGAGTGAGTGCAGCTTCCCCTTAACTGTTGAGAGTGTGCTAGTGCAGCGCTCTCGAACATGACTGTCCTTTGAACACACCAAAAGAAACTTTCCATTCGAGGAGGGAACGCGCTGCACGGGAACTCTTTGTTCTCTGAGCCAAGTGGGTGCTGCTACTGCGCCTGTGTGTTTGCTGGTTCACTGGCACTCTGAGATGTTTTTGCCTCGCCATTGCGGGGCCCACGCTGTGCAGCTAACCTCACTTAGGGATCACAAGGGCCCGCATTACTTTCCAGGGGAAGACAACGCTGCCCGGATCACCCTCCAGGTGTCACTTTCTTGGCACTGAGCTACCTTCCTCGAAAGCTGTGCGTTGGTAGCCTGCTCCCAATGTGTTCCTTTGGTGACTGGACGCTCTTTGAGATGCTGGTCGAGACGGCCTCTGCTTCTCTGCTCTTGGAGAAGGCTGCTTTGCGGAGACGCTCAGCGTGGCCTGCGCCAAGTTCAACCTTCTGCTGCTCTGAACTAACGACTTACCTGCCCTCGCCCCTGGCGCAAAGTGCCTAGGCACAAGGGCACGCTCTGGCCCCGATGCCCACGCTCAGTAGTCCAAAGCCTTCACAGGCTCCACGGGCGTCCTGCTTCCACTTACCCTCTGAACGCGGCTTGCTACGTGGCAGCGGCTGCAGCACTCCACAGGGTTTGGGGGCAGAACTCCTACCACTCTCCTCACATAGGCAGTCAGTCCTCCGCCGGGCTTCCCGTAGCCTTTGCAGAGAGCACTGTCTGTGGCACACCTCTTTCTTCTCCCTGCACCCTTATCTGTATTTTCGCAGCTGGGGGCAACCGGCTTCTGCTGCTGTGGACGAGGCCTGCTTACTGCTTGGCAAACGCCAGAGAGAAATGAGCGCGGCTGCAGAGGACGAGTCCAAGGAGCTCTAGGGCGTCACAGTCAACCAGTGGTCTTGCCACCGAGCTCAGAGGTCTCTTCCAGTCCAGGAAAGAATGCGCCGCTTTGGCGTTCTTTCCTAGGACAAGAAACGTTCGGTGACAGTGCGTCTGTCAAGCTGGTGCTGACCGCCGCAATCTCAGAGCCTTTCCCTGCCAATCATCTCCTGGCTTCTACTTTCTGGCCGCAAGCTCACTTAAGAAGTACCCTTACCTACCCGAGGATTTCACTAAGGGACTCTATTCGGTATGCCCATCGCGTCTGCCAAGGCAACTGGGGCCAAAACATTGCAGTGGCTGCTGGATCCAACTCTCTCCGCCTCCCCGGGAGCCGCCCGAGCCTATGGGCTGTTGGAGAAGGTCTTCGTTATGGTCCAGGTCACTCCCTTGATTGGCAGAAAGTCTCACCGCTGCCAGTGAGGACTTTGGTTTGAGAGCTCACTCTGTTGAGAACGCGTTGGTGCAGCCCTCGTTTCTCCTGCGTACCGGACCCCTGCAAGTAACGGAGGCCTTTCAACGTTCAAACTCCTTCCTGGGGAAAACGCATACTTGTGGAGCGAGGAAGCCTAGGCAGGCTGCTTGCAGCCAGTCCACGCTCCTTTGGCTCCTGAAGCGAAGGCTTCCGGCACCTCTCCTGGCAGCCTCGCAAGCCTTTGGCCGGACCTCTAAAACTTTAGCAGGCACAGCGAGCGGTGGAAGCAAGTCCCACACACCGAAAGAGCCGTAGCTGAAAAATATTGTCGTTCCTTTGCAGCACCGTACAAGCCCTTTGCTTTTGGGGGACAGGGCCTTTCTCTTCTCTTCTTTGGCACACAGGGAAATGCCTTCACGGTGTTCGGCCTTGATACACTCGAGTGAGTGCAGCTTCCCCTTAACTGTTGAGAGTGTGCTAGTGCAGCGCTCTCGAACATGACTGTCCTTTGAACACACCAAAAGAAACTTTCCATTCGAGGAGGGAACGCGCTGCACGGGAACTCTTTGTTCTCTGAGCCAAGTGGGTGCTGCTACTGCGCCTGTGTGTTTGCTGGTTCACTGGCACTCTGAGATGTTTTTGCCTCGCCATTGCGGGGCCCACGCTGTGCAGCTAACCTCACTTAGGGATCACAAGGGCCCGCATTACTTTCCAGGGGAAGAGAACGCTGCCCGGATCACCCTCCAGGTGTCACTTTCTTGGCACTGAGCTACCTTCCTGGAAAGCTGTGCGTGGGTAGCCTGCTCCCAATGTGTCCCTTTGGTGACTGGACGCTCTTTGAGATGCTGGTCGAGACGGCCTCTGCTTCTCTGCTCTTGGAGAAGGCTGCTTTGCGGAGACGCTCAGCGTGGCCTGCGCCAAGTTCAACCTTCTGCTGCTCTGAACTAACGACTTACCTGCCCTCGCCCCTGGCGCAAAGTGCCTAGGCACAAGGGCACGCTCTGGCCCCGATGCCCACGCTCAGTAGTCCAAAGCCTTCACAGGCTCCACGGGCGTCCTGCTTCCACTTACCCTCTGAACGCGGCTTGCTACGTGGCGGCGGCTGCAGCACTCCACAGGGTTTGGGGGCAGAACTCCTACCACTCTCCTCACATAGGCAGTCAGTCCTCCGCCGGGCTTCCCGTAGCCTTTGCAGAGAGCACTGTCTGTGGCACACCTCTTTCTTCTCCCTGCACCCTTATCTGTATTTTCGCAGCTGGGGGCAGCCGGCTTCTGCTGCTGTGGACGAGGCCTGCTTACTGCTTGGCAAACGCCAGAGAGAAATGAGCGCGGCTGCAGAGGACGAGTCCAAGGAGCTCTAGGACGTCACAGTCAACCAGTGGTCTTGCCACCGAGCTCAGAGGTCTCTTCCAGTCCAGGAAAGAATGCGCCGCTTTGGCGTTCTTTCCTAGGACAAGAAACGTTCGGTGACAGTGCGTCTGTCAAGCTCGTGCTGACCGCCGCAATCTCAGAGCCTTTCCCTGCCAATCATCTCCTGGCTTCTACTTTCTGGCCGCAAGCTCACTTAAGAAGTACCCTTACCTACCCGAGGATTTCACTAAGGGACTCTATTCGGTATGCCCATCGCCTCTGCCAAGGCAACTGGGGCCAAAACATTGCAGTGGCTGCTGGATCCAACTCTCTCCGCCTCCCCGGGAGCCGCCCGAGCCTATGGGCTGTTGGAGAAGGTCTTCGTTATGGTCCAGGTCACTCCCTTGATTGGCAGAAAGTCTCACCGCTGCCAGTGAGGACTTTGGTTTGAGAGCTCACTCTGTTGAGAACGCGTTGGTGCAGCCCTCGTTTCTCCTGCGTACCGGACCCCTGCAAGTAACGGAGGCCTTTCAACGTTCAAACTCCTTCCTGGGGAAAACGCATACTTGTGGAGCGAGGAAGCCTAGGCAGGCTGCTTGCAGCCAGTCCACGCTCCTTTGGCTCCTGAAGCGAAGGCTTCCGGCACCTCTCCTGGCAGCCTCGCAAGCCTTTGGCCGGACCTCTAAAACTTTAGCAGGCACAGCGAGCGGTGGAAGCAAGTCCCACACACCGAAAGAGCCGTAGCTGAAAAATATTGTCGTTCCTTTGCAGCACCGTACAAGCCCTTTGCTTTTGGGGGAGAGGGCCTTTCTCTTCTCTTCTTTGGCACACAGGGAAATGCCTTCACGGTGTTCGGCCTTGATACACTCGAGTGAGTGCAGCTTCCCCTTAACTGTTGAGAGTGTGCTAGTGCAGCGCTCTCGAACATGACTGTCCTTTGAACACACCAAAAGAAACTTTCCATTCGAGGAGGGAACGCGCTGCACGGGAACTCTTTGTTCTCTGAGCCAAGTGGGTGCTGCTACTGCGCCTGTGTGTTTGCTGGTTCACTGGCACTCTGAGATGTTTTTGCCTCGCCATTGCGGGGCCCACGCTGTGCAGCTAACCTCACTTAGGGATCACAAGGGCCCGCATTACTTTCCAGGGGAAGACAACGCTGCCCGGATCACCCTCCAGGTGTCACTTTCTTGGCACTGAGCTACCTTCCTCGAAAGCTGTGCGTTGGTAGCCTGCTCCCAATGTGTTCCTTTGGTGACTGGACGCTCTTTGAGATGCTGGTCGAGACGGCCTCTGCTTCTCTGCTCTTGGAGAAGGCTGCTTTGCGGAGACGCTCAGCGTGGCCTGCGCCAAGTTCAACCTTCTGCTGCTCTGAACTAACGACTTACCTGCCCTCGCCCCTGGCGCAAAGTGCCTAGGCACAAGGGCACGCTCTGGCCCCGATGCCCACGCTCAGTAGTCCAAAGCCTTCACAGGCTCCACGGGCGTCCTGCTTCCACTTACCCTCTGAACGCGGCTTGCTACGTGGCGGCGGCTGCAGCACTCCACAGGGTTTGGGGGCAGAACTCCTACCACTCTCCTCACATAGGCAGTCAGTCCTCCGCCGGGCTTCCCGTAGCCTTTGCAGAGAGCACTGTCTGTGGCACACCTCTTTCTTCTCCCTGCACCCTTATCTGTATTTTCGCAGCTGGGGGCAGCCGGCTTCTGCTGCTGTGGACGAGGCCTGCTTACTGCTTGGCAAACGCCAGAGAGAAATGAGCGCGGCTGCAGAGGACGAGTCCAAGGAGCTCTAGGACGTCACAGTCAACCAGTGGTCTTGCCACCGAGCTCAGAGGTCTCTTCCAGTCCAGGAAAGAATGCGCCGCTTTGGCGTTCTTTCCTAGGACAAGAAACGTTCGGTGACAGTGCGTCTGTCAAGCTCGTGCTGACCGCCGCAATCTCAGAGCCTTTCCCTGCCAATCATCTCCTGGCTTCTACTTTCTGGCCGCAAGCTCACTTAAGAAGTACCCTTACCTACCCGAGGATTTCACTAAGGGACTCTATTCGGTATGCCCATCGCCTCTGCCAAGGCAACTGGGGCCAAAACATTGCAGTGGCTGCTGGATCCAACTCTCTCCGCCTCCCCGGGAGCCGCCCGAGCCTATGGGCTGTTGGAGAAGGTCTTCGTTATGGTCCAGGTCACTCCCTTGATTGGCAGAAAGTCTCACCGCTGCCAGTGAGGACTTTGGTTTGAGAGCTCACTCTGTTGAGAACGCGTTGGTGCAGCCCTCGTTTCTCCTGTGTACCGGACCCCTGCAAGTAACGGAGGCCTTTCAACGTTCAAACTCCTTCCTGGGGAAAACGCATACTTGTGGAGCGAGGAAGCCTAGGCAGGCTGCTTGCAGCCAGTCCACGCTCCTTTGGCTCCTGAAGCGAAGGCTTCCGGCACCTCTCCTGGCAGCCTCGCAAGCCTTTGGCCGGACCTCTAAAACTTTAGCAGGCACAGCGAGCGGTGGAAGCAAGTCCCACACACCGAAAGAGCCGTAGCTGAAAAATATTGTCGTTCCTTTGCAGCACCGTACAAGCCCTTTGCTTTTGGGGGAGAGGGCCTTTCTCTTCTCTTCTTTGGCACACAGGGAAATGCCTTCACGGTGTTCGGCCTTGATACACTCGAGTGAGTGCAGCTTCCCCTTAACTGTTGAGAGTGTGCTAGTGCAGCGCTCTCGAACATGACTGTCCTTTGAACACACCAAAAGAAACTTTCCATTCGAGGAGGGAACGCGCTGCACGGGAACTCTTTGTTCTCTGAGCCAAGTGGGTGCTGCTACTGCGCCTGTGTGTTTGCTGGTTCACTGGCACTCTGAGATGTTTTTGCCTCGCCATTGCGGGGCCCACGCTGTGCAGCTAACCTCACTTAGGGATCACAAGGGCCCGCATTACTTTCCAGGGGAAGACAACGCTGCCCGGATCACCCTCCAGGTGTCACTTTCTTGGCACTGAGCTACCGTCCTCGAAAGCTGTGCGTTGGTAGCCTGCTCCCAATGTGTTCCTTTGGTGACTGGACGCTCTTTGAGATGCTGGTCGAGACGGCCTCTGCTTCTCTGCTCTTGGAGAAGGCTGCTTTGCGGAGACGCTCAGCGTGGCCTGCGCCAAGTTCAACCTTCTGCTGCTCTGAACTAACGACTTACCTGCCCTCGCCCCTGGCGCAAAGTGCCTAGGCACAAGGGCACGCTCTGGCCCCGATGCCCACGCTCAGTAGTCCAAAGCCTTCACAGGCTCCACGGGCGTCCTGCTTCCACTTACCCTCTGAACGCGGCTTGCTACGTGGCGGCGGCTGCAGCACTCCACAGGGTTTGGGGGCAGAACTCCTACCACTCTCCTCACATAGGCAGTCAGTCCTCCGCCGGGCTTCCCGTAGCCTTTGCAGAGAGCACTGTCTGTGGCACACCTCTTTCTTCTCCCTGCACCCTTATCTGTATTTTCGCAGCTGGGGGCAACCGGCTTCTGCTGCTGTGGACGAGGCCTGCTTACTGCTTGGCAAACGCCAGAGAGAAATGAGCGCGGCTGCAGAGGACGAGTCCAAGGAGCTCTAGGACGTCACAGTCAACCAGTGGTCTTGCCACCGAGCTCAGAGGTCTCTTCCAGTCCAGGAAAGAATGCGCCGCTTTGGCGTTCTTTCCTAGGACAAGAAACGTTCGGTGACAGTGCGTCTGTCAAGCTGGTGCTGACCGCCACAATCTCAGAGCCTTTCCCTGCCAATCATCTCCTGGCTTCTACTTTCTGGCCGCAAGCTCACTTAAGAAGTACCCTTACCTACCCGAGGATTTCACTAAGGGACTCTATTCGGTATGCCCATCGCGTCTGCCAAGGCAACTGGGGCCAAAACATTGCAGTGGCTGCTGGATCCAACTCTCTCCGCCTCCCCGGGAGCCGCCCGAGCCTATGGGCTGTTGGAGAAGGTCTTCGTTATGGTCCAGGTCACTCCCTTGATTGGCAGAAAGTCTCACCGCTGCCAGTGAGGACTTTAGTTTGAGAGCTCACTCTGTTGAGAACGCGTTGGTGCAGCCCTCGTTTCTCCTGCGTACCGGACCCCTGCAAGTAACGGAGGCCTTTCAACGTTCAAACTCCTTCCTGGGGAAAACGCATACTTGTGGAGCGAGGAAGCCTAGGCAGGCTGCTTGCAGCCAGTCCACGCTCCTTTGGCTCCTGAAGCGAAGGCTTCCGGCACCTCTCCTGGCAGCCTCGCAAGCCTTTGGCCGGACCTCTAAAACTTTAGCAGGCACAGCGAGCGGTGGAAGCAAGTCCCACACACCGAAAGAGCCGTAGCTGAAAAATATTGTCGTTCCTTTGCAGCACCGTACAAGCCCTTTGCTTTTGGGGGAGAGGGCCTTTCTCTTCTCTTCTTTGGCACACAGGGAAATGCCTTCACGGTGTTCGGCCTTGATACACTCGAGTGAGTGCAGCTTCCCCTTAACTGTTGAGAGTGTGCTAGTGCAGCGCTCTCGAACATGACTGTCCTTTGAACACACCAAAAGAAACTTTCCATTCGAGGAGGGAACGCGCTGCACGGGAACTCTTTGTTCTCTGAGCCAAGTGGGTGCTGCTACTGCGCCTGTGTGTTTGCTGGTTCACTGGCACTCTGAGATGTTTTTGCCTCGCCATTGCGGGGCCCACGCTGTGCAGCTAACCTCACTTAGGGATCACAAGGGCCCGCATTACTTTCCAGGGCAAGACAACGCTGCCCGGATCACCCTCCAGGTGTCACTTTCTTGGCACTGAGCTACCTTCCTCGAAAGCTGTGCGTTGGTAGCCTGCTCCCAATGTGTCCCTTTGGTGACTGGACGCTCTTTGAGATGCCGGTCGACACGGCCTCTGCTTCTCTGCTCTTGGAGAAGGCTGCTTTGCGGAGACGCTCAGCGTGGCCTGCGCCAAGTTCAACCTTCTGCTGCTCTGAACTAACGACTTACCTGCCCTCGCCCCTGGCGCAAAGTGCCTAGGCACAAGGGCACGCTCTGGCCCCGATGCCCACGCTCAGTAGTCCAAAGCCTTCACAGGCTCCACGGGCGTCCTGCTTCCACTTACCCTCTGAACGCGGCTTGCTACGTGGCGGCGGCTGCAGCACTCCACAGGGTTTGGGGGCAGAACTCCTACCACTCTCCTCACATAGGCAGTCAGTCCTCCGCCGGGCTTCCCGTAGCCTTTGCAGAGAGCACTGTCTGTGGCACACCTCTTTCTTCTCCCTGCACCCTTATCTGTATTTTCGCAGCTGGGGGCAACCGGCTTCTGCTGCTGTGGACGAGGCCTGCTTACTGCTTGGCAAACGCCAGAGAGAAATGAGCGCGGCTGCAGAGGACGAGTCCTAGGAGCTCTAGGACGTCACAGTCAACCAGTGGTCTTGCCACCGAGCTCAGAGGTCTCTTCCAGTCCAGGAAAGAATGCGCCGCTTTGGCGTTCTTTCCTAGGACAAGAAACGTTCGGTGACAGTGCGTCTGTCAAGCTCGTGCTGACCGCCGCAATCTCAGAGCCTTTCCCTGCCAATCATCTCCTGGCTTCTACTTTCTGGCCGCAAGCTCACTTAAGAAGTACCCTTACCTACCCGAGGATTTCACTAAGGGACTCTATTCGGTATGCCCATCGCCTCTGCCAAGGCAACTGGGGCCAAAACATTGCAGTGGCTGCTGGATCCAACTCTCTCCGCCTCCCCGGGAGCCGCCCGAGCCTATGGGCTGTTGGAGAAGGTCTTCGTTATGGTCCAGGTCACTCCCTTGATTGGCAGAAAGTCTCACCGCTGCCAGTGAGGACTTTAGTTTGAGAGCTCACTCTGTTGAGAACGCGTTGGTGCAGCCCTCGTTTCTCCTGCGTACCGGACCCCTGCAAGTAACGGAGGCCTTTCAACGTGCAAACTCCTTCCTGGGGAAAACGCATACTTGTGGAGCGAGGAAGCCTAGGCAGGCTGCTTGCAGCCAGTCCACGCTCCTTTGGCTCCTGAAGCGAAGGCTTCCGGCACCTCTCCTGGCAGCCTCGCAAGCCTTTGGCCGGACCTCTAAAACTTTAGCAGGCACAGCGAGCGGTGGAAGCAAGTCCCACACACCGAAAGAGCCGTAGCTGAAAAATATTGTCGTTCCTTTGCAGCACCGTACAAGCCCTTTGCTTTTGGGGGAGAGGGCCTTTCTCTTCTCTTCTTTGGCACACAGGGAAATGCCTTCACGGTGTTCGGCCTTGATACACTCGAGTGAGTGCAGCTTCCCCTTAACTGTTGAGAGTGTGCTAGTGCAGCGCTCTCGAACATGACTGTCCTTTGAACACACCAAAAGAAACTTTCCATTCGAGGAGGGAACGCGCTGCACGGGAACTCTTTGTTCTCTGAGCCAAGTGGGTGCTGCTACTGCGCCTGTGTGTTTGCTGGTTCACTGGCACTCTGAGATGTTTTTGCCTCGCCATTGCGGGGCCCACGCTGTGCAGCTAACCTCACTTAGGGATCACAAGGGCCCGCATTACTTTCCAGGGGAAGACAACGCTGCCCGGATCACCCTCCAGGTGTCACTTTCTTGGCACTGAGCTACCTTCCTCGAAAGCTGTGCGTTGGTAGCCTGCTCCCAATGTGTCCCTTTGGTGACTGGACGCTCTTTGAGATGCCGGTCGAGACGGCCTCTGCTTCTCTGCTCTTGGAGAAGGCTGCTTTGCGGAGACGCTCAGCGTGGCCTGCGCCAAGTTCAACCTTCTGCTGCTCTGAACTAACGACTTACCTGCCCTCGCCCCTGGCGCAAAGTGCCTAGGCACAAGGGCACGCTCTGGCCCCGATGCCCACGCTCAGTAGTCCAAAGCCTTCACAGGCTCCACGGGCGTCCTGCTTCCACTTACCCTCTGAACGCGGCTTGCTACGTGGCGGCGGCTGCAGCACTCCACAGGGTTTGGGGGCAGAACTCCTACCACTCTCCTCACATAGGCAGTCAGTCCTCCGCCGGGCTTCCCGTAGCCTTTGCAGAGAGCACTGTCTGTGGCACACCTCTTTCTTCTCCCTGCACCCTTATCTGTATTTTCGCAGCTGGGGGCAACCGGCTTCTGCTGCTGTGGACGAGGCCTGCTTACTGCTTGGCAAACGCCAGAGAGAAATGAGCGCGGCTGCAGAGGACGAGTCCAAGGAGCTCTAGGACGTCACAGTCAACCAGTGGTCTTGCCACCGAGCTCAGAGGTCTCTTCCAGTCCAGGAAAGAATGCGCCGCTTTGGCGTTCTTTCCTAGGACAAGAAACGTTCGGTGACAGTGCGTCTGTCAAGCTCGTGCTGACCGCCGCAATCTCAGAGCCTTTCCCTGCCAATCATCTCCTGGCTTCTACTTTCTGGCCGCAAGCTCACTTAAGAAGTACCCTTACCTACCCGAGGATTTCACTAAGGGACTCTATTCGGTATGCCCATCGCCTCTGCCAAGGCAACTGGGGCCAAAACATTGCAGTGGCTGCTGGATCCAACTCTCTCCGCCTCCCCGGGAGCCGCCCGAGCCTATGGGCTGTTGGAGAAGGTCTTCGTTATGGTCCAGGTCACTCCCTTGATTGGCAGAAAGTCTCACCGCTGCCAGTGAGGACTTTAGTTTGAGAGCTCACTCTGTTGAGAACGCGTTGGTGCAGCCCTCGTTTCTCCTGCGTACCGGACCCCTGCAAGTAACGGAGGCCTTTCAACGTGCAAACTCCTTCCTGGGGAAAACGCATACTTGTGGAGCGAGGAAGCCTAGGCAGGCTGCTTGCAGCCAGTCCACGCTCCTTTGGCTCCTGAAGCGAAGGCTTCCGGCACCTCTCCTGGCAGCCTCGCAAGCCTTTGGCCGGACCTCTAAAACTTTAGCAGGCACAGCGAGCGGTGGAAGCAAGTCCCACACACCGAAAGAGCCGTAGCTGAAAAATATTGTCGTTCCTTTGCAGCACCGTACAAGCCCTTTGCTTTTGGGGGAGAGGGCCTTTCTCTTCTCTTCTTTGGCACACAGGGAAATGCCTTCACGGTGTTCGGCCTTGATACACTCGAGTGAGTGCAGCTTCCCCTTAACTGTTGAGAGTGTGCTAGTGCAGCGCTCTCGAACATGACTGTCCTTTGAACACACCAAAAGAAACTTTCCATTCGAGGAGGGAACGCGCTGCACGGGAACTCTTTGTTCTCTGAGCCAAGTGGGTGCTGCTACTGCGCCTGTGTGTTTGCTGGTTCACTGGCACTCTGAGATGTTTTTGCCTCGCCATTGCGGGGCCCACGCTGTGCAGCTAACCTCACTTAGGGATCACAAGGGCCCGCATTACTTTCCAGGGGAAGACAACGCTGCCCGGATCACCCTCCAGGTGTCACTTTCTTGGCACTGAGCTACCTTCCTCGAAAGCTGTGCGTTGGTAGCCTGCTCCCAATGTGTCCCTTTGGTGACTGGACGCTCTTTGAGATGCCGGTCGAGACGGCCTCTGCTTCTCTGCTCTTGGAGAAGGCTGCTTTGCGGAGACGCTCAGCGTGGCCTGCGCCAAGTTCAACCTTCTGCTGCTCTGAACTAACGACTTACCTGCCCTCGCCCCTGGCGCAAAGTGCCTAGGCACAAGGGCACGCTCTGGCCCCGATGCCCACGCTCAGTAGTCCAAAGCCTTCACAGGCTCCACGGGCGTCCTGCTTCCACTTACCCTCTGAACGCGGCTTGCTACGTGGCGGCGGCTGCAGCACTCCACAGGGTTTGGGGGCAGAACTCCTACCACTCTCCTCACATAGGCAGTCAGTCCTCCGCCGGGCTTCCCGTAGCCTTTGCAGAGAGCACTGTCTGTGGCACACCTCTTTCTTCTCCCTGCACCCTTATCTGTATTTTCGCAGCTGGGGGCAACCGGCTTCTGCTGCTGTGGACGAGGCCTGCTTACTGCTTGGCAAACGCCAGAGAGAAATGAGCGCGGCTGCAGAGGACGAGTCCAAGGAGCTCTAGGACGTCACAGTCAACCAGTGGTCTTGCCACCGAGCTCAGAGGTCTCTTCCAGTCCAGGAAAGAATGCGCCGCTTTGGCGTTCTTTCCTAGGACAAGAAACGTTCGGTGACAGTGCGTCTGTCAAGCTCGTGCTGACCGCCGCAATCTCAGAGCCTTTCCCTGCCAATCATCTCCTGGCTTCTACTTTCTGGCCGCAAGCTCACTTAAGAAGTACCCTTACCTACCCGAGGATTTCACTAAGGGACTCTATTCGGTATGCCCATCGCCTCTGCCAAGGCAACTGGGGCCAAAACATTGCAGTGGCTGCTGGATCCAACTCTCTCCGCCTCCCCGGGAGCCGCCCGAGCCTATGGGCTGTTGGAGAAGGTCTTCGTTATGGTCCAGGTCACTCCCTTGATTGGCAGAAAGTCTCACCGCTGCCAGTGAGGACTTTAGTTTGAGAGCTCACTCTGTTGAGAACGCGTTGGTGCAGCCCTCGTTTCTCCTGCGTACCGGACCCCTGCAAGTAACGGAGGCCTTTCAACGTTCAAACTCCTTCCTGGGGAAAACGCATACTTGTGGAGCGAGGAAGCCTAGGCAGGCTGCTTGCAGCCAGTCCACGCTCCTTTGGCTCCTGAAGCGAAGGCTTCCGGCACCTCTCCTGGCAGCCTCGCAAGCCTTTGGCCGGACCTCTAAAACTTTAGCAGGCACAGCGAGCGGTGGAAGCAAGTCCCACACACCGAAGGAGCCGTAGCTGAAAAATATTGTCGTTCCTTTGCAGCACCGTACAAGCCCTTTGCTTTTGGGGGAGAGGGCCTTTCTCTTCTCTTCTTTGGCACACAGGGAAATGCCTTCACGGTGTTCGGCCTTGATACACTCGAGTGAGTGCAGCTTCCCCTTAACTGTTGAGAGTGTGCTAGTGCAGCGCTCTCGAACATGACTGTCCTTTGAACACACCAAAAGAAACTTTCCATTCGAGGAGGGAACGCGCTGCACGGGAACTCTTTGTTCTCTGAGCCAAGTGGGTGCTGCTACTGCGCCTGTGTGTTTGCTGGTTCACTGGCACTCTGAGATGTTTTTGCCTCGCCATTGCGGGGCCCACGCTGTGCAGCTAACCTCACTTAGGGATCACAAGGGCCCGCATTACTTTCCAGGGGAAGACAACGCTGCCCGGATCACCCTCCAGGTGTCACTTTCTTGGCACTGAGCTACCTTCCTCGAAAGCTGTGCGTTGGTAGCCTGCTCCCAATGTGTCCCTTTGGTGACTGGACGCTCTTTGAGATGCTGGTCGAGACGGCCTCTGCTTCTCTGCTCTTGGAGAAGGCTGCTTTGCGGAGACGCTCAGCGTGGCCTGCGCCAAGTTCAACCTTCTGCTGCTCTGAACTAACGACTTACCTGCCCTCGCCCCTGGTGCAAAGTGCCTAGGCACAAGGGCACGCTCTGGCCCCGATGCCCACGCTCAGTAGTCCAAAGCCTTCACAGGCTCCACGGGCGTCCTGCTTCCACTTACCCTCTGAACGCGGCTTGCTACGTGGCGGCGGCTGCAGCACTCCACAGGGTTTGGGGGCAGAACTCCTACCACTCTCCTCACATAGGCAGTCAGTCCTCCGCCGGGCTTCCCGTAGCCTTTGCAGAGAGCACTGTCTGTGGCACACCTCTTTCTTCTCCCTGCACCCTTATCTGTATTTTCGCAGCTGGGGGCAACCGGCTTCTGCTGCTGTGGACGAGGCCTGCTTACTGCTTGGCAAACGCCAGAGAGAAATGAGCGCGGCTGCAGAGGACGAGTCCAAGGAGCTCTAGGACGTCACAGTCAACCAGTGGTCTTGCCACCGAGCTCAGAGGTCTCTTCCAGTCCAGGAAAGAATGCGCCGCTTTGGCGTTCTTTCCTAGGACAAGAAACGTTCGGTGACAGTGCGTCTGTCAAGCTCGTGCTGACCGCCGCAATCTCAGAGCCTTTCCCTGCCAATCATCTCCTGGCTTCTACTTTCTGGCCGCAAGCTCACTTAAGAAGTACCCTTACCTACCCGAGGATTTCACTAAGGGACTCTATTCGGTATGCCCATCGCCTCTGCCAAGGCAACTGGGGCCAAAACATTGCAGTGGCTGCTGGATCCAACTCTCTCCGCCTCCCCGGGAGCCGCCCGAGCCTATGGGCTGTTGGAGAAGGTCTTCGTTATGGTCCAGGTCACTCCCTTGATTGGCAGAAAGTCTCACCGCTGCCAGTGAGGACTTTAGTTTGAGAGCTCACTCTGTTGAGAACGCGTTGGTGCAGCCCTCGTTTCTCCTGCGTACCGGACCCCTGCAAGTAACGGAGGCCTTTCAACGTGCAAACTCCTTCCTGGGGAAAACGCATACTTGTGGAGCGAGGAAGCCTAGGCAGGCTGCTTGCAGCCAGTCCACGCTCCTTTGGCTCCTGAAGCGAAGGCTTCCGGCACCTCTCCTGGCAGCCTCGCAAGCCTTTGGCCGGACCTCTAAAACTTTAGCAGGCACAGCGAGCGGTGGAAGCAAGTCCCACACACCGAAAGAGCCGTAGCTGAAAAATATTGTCGTTCCTTTGCAGCACCGTACAAGCCCTTTGCTTTTGGGGGAGAGGGCCTTTCTCTTCTCTTCTTTGGCACACAGCGAAATGCCTTCACGGTGTTCAGCCTTGATACACTCGAGTGAGTGCAGCTTCCCCTTAACTGTTGAGAGTGTGCTAGTGCAGCGCTCTCGAACATGACTGTCCTTTGAACACACCAAAAGAAACTTTCCATTCGAGGAGGGAACGCGCTGCACGGGAACTCTTTGTTCTCTGAGCCAAGTGGGTGCTGCTACTGCGCCTGTGTGTTTGCTGGTCCACTGGCACTCTGAGATGTTTTTGCCTCGCCATTGCGGGGCCCACGCTGTGCAGCTAACCTCACTTAGGGATCACAAGGGCCCGCATTACTTTCCAGGGGAAGACAACGCTGCCCGGATCACCCTCCAGGTGTCACTTTCTTGGCACTGAGCTACCTTCCTGGAAAGCTGTGCGTTGGTAGCCTGCTCCCAATGTGTTCCTTTGGTGACTGGACGCTCTTTGAGATGCTGGTCGAGACGGCCTCTGCTTCTCTGCTCTTGGAGAAGGCTGCTTTGCGGAGACGCTCAGCGTGGCCTGCGCCAAGTTCAACCTTCTGCTGCTCTGAACTAACGACTTACCTGCCCTCGCCCCTGGCGCAAAGTGCCTAGGCACAAGGGCACGCTCTGGCCCCGATGCCCACGCTCAGTAGTCCAAAGCATTCACAGGCTCCACGGGCGTCCTGCTTCCACTTACCCTCTGAACGCGGCTTGCTACGTGGCGGCGGCTGCAGCACTCCACAGGGTTTGGGGGCAGAACTCCTACCACTCTCCTCACATAGGCAGTCAGTCCTCCGCCGGGCTTCCCGTAGCCTTTGCAGAGAGCACTGTCTGTGGCACACCTCTTTCTTCTCCCTGCACCCTTATCTGTATTTTCGCAGCTGGGGGCAACCGGCTTCTGCTGCTGTGGACGAGGCCTGCTTACTGCTTGGCAAACGCCAGAGAGAAATGAGCGCGGCTGCAGAGGACGAGTCCAAGGAGCTCTAGGACGTCACAGTCAACCAGTGGTCTTGCCACCGAGCTCAGAGGTCTCTTCCAGTCCAGGAAAGAATGCGCCGCTTTGGCGTTCTTTCCTAGGACAAGAAACGTTCGGTGACAGTGCGTCTGTCAAGCTCGTGCTGACCGCCGCAATCTCAGAGCCTTTCCCTGCCAATCATCTCCTGGCTTCTACTTTCTGGCCGCAAGCTCACTTAAGAAGTACCCTTACCTACCCGAGGATTTCACTAAGGGACTCTATTCGGTATGCCCATCGCCTCTGCCAAGGCAACTGGGGCCAAAACATTGCAGTGGCTGCTGGATCCAACTCTCTCCGCCTCCCCGGGAGCCGCCCGAGCCTATGGGCTGTTGGAGAAGGTCTTCGTTATGGTCCAGGTCACTCCCTTGATTGGCAGAAAGTCTCACCGCTGCCAGTGAGGACTTTGGTTTGAGAGCTCACTCTGTTGAGAACGCGTTGGTGCAGCCCTCGTTTCTCCTGCGTACCGGACCCCTGCAAGTAACGGAGGCCTTTCAACGTGCAAACTCCTTCCTGGGGAAAACGCATACTTGTGGAGCGAGGAAGCCTAGGCAGGCTGCTTGCAGCCAGTCCACGCTCCTTTGGCTCCTGAAGCGAAGGCTTCCGGCACCTCTCCTGGCAGCCTCGCAAGCCTTTGGCCGGACCTCTAAAACTTTAGCAGGCACAGCGAGCGGTGGAAGCAAGTCCCACACACCGAAAGAGCCGTAGCTGAAAAATATTGTCGTTCCTTTGCAGCACCGTACAAGCCCTTTGCTTTTGGGGGAGAGGGCCTTTCTCTTCTCTTCTTTGGCACACAGGGAAATGCCTTCACGGTGTTCGGCCTTGATACACTCGAGTGAGTGCAGCTTCCCCTTAACTGTTGAGAGTGTGCTAGTGCAGCGCTCTCGAACATGACTGTCCTTTGAACACACCAAAAGAAACTTTCCATTCGAGGAGGGAACGCGCTGCACGGGAACTCTTTGTTCTCTGAGCCAAGTGGGTGCTGCTACTGCGCCTGTGTGTTTGCTGGTTCACTGGCACTCTGAGATGTTTTTGCCTCGCCATTGCGGGGCCCACGCTGTGCAGCTAACCTCACTTAGGGATCACAAGGGCCCGCATTACTTTCCAGGGGAAGACAACGCTGCCCGGATCACCCTCCAGGTGTCACTTTCTTGGCACTGAGCTACCGTCCTCGAAAGCTGTGCGTTGGTAGCCTGCTCCCAATGTGTTCCTTTGGTGACTGGACGCTCTTTGAGATGCTGGTCGAGACGGCCTCTGCTTCTCTGCTCTTGGAGAAGGCTGCTTTGCGGAGACGCTCAGCGTGGCCTGCGCCAAGTTCAACCTTCTGCTGCTCTGAACTAACGACTTACCTGCCCTCGCCCCTGGCGCAAAGTGCCTAGGCACAAGGGCACGCTCTGGCCCCGATGCCCACGCTCAGTAGTCCAAAGCCTTCACAGGCTCCACGGGCGTCCTGCTTCCACTTACCCTCTGAACGCGGCTTGCTACGTGGCGGCGGCTGCAGCACTCCACAGGGTTTGGGGGCAGAACTCCTACCACTCTCCTCACATAGGCAGTCAGTCCTCCGCCGGGCTTCCCGTAGCCTTTGCAGAGAGCACTGTCTGTGGCACACCTCTTTCTTCTCCCTGCACCCTTATCTGTATTTTCGCAGCTGGGGGCAACCGGCTTCTGCTGCTGTGGACGAGGCCTGCTTACTGCTTGGCAAACGCCAGAGAGAAATGAGCGCGGCTGCAGAGGACGAGTCCAAGGAGCTCTAGGACGTCACAGTCAACCAGTGGTCTTGCCACCGAGCTCAGAGGTCTCTTCCAGTCCAGGAAAGAATGCGCCGCTTTGGCGTTCTTTCCTAGGACAAGAAACGTTCGGTGACAGTGCGTCTGTCAAGCTGGTGCTGACCGCCACAATCTCAGAGCCTTTCCCTGCCAATCATCTCCTGGCTTCTACTTTCTGGCCGCAAGCTCACTTAAGAAGTACCCTTACCTACCCGAGGATTTCACTAAGGGACTCTATTCGGTATGCCCATCGCCTCTGCCAAGGCAACTGGGGCCAAAACATTGCAGTGGCTGCTGGATCCAACTCTCTCCGCCTCCCCGGGAGCCGCCCGAGCCTATGGGCTGTTGGAGAAGGTCTTCGTTATGGTCCAGGTCACTCCCTTGATTGGCAGAAAGTCTCACCGCTGCCAGTGAGGACTTTAGTTTGAGAGCTCACTCTGTTGAGAACGCGTTGGTGCAGCCCTCGTTTCTCCTGCGTACCGGACCCCTGCAAGTAACGGAGGCCTTTCAACGTTCAAACTCCTTCCTGGGGAAAACGCATACTTGTGGAGCGAGGAAGCCTAGGCAGGCTGCTTGCAGCCAGTCCACGCTCCTTTGGCTCCTGAAGCGAAGGCTTCCGGCACCTCTCCTGGCAGCCTCGCAAGCCTTTGGCCGGACCTCTAAAACTTTAGCAGGCACAGCGAGCGGTGGAAGCAAGTCCCACACACCGAAAGAGCCGTAGCTGAAAAATATTGTCGTTCCTTTGCAGCACCGTACAAGCCCTTTGCTTTTGGGGGAGAGGGCCTTTCTCTTCTCTTCTTTGGCACACAGGGAAATGCCTTCACGGTGTTCGGCCTTGATACACTCGAGTGAGTGCAGCTTCCCCTTAACTGTTGAGAGTGTGCTAGTGCAGCGCTCTCGAACATGACTGTCCTTTGAACACACCAAAAGAAACTTTCCATTCGAGGAGGGAACGCGCTGCACGGGAACTCTTTGTTCTCTGAGCCAAGTGGGTGCTGCTACTGCGCCTGTGTGTTTGCTGGTTCACTGGCACTCTGAGATGTTTTTGCCTCGCCATTGCGGGGCCCACGCTGTGCAGCTAACCTCACTTAGGGATCACAAGGGCCCGCATTACTTTCCAGGGGAAGACAACGCTGCCCGGATCACCCTCCAGGTGTCACTTTCTTGGCACTGAGCTACCTTCCTCGAAAGCTGTGCGTTGGTAGCCTGCTCCCAATGTGTCCCTTTGGTGACTGGACGCTCTTTGAGATGCCGGTCGACACGGCCTCTGCTTCTCTGCTCTTGGAGAAGGCTGCTTTGCGGAGACGCTCAGCGTGGCCTGCGCCAAGTTCAACCTTCTGCTGCTCTGAACTAACGACTTACCTGCCCTCGCCCCTGGCGCAAAGTGCCTAGGCACAAGGGCACGCTCTGGCCCCGATGCCCACGCTCAGTAGTCCAAAGCCTTCACAGGCTCCACGGGCGTCCTGCTTCCACTTACCCTCTGAACGCGGCTTGCTACGTGGCGGCGGCTGCAGCACTCCACAGGGTTTGGGGCAGAACTCCTACCACTCTCCTCACATAGGCAGTCAGTCCTCCGCCGGGCTTCCCGTAGCCTTTGCAGAGAGCACTGTCTGTGGCACACCTCTTTCTTCTCCCTGCACCCTTATCTGTATTTTCGCAGCTGGGGGCAACCGGCTTCTGCTGCTGTGGACGAGGCCTGCTTACTGCTTGGCAAACGCCAGAGAGAAATGAGCGCGGCTGCAGAGGACGAGTCCAAGGAGCTCTAGGACGTCACAGTCAACCAGTGGTCTTGCCACCGAGCTCAGAGGTCTCTTCCAGTCCAGGAAAGAATGCGCCGCTTTGGCGTTCTTTCCTAGGACAAGAAACGTTCGGTGACAGTGCGTCTGTCAAGCTCGTGCTGACCGCCGCAATCTCAGAGCCTTTCCCTGCCAATCATCTCCTGGCTTCTACTTTCTGGCCGCAAGCTCACTTAAGAAGTACCCTTACCTACCCGAGGATTTCACTAAGGGACTCTATTCGGTATGCCCATCGCCTCTGCCAAGGCAACTGGGGCCAAAACATTGCAGTGGCTGCTGGATCCAACTCTCTCCGCCTCCCCGGGAGCCGCCCGAGCCTATGGGCTGTTGGAGAAGGTCTTCGTTATGGTCCAGGTCACTCCCTTGATTGGCAGAAAGTCTCACCGCTGCCAGTGAGGACTTTAGTTTGAGAGCTCACTCTGTTGAGAACGCGTTGGTGCAGCCCTCGTTTCTCCTGCGTACCGGACCCCTGCAAGTAACGGAGGCCTTTCAACGTGCAAACTCCTTCCTGGGGAAAACGCATACTTGTGGAGCGAGGAAGCCTAGGCAGGCTGCTTGCAGCCAGTCCACGCTCCTTTGGCTCCTGAAGCGAAGGCTTCCGGCACCTCTCCTGGCAGCCTCGCAAGCCTTTGGCCGGACCTCTAAAACTTTAGCAGGCACAGCGAGCGGTGGAAGCAAGTCCCACACACCGAAAGAGCCGTAGCTGAAAAATATTGTCGTTCCTTTGCAGCACCGTACAAGCCCTTTGCTTTTGGGGGAGAGGGCCTTTCTCTTCTCTTCTTTGGCACACAGGGAAATGCCTTCACGGTGTTCGGCCTTGATACACTCGAGTGAGTGCAGCTTCCCCTTAACTGTTGAGAGTGTGCTAGTGCAGCGCTCTCGAACATGACTGTCCTTTGAACACACCAAAAGAAACTTTCCATTCGAGGAGGGAACGCGCTGCACGGGAACTCTTTGTTCTCTGAGCCAAGTGGGTGCTGCTACTGCGCCTGTGTGTTTGCTGGTTCACTGGCACTCTGAGATGTTTTTGCCTCGCCATTGCGGGGCCCACGCTGTGCAGCTAACCTCACTTAGGGATCACAAGGGCCCGCATTACTTTCCAGGGGAAGACAACGCTGCCCGGATCACCCTCCAGGTGTCACTTTCTTGGCACTGAGCTACCTTCCTCGAAAGCTGTGCGTTGGTAGCCTGCTCCCAATGTGTCCCTTTGGTGACTGGACGCTCTTTGAGATGCCGGTCGAGACGGCCTCTGCTTCTCTGCTCTTGGAGAAGGCTGCTTTGCGGAGACGCTCAGCGTGGCCTGCGCCAAGTTCAACCTTCTGCTGCTCTGAACTAACGACTTACCTGCCCTCGCCCCTGGCGCAAAGTGCCTAGGCACAAGGGCACGCTCTGGCCCCGATGCCCACGCTCAGTAGTCCAAAGCCTTCACAGGCTCCACGGGCGTCCTGCTTCCACTTACCCTCTGAACGCGGCTTGCTACGTGGCGGCGGCTGCAGCACTCCACAGGGTTTGGGGGCAGAACTCCTACCACTCTCCTCACATAGGCAGTCAGTCCTCCGCCGGGCTTCCCGTAGCCTTTGCAGAGAGCACTGTCTGTGGCACACCTCTTTCTTCTCCCTGCACCCTTATCTGTATTTTCGCAGCTGGGGGCAACCGGCTTCTGCTGCTGTGGACGAGGCCTGCTTACTGCTTGGCAAACGCCAGAGAGAAATGAGCGCGGCTGCAGAGGACGAGTCCAAGGAGCTCTAGGACGTCACAGTCAACCAGTGGTCTTGCCACCGAGCTCAGAGGTCTCTTCCAGTCCAGGAAAGAATGCGCCGCTTTGGCGTTCTTTCCTAGGACAAGAAACGTTCGGTGACAGTGCGTCTGTCAAGCTCGTGCTGACCGCCGCAATCTCAGAGCCTTTCCCTGCCAATCATCTCCTGGCTTCTACTTTCTGGCCGCAAGCTCACTTAAGAAGTACCCTTACCTACCCGAGGATTTCACTAAGGGACTCTATTCGGTATGCCCATCGCCTCTGCCAAGGCAACTGGGGCCAAAACATTGCAGTGGCTGCTGGATCCAACTCTCTCCGCCTCCCCGGGAGCCGCCCGAGCCTATGGGCTGTTGGAGAAGGTCTTCGTTATGGTCCAGGTCACTCCCTTGATTGGCAGAAAGTCTCACCGCTGCCAGTGAGGACTTTAGTTTGAGAGCTCACTCTGTTGAGAACGCGTTGGTGCAGCCCTCGTTTCTCCTGCGTACCGGACCCCTGCAAGTAACGGAGGCCTTTCAACGTGCAAACTCCTTCCTGGGGAAAACGCATACTTGTGGAGCGAGGAAGCCTAGGCAGGCTGCTTGCAGCCAGTCCACGCTCCTTTGGCTCCTGAAGCGAAGGCTTCCGGCACCTCTCCTGGCAGCCTCGCAAGCCTTTGGCCGGACCTCTAAAACTTTAGCAGGCACAGCGAGCGGTGGAAGCAAGTCCCACACACCGAAAGAGCCGTAGCTGAAAAATATTGTCGTTCCTTTGCAGCACCGTACAAGCCCTTTGCTTTTGGGGGAGAGGGCCTTTCTCTTCTCTTCTTTGGCACACAGGGAAATGCCTTCACGGTGTTCGGCCTTGATACACTCGAGTGAGTGCAGCTTCCCCTTAACTGTTGAGAGTGTGCTAGTGCAGCGCTCTCGAACATGACTGTCCTTTGAACACACCAAAAGAAACTTTCCATTCGAGGAGGGAACGCGCTGCACGGGAACTCTTTGTTCTCTGAGCCAAGTGGGTGCTGCTACTGCGCCTGTGTGTTTGCTGGTTCACTGGCACTCTGAGATGTTTTTGCCTCGCCATTGCGGGGCCCACGCTGTGCAGCTAACCTCACTTAGGGATCACAAGGGCCCGCATTACTTTCCAGGGGAAGACAACGCTGCCCGGATCACCCTCCAGGTGTCACTTTCTTGGCACTGAGCTACCTTCCTCGAAAGCTGTGCGTTGGTAGCCTGCTCCCAATGTGTCCCTTTGGTGACTGGACGCTCTTTGAGATGCTGGTCGACACGGCCTCTGCTTCTCTGCTCTTGGAGAAGGCTGCTTTGCGGAGACGCTCAGCGTGGCCTGCGCCAAGTTCAACCTTCTGCTGCTCTGAACTAACGACTTACCTGCCCTCGCCCCTGGCGCAAAGTGCCTAGGCACAAGGGAACGCTCTGGCCCCGATGCCCACGCTCAGTAGTCCAAAGCCTTCACAGGCTCCACGGGCGTCCTGCTTCCACTTACCCTCTGAACGCGGCTTGCTACGTGGCGGCGGCTGCAGCACTCCACAGGGTTTGGGGGCAGAACTCCTACCACTCTCCTCACATAGGCAGTCAGTCCTCCGCCGGGCTTCCCGTAGCCTTTGCAGAGAGCACTGTCTGTGGCACACCTCTTTCTTCTCCCTGCACCCTTATCTGTATTTTCGCAGCTGGGGGCAACCGGCTTCTGCTGCTGTGGACGAGGCCTGCTTACTGCTTGGCAAACGCCAGAGAGAAATGAGCGCGGCTGCAGAGGACGAGTCCAAGGAGCTCTAGGACGTCACAGTCAACCAGTGGTCTTGCCACCGAGCTCAGAGGTCTCTTCCAGTCCAGGAAAGAATGCGCCGCTTTGGCGTTCTTTCCTAGGACAAGAAACGTTCGGTGACAGTGCGTCTGTCAAGCTCGTGCTGACCGCCGCAATCTCAGAGCCTTTCCCTGCCAATCATCTCCTGGCTTCTACTTTCTGGCCGCAAGCTCACTTAAGAAGTACCCTTACCTACCCGAGGATTTCACTAAGGGACTCTATTCGGTATGCCCATCGCCTCTGCCAAGGCAACTGGGGCCAAAACATTGCAGTGGCTGCTGGATCCAACTCTCTCCGCCTCCCCGGGAGCCGCCCGAGCCTATGGGCTGTTGGAGAAGGTCTTCGTTATGGTCCAGGTCACTCCCTTGATTGGCAGAAAGTCTCACCGCTGCCAGTGAGGACTTTAGTTTGAGAGCTCACTCTGTTGAGAACGCGTTGGTGCAGCCCTCGTTTCTCCTGCGTACCGGACCCCTGCAAGTAACGGAGGCCTTTCAACGTTCAAACTCCTTCCTGGGGAAGACGCATACTTGTGGAGCGAGGAAGCCTAGGCAGGCTGCTTGCAGCCAGTCCACGCTCCTTTGGCTCCTGAAGCGAAGGCTTCCGGCACCTCTCCTGGCAGCCTCGCAAGCCTTTGGCCGGACCTCTAAAACTTTAGCAGGCACAGCGAGCGGTGGAAGCAAGTCCCACACACCGAAGGAGCCGTAGCTGAAAAATATTGTCGTTCCTTTGCAGCACCGTACAAGCCCTTTGCTTTTGGGGGAGAGGGCCTTTCTCTTCTCTTCTTTGGCACACAGGGAAATGCCTTCACGGTGTTCGGCCTTGATACACTCGAGTGAGTGCAGCTTCCCCTTAACTGTTGAGAGTGTGCTAGTGCAGCGCTCTCGAACATGACTGTCCTTTGAACACACCAAAAGAAACTTTCCATTCGAGGAGGGAACGCGCTGCACGGGAACTCTTTGTTCTCTGAGCCAAGTGGGTGCTGCTACTGCGCCTGTGTGTTTGCTGGTTCACTGGCACTCTGAGATGTTTTTGCCTCGCCATTGCGGGGCCCACGCTGTGCAGCTAACCTCACTTAGGGACCACAAGGGCCCGCATTACTTTCCAGGGGAAGACAACGCTGCCCGGATCACCCTCCAGGTGTCACTTTCTTGGCACTGAGCTACCTTCCTCGAAAGCTGTGCGTTGGTAGCCTGCTCCCAATGTGTCCCTTTGGTGACTGGACGCTCTTTGAGATGCTGGTCGAGACGGCCTCTGCTTCTCTGCTCTTGGAGAAGGCTGCTTTGTGGAGACGCTCAGCGTGGCCTGCGCCAAGTTCAACCTTCTGCTGCTCTGAACTAACGACTTACCTGCCCTCGCCCCTGGCGCAAAGTGCCTAGGCACAAGGGCACGCTCTGGCCCCGATGCCCACGCTCAGTAGTCCAAAGCCTTCACAGGCTCCACGGGCGTCCTGCTTCCACTTACCCTCTGAACGCGGCTTGCTACGTGGCGGCGGCTGCAGCACTCCACAGGGTTTGGGGGCAGAACTCCTACCACTCTCCTCACATAGGCAGTCAGTCCTCCGCCGGGCTTCCCGTAGCCTTTGCAGAGAGCACTGTCTGTGGCACACCTCTTTCTTCTCCCTGCACCCTTATCTGTATTTTCGCAGCTGGGGGCAGCCGGCTTCTGCTGCTGTGGACGAGGCCTGCTTACTGCTTGGCAAACGCCAGAGAGAAATGAGCGCGGCTGCAGAGGACGAGTCCAAGGAGCTCTAGGACGTCACAGTCAACCAGTGGTCTTGCCACCGAGCTCAGAGGTCTCTTCCAGTCCAGGAAAGAATGCGCCGCTTTGGCGTTCTTTCCTAGGACAAGAAACGTTCGGTGACAGTGCGTCTGTCAAGCTCGTGCTGACCGCCGCAATCTCAGAGCCTTTCCCTGCCAATCATCTCCTTGCTTCTACTTTCTGGCCGCAAGCTCACTTAAGAAGTACCCTTACCTACCCGAGGATTTCACTAAGGGACTCTATTCGGTATGCCCATCGCCTCTGCCAAGGCAACTGGGGCCAAAACATTGCAGTGGCTGCTGGATCCAACTCTCTCCGCCTCCCCGGGAGCCGCCCGAGCCTATGGGCTGTTGGAGAAGGTCTTCGTTATGGTCCAGGTCACTCCCTTGATTGGCAGAAAGTCTCACCGCTGCCAGTGAGGACTTTAGTTTGAGAGCTCACTCTGTTGAGAACGCGTTGGTGCAGCCCTCGTTTCTCCTGCGTACCGGACCCCTGCAAGTAACGGAGGCCTTTCAACGTGCAAACTCCTTCCTGGGGAAAACGCACACTTGTGGAGCGAGGAAGCCTAGACAGGCTGCTTGCAGCCAGTCCACGCTCCTTTGGCTCCTGAAGCGAAGGCTTCCGGCACCTCTCCTGGCAGCCTCGCAAGCCTTTGGCCGGACCTCTAAAACTTTAGCAGGCACAGCGAGCGGTGGAAGCAAGTCCCACACACCGAAAGAGCCGTAGCTGAAAAATATTGTCGTTCCTTTGCAGCACCGTACAAGCCCTTTGCTTTTGGGGGAGAGGGCCTTTCTCTTCTCTTCTTTGGCACACAGGGAAATGCCTTCACGGTGTTCGGCCTTGATACACTCGAGTGAGTGCAGCTTCCCCTTAACTGTTGAGAGTGTGCTAGTGCAGCGCTCTCGAACATGACTGTCCTTTGAACACACCAAAAGAAACTTTCCATTCGAGGAGGGAACGCGCTGCACGGGAACTCTTTGTTCTCTGAGCCAAGTGGGTGCTGCTACTGCGCCTGTGTGTTTGCTGGTTCACTGGCACTCTGAGATGTTTTTGCCTCGCCATTGCGGGGCCCACGCTGTGCAGCTAACCTCACTTAGGGATCACAAGGGCCCGCATTACTTTCCAGGGGAAGACAACGCTGCCCGGATCACCCTCCAGGTGTCACTTTCTTGGCACTGAGCTACCTTCCTCGAAAGCTGTGCGTTGGTAGCCTGCTCCCAATGTGTCCCTTTGGTGACTGGACGCTCTTTGAGATGCTGGTCGAGACGGCCTCTGCTTCTCTGCTCTTGGAGAAGGCTGCTTTGCGGAGACGCTCAGCGTGGCCTGCGCCAAGTTCAACCTTCTGCTGCTCTGAACTAACGACTTACCTGCCCTCGCCCCTGGCGCAAAGTGCCTAGGCACAAGGGCACGCTCTGGCCCCGATGCCCACGCTCAGTAGTCCAAAGCCTTCACAGGCTCCACGGGCGTCCTGCTTCCACTTACCCTCTGAACGCGGCTTGCTACGTGGCGGCGGCTGCAGCACTCCACAGGGTTTGGGGGCAGAACTCCTACCACTCTCCTCACATAGGCAGTCAGTCCTCCGCCGGGCTTCCCGTAGCCTTTGCAGAGAGCACTGTCTGTGGCACACCTCTTTCTTCTCCCTGCACCCTTATCTGTATTTTCGCAGCTGGGGGCAACCGGCTTCTGCTGCTGTGGACGAGGCCTGCTTACTGCTTGGCAAACGCCAGAGAGAAATGAACGCGGCTGCAGAGGACGAGTCCAAGGAGCTCTAGGACGTCACAGTCAACCAGTGGTCTTGCCACCGAGCTCAGAGGTCTCTTCCAGTCCAGGAAAGAATGCGCCGCTTTGGCGTTCTTTCCTAGGACAAGAAACGTTCGGTGACAGTGCGTCTGTCAAGCTGGTGCTGACCGCCGCAATCTCAGAGCCTTTCCCTGCCAATCATCTCCTTGCTTCTACTTTCTGGCCGCAAGCTCACTTAAGAAGTACCCTTACCTACCCGAGGATTTCACTAAGGGACTCTATTCGGTATGCCCATCGCCTCTGCCAAGGCAACTGGGGCCAAAACATTGCAGTGGCTGCTGGATCCAACTCTCTCCGCCTCCCCGGGAGCCGCCCGAGCCTATGGGCTGTTGGAGAAGGTCTTCGTTATGGTCCAGGTCACTCCCTTGATTGGCAGAAAGTCTCACCGCTGCCAGTGAGGACTTTAGTTTGAGAGCTCACTCTGTTGAGAACGCGTTGGTGCAGCCCTCGTTTCTCCTGCGTACCGGTCCCCTGCAAGTAACGGAGGCCTTTCAACGTGCAAACTCCTTCCTGGGGAAAACGCACACTTGTGGAGCGAGGAAGCCTAGGCAGGCTGCTTGCAGCCAGTCCACGCTCCTTTGGCTCCTGAAGCGAAGGCTTCCGGCACCTCTCCTGGCAGCCTCGCAAGCCTTTGGCCGGACCTCTAAAACTTTACCAGGCACAGCGAGCGGTGGAAGCAAGTCCCACACACCGAAAGAGCCGTAGCTGAAAAATATTGTCGTTCCTTTGCAGCACCGTACAAGCCCTTTGCTTTTGGGGGAGAGGGCCTTTCTCTTCTCTTCTTTGGCACACAGGGAAATGCCTTCACGGTGTTCGGCCTTGATACAGTCGAGTGAGTGCAGCTTCCCCTTAACTGTTGAGAGTGTGCTAGTGCAGCGCTCTCGAACATGACTGTCCTTTGAACACACCAAAAGAAACTTTCCATTCGAGGAGGGAACGCGCTGCACGGGAACTCTTTGTTCTCTGAGCCAAGTGGGTGCTGCCACTGCGCCTGTGTGTTTGCTGGTTCACTGGCACTCTGAGATGTTTCTGCCTCGCCATTGCGGGGCCCACGCTGTGCAGCTAACCTCACTTAGGGATCACAAGGGCCCGCATTACTTTCCAGGGGAAGACAACGCTGCCCGGATCACCCTCCAGGTGTCACTTTCTTGGCACTGAGCTACCTTCCTCGAAAGCTGTGCGTTGGTAGCCTGCTCCCAATGTGTCCCTTTGGTGACTGGACGCTCTTTGAGATGCTGGTCGAGACGGCCTCTGCTTCTCTGCTCTTGGAGAAGGCTGCTTTGCGGAGACGCTCAGCGTGGCCTGCGCCAAGTTCAACCTTCTGCTGCTCTGAACTAACGACTTACCTGCCCTCGCCCCTGGCGCAAAGTGCCTAGGCACAAGGGCACGCTCTGGCCCCGATGCCCACGCTCAGTAGTCCAAAGCCTTCACAGGCTCCACGGGCGTCCTGCTTCCACTTACCCTCTGAACGCGGCTTGCTACGTGGCGGCGGCTGCAGCACTCCACAGGGTTTGGGGGCAGAACTCCTACCACTCTCCTCACATAGGCAGTCAGTCCTCCGCCGGGCTTCCCGTAGCCTTTGCAGAGAGCACTGTCTGTGGCACACCTCTTTCTTCTCCCTGCACCCTTATCTGTATTTTCGCAGCTGGGGGCAACCGGCTTCTGCTGCTGTGGACGAGGCCTGCTTACTGCTTGGCAAACGCCAGAGAGAAATGAGCGCGGCTGCAGAGGACGAGTCCAAGGAGCTCTAGGACGTCACAGTCAACCAGTGGTCTTGCCACCGAGCTCAGAGGTCTCTTCCAGTCCAGGAAAGAATGCGCCGCTTTGGCGTTCTTTCCTAGGACAAGAAACGTTCGGTGACAGTGCGTCTGTCAAGCTCGTGCTGACCGCCGCAATGTCAGAGCCTTTCCCTGCCAATCATCTCCTTGCTTCTACTTTCTGGCCGCAAGCTCACTTAAGAAGTACCCTTACCTACCCGAGGATTTCACTAAGGGACTCTATTCGGTATGCCCATCGCCTCTGCCAAGGCAACTGGGGCCAAAACATTGCAGTGGCTGCTGGATCCAACTCTCTCCGCCTCCCCGGGAGCCGCCCGAGCCTATGGGCTGTTGGAGAAGGTCTTCGTTATGGTCCAGGTCACTCCCTTGATTGGCAGAAAGTCTCACCGCTGCCAGTGAGGACTTTAGTTTGAGAGCTCACTCTGTTGAGAACGCGTTGGTGCAGCCCTCGTTTCTCCTGCGTACCGGACCCCTGCAAGTAACGGAGGCCTTTCAACGTGCAAACTCCTTCCTGGGGAAAACGCACACTTGTGGAGCGAGGAAGCCTAGGCAGGCTGCTTGCAGCCAGTCCACGCTCCTTTGGCTCCTGAAGCGAAGGCTTCCGGCACCTCTCCTGGCAGCCTCGCAAGCCTTTGGCCGGACCTCTAAAACTTTAGCAGGCACAGCGAGCGGTGGAAGCAAGTCCCACACACCGAAAGAGCCGTAGCTGAAAAATATTATCGTTCCTTTGCAGCACCGTACAAGCCCTTTGCTTTTGGGGGAGAGGGCCTTTCTCTTCTCTTCTTTGGCACACAGGGAAATGCCTTCACGGTGTTCGGCCTTGATACACTCGAGTGAGTGCAGCTTCCCCTTAACTGTTGAGAGTGTGCTAGTGCAGCGCTCTCGAACATGACTGTCCTTTGAACACACCAAAAGAAACTTTCCATTCGAGGAGGGAACGCGCTGCACGGGAACTCTTTGTTCTCTGAGCCAAGTGGGTGCTGCTACTGCGCCTGTGTGTTTGCTGGTTCACTGGCACTCTGAGATGTTTTTGCCTCGCCATTGCGGGGCCCACGCTGTGCAGCTAACCTCACTTAGGGACCACAAGGGCCCGCATTACTTTCCAGGGGAAGACAACGCTGCCCGGATCACCCTCCAGGTGTCACTTTCTTGGCACTGAGCTACCTTCCTCGAAAGCTGTGCGTTGGTAGCCTGCTCCCAATGTGTCCCTTTGGTGACTGGACGCTCTTTGAGATGCTGGTCGAGACGGCCTCTGCTTCTCTGCTCTTGGAGAAGGCTGCTTTGTGGAGACGCTCAGCGTGGCCTGCGCCAAGTTCAACCTTCTGCTGCTCTGAACTAACGACTTACCTGCCCTCGCCCCTGGCGCAAAGTGCCTAGGCACAAGGGCACGCTCTGGCCCCGATGCCCACGCTCAGTAGTCCAAAGCCTTCACAGGCTCCACGGGCGTCCTGCTTCCACTTACCCTCTGAACGCGGCTTGCTACGTGGCGGCGGCTGCAGCACTCCACAGGGTTTGGGGGCAGAACTCCTACCACTCTCCTCACATAGGCAGTCAGTCCTCCGCCGGGCTTCCCGTAGCCTTTGCAGAGAGCACTGTCTGTGGCACACCTCTTTCTTCTCCCTGCACCCTTATCTGTATTTTCGCAGCTGGGGGCAACCGGCTTCTGCTGCTGTGGACGAGGCCTGCTTACTGCTTGGCAAACGCCAGAGAGAAATGAGCGCGGCTGCAGAGGACGAGTCCAAGGAGCTCTAGGACGTCACAGTCAACCAGTGGTCTTGCCACCGAGCTCAGAGGTCTCTTCCAGTCCAGGAAAGAATGCGCCGCTTTGGCGTTCTTTCCTAGGACAAGAAACGTTCGGTGACAGTGCGTCTGTCAAGCTGGTGCTGACCGCCGCAATCTCAGAGCCTTTCCCTGCCAATCATCTCCTTGCTTCTACTTTCTGGCCGCAAGCTCACTTAAGAAGTACCCTTACCTACCCGAGGATTTCACTAAGGGACTCTATTCGGTATGCCCATCGCCTCTGCCAAGGCAACTGGGGCCAAAACATTGCAGTGGCTGCTGGATCCAACTCTCTCCGCCTCCCCGGGAGCCGCCCGAGCCTATGGGCTGTTGGAGAAGGTCTTCGTTATGGTCCAGGTCACTCCCTTGATTGGCAGAAAGTCTCACCGCTGCCAGTGAGGACTTTAGTTTGAGAGCTCACTCTGTTGAGAACGCGTTGGTGCAGCCCTCGTTTCTCCTGCGTACCGGACCCCTGCAAGTAACGGAGGCCTTTCAACGTGCAAACTCCTTCCTGGGGAAAACGCACACTTGTGGAGCGAGGAAGCCTAGGCAGGCTGCTTGCAGCCAGTCCACGCTCCTTTGGCTCCTGAAGCGAAGGCTTCCGGCACCTCTCCTGGCAGCCTCGCAAGCCTTTGGCCGGACCTCTAAAACTTTAGCAGGCACAGCGAGCGGTGGAAGCAAGTCCCACACACCGAAAGAGCCGTAGCTGAAAAATATTGTCGTTCCTTTGCAGCACCGTACAAGCCCTTTGCTTTTGGGGGAGAGGGCCTTTCTCTTCTCTTCTTTGGCACACAGGGAAATGCCTTCACGGTGTTCGGCCTTGATACACTCGAGTGAGTGCAGCTTCCCCTTAACTGTTGAGAGTGTGCTAGTGCAGCGCTCTCGAACATGACTGTCCTTTGAACACACCAAAAGAAACTTTCCATTCGAGGAGGGAACGCGCTGCACGGGAACTCTTTGTTCTCTGAGCCAAGTGGGTGCTGCTACTGCGCCTGTGTGTTTGCTGGTTCACTGGCACTCTGAGATGTTTTTGCCTCGCAATTGCGGGGCCCACGCTGTGCAGCTAACCTCACTTAGGGATCACAAGGGCCCGCATTACTTTCCAGGGGAAGACAACGCTGCCCGGATCACCCTCCAGGTGTCACTTTCTTGGCACTGAGCTACCTTCCTCGAAAGCTGTGCTTTGGTAGCCTGCTCCCAATGTGTCCCTTTGGTGACTGGACGCTCTTTGAGATGCTGGTCGAGACGGCCTCTGCTTCTCTGCTCTTGGAGAAGGCTGCTTTGCGGAGACGCTCAGCATGGCCTGCGCCAAGTTCAACCTTCTGCTGCTCTGAACTAACGACTTACCTGCCCTCGCCCCTGGCGCAAAGTGCCTAGGCACAAGGGCACGCTCTGGCCCCGATGCCCACGCTCAGTAGTCCAAAGCCTTCACAGGCTCCACGGGCGTCCTGCTTCCACTTACCCTCTGAACGCGGCTTGCTACGTGGCGGCGGCTGCAGCACTCCACAGGGTTTGGGGGCAGAACTCCTACCACTCTCCTCACATAGGCAGTCAGTCCTCCGCCGGGCTTCCCGTAGCCTTTGCAGAGAGCACTGTCTGTGGCACACCTCTTTCTTCTCCCTGCACCCTTATCTGTATTTTCGCAGCTGGGGGCAACCGGCTTCTGCTGCTGTGGACGAGGCCTGCTTACTGCTTGGCAAACGCCAGAGAGAAATGAGCGCGGCTGCAGAGGACGAGTCCAAGGAGCTCTAGGACGTCACAGTCAACCAGTGGTCTTGCCACCGAGCTCAGAGGTCTCTTCCAGTCCAGGAAAGAATGCGCCGCTTTGGCGTTCTTTCCTAGGACAAGAAACGTTCGGTGACAGTGCGTCTGTCAAGCTCGTGCTGACCGCCGCAATCTCAGAGCCTTTCCCTGCCAATCATCTCCTTGCTTCTACTTTCTGGCCGCAAGCTCACTTAAGAAGTACCCTTACCTACCCGAGGATTTCACTAAGGGACTCTATTCGGTATGCCCATCGCCTCTGCCAAGGCAACTGGGGCCAAAACATTGCAGTGGCTGCTGGATCCAACTCTCTCCGCCTCCCCGGGAGCCGCCCGAGCCTATGGGCTGTTGGAGAAGGTCTTCGTTATGGTCCAGGTCACTCCCTTGATTGGCAGAAAGTCTCACCGCTGCCAGTGAGGACTTTAGTTTGAGAGCTCACTCTGTTGAGAACGCGTTGGTGCAGCCCTCGTTTCTCCTGCGTACCGGACCCCTGCAAGTAACGGAGGCCTTTCAACGTGCAAATTCCTTCCTGGGGAAAACGCACACTTGTGGAGCGAGGAAGCCTAGGCAGGCTGCTTGCAGCCAGTCCACGCTCCTTTGGCTCCTGAAGCGAAGGCTTCCGGCACCTCTCCTGGCAGCCTCGCAAGCCTTTGGCCGGACCTCTAAAACTTTAGCAGGCACAGCGAGCGGTGGAAGCAAGTCCCACACACCGAAAGAGCCGTAGCTGAAAAATATTGTCGTTCCTTTGCAGCACCGTACAAGCCCTTTGCTTTTGGGGGAGAGGGCCTTTCTCTTCTCTTCTTTGGCACACAGGGAAATGCCTTCACGGTGTTCGGCCTTGATACACTCGAGTGAGTGCAGCTTCCCCTTAACTGTTGAGAGTGTGCTAGTGCAGCGCTCTCGAACATGACTGTCCTTTGAACACACCAAAAGAAACTTTCCATTCGAGGAGGGAACGCGCTGCACGGGAACTCTTTGTTCTCTGAGCCAAGTGGGTGCTGCTACTGCGCCTGTGTGTTTGCTGGTTCACTGGCACTCTGAGATGTTTTTGCCTCGCCATTGCGGGGCCCACGCTGTGCAGCTAACCTCACTTAGGGATCACAAGGGCCCGCATTACTTTCCAGGGGAAGACAACGCTGCCCGGATCACCCTCCAGGTGTCACTTTCTTGGCACTGAGCTACCTTCCTCGAAAGCTGTGCGTTGGTAGCCTGCTCCCAATGTGTCCCTTTGGTGACTGGACGCTCTTTGAGATGCTGGTCGAGACGGCCTCTGCTTCTCTGCTCTTGGAGAAGGCTGCTTTGCGGAGACGCTCAGCGTGGCCTGCGCCAAGTTCAACCTTCTGCTGCTCTGAACTAACGACTTACCTGCCCTCGCCCCTGGCGCAAAGTGCCTAGGCACAAGGGCACGCTCTGGCCCCGATGCCCACGCTCAGTAGTCCAAAGCCTTCACAGGCTCCACGGGCGTCCTGCTTCCACTTACCCTCTGAACGCGGCTTGCTACGTGGCGGCGGCTGCAGCACTCCACAGGGTTTGGGGGCAGAACTCCTACCACTCTCCTCACATAGGCAGTCAGTCCTCTGCCGGGCTTCCCGTAGCCTTTGCAGAGAGCACTGTCTGTGGCACACCTCTTTCTTCTCCCTGCACCCTTATCTGTATTTTCGCAGCTGGGGGCAACCGGCTTCTGCTGCTGTGGACGAGGCCTGCTTACTGCTTGGCAAACGCCAGAGAGAAATGAGCGCGGCTGCAGAGGACGAGTCCAAGGAGCTCTAGGACGTCACAGTCAACCAGTGGTCTTGCCACCGAGCTCAGAGGTCTCTTCCAGTCCAGGAAAGAATGCGCCGCTTTGGCGTTCTTTCCTAGGACAAGAAACGTTCGGTGACAGTGCGTCTGTCAAGCTCGTGCTGACCGCCGCAATCTCAGAGCCTTTCCCTGCCAATCATCTCCTTGCTTCTACTTTCTGGCCGCAAGCTCACTTAAGAAGTACCCTTACCTACCCGAGGATTTCACTAAGGGACTCTATTCGGTATGCCCATCGCCTCTGCCAAGGCAACTGGGGCCAAAACATTGCAGTGGCTGCTGGATCCAACTCTCTCCGCCTCCCCGGGAGCCGCCCGAGCCTATGGGCTGTTGGAGAAGGTCTTCGTTATGGTCCAGGTCACTCCCTTGATTGGCAGAAAGTCTCACCGCTGCCAGTGAGGACTTTAGTTTGAGAGCTCACTCTGTTGAGAACGCGTTGGTGCAGCCCTCGTTTCTCCTGCGTACCGGTCCCCTGCAAGTAACGGAGGCCTTTCAACGTGCAAACTCCTTCCTGGGGAAAACGCACACTTGTGGAGCGAGGAAGCCTAGGCAGGCTGCTTGCAGCCAGTCCACGCTCCTTTGGCTCCTGAAGCGAAGGCTTCCGGCACCTCTCCTGGCAGCCTCGCAAGCCTTTGGCCGGACCTCTAAAACTTTAGCAGGCACAGCGAGCGGTGGAAGCAAGTCCCACACACCGAAAGAGCCGTAGCTGAAAAATAGTGTCGTTCCTTTGCAGCACCGTACAAGCCCTTTGCTTTTGGGGGAGAGGGCCTTTCTCTTCTCTTCTTTGGCACACAGGGAAATGCCTTCACGGTGTTCGGCCTTGATACAGTCGAGTGAGTGCAGCTTCCCCTTAACTGTTGAGAGTGTGCTAGTGCAGCGCTCTCGAACATGACTGTCCTTTGAACACACCAAAAGAAACTTTCCATTCGAGGAGGGAACGCGCTGCACGGGAACTCTTTGTTCTCTGAGCCAAGTGGGTGCTGCCACTGCGCCTGTGTGTTTGCTGGTTCACTGGCACTCTGAGATGTTTCTGCCTCGCCATTGCGGGGCCCACGCTGTGCAGCTAACCTCACTTAGGGATCACAAGGGCCCGCATTACTTTCCAGGGGAAGACAACGCTGCCCGGATCACCCTCCAGGTGTCACTTTCTTGGCACTGAGCTACCTTCCTCGAAAGCTGTGCGTTGGTAGCCTGCTCCCAATGTGTCCCTTTGGTGACTGGACGCTCTTTGAGATGCTGGTCGAGACGGCCTCTGCTTCTCTGCTCTTGGAGAAGGCTGCTTTGCGGAGACGCTCAGCGTGGCCTGCGCCAAGTTCAACCTTCTGCTGCTCTGAACTAACGACTTACCTGCCCTCGCCCCTGGCGCAAAGTGCCTAGGCACAAGGGCACGCTCTGGCCCCGATGCCCACGCTCAGTAGTCCAAAGCCTTCACAGGCTCCACGGGCGTCCTGCTTCCACTTACCCTCTGAACGCGGCTTGCTACGTGGCGGCGGCTGCAGCACTCCACAGGGTTTGGGGGCAGAACTCCTACCACTCTCCTCACATAGGCAGTCAGTCCTCCGCCGGGCTTCCCGTAGCCTTTGCAGAGAGCACTGTCTGTGGCACACCTCTTTCTTCTCCCTGCACCCTTATCTGTATTTTCGCAGCTGGGGGCAACCGGCTTCTGCTGCTGTGGACGAGGCCTGCTTACTGCTTGGCAAACGCCAGAGAGAAATGAGCGCGGCTGCAGAGGACGAGTCCAAGGAGCTCTAGGACGTCACAGTCAACCAGTGGTCTTGCCACCGAGCTCAGAGGTCTCTTCCAGTCCAGGAAAGAATGCGCCGCTTTGGCGTTCTTTCCTAGGACAAGAAACGTTCGGTGACAGTGCGTCTGTCAAGCTGGTGCTGACCGCCGCAATCTCAGAGCCTTTCCCTGCCAATCATCTCCTTGCTTCTACTTTCTGGCCACAAGCTCACTTAAGAAGTACCCTTACCTACCCGAGGATTTCACTAAGGGACTCTATTCGGTATGCCCATCGCCTCTGCCAAGGCAACTGGGGCCAAAACATTGCAGTGGCTGCTGGATCCAACTCTCTCCGCCTCCCCGGGAGCCGCCCGAGCCTATGGGCTGTTGGAGAAGGTCTTCGTTATGGTCCAGGTCACTCCCTTGATTGGCAGAAAGTCTCACCGCTGCCAGTGAGGACTTTAGTTTGAGAGCTCACTCTGTTGAGAACGCGTTGGTGCAGCCCTCGTTTCTCCTGCGTACCGGACCCCTGCAAGTAACGGAGGCCTTTCAACGTGCAAACTCCTTCCTGGGGAAAACGCATACTTGTGGAGCGAGGAAGCCTAGGCAGGCTGCTTGCAGCCAGTCCACGCTCCTTTGGCTCCTGAAGCGAAGGCTTCCGGCACCTCTCCTGGCAGCCTCGCAAGCCTTTGGCCGGACCTCTAAAACTTTAGCAGGCACAGCGAGCGGTGGAAGCAAGTCCCACACACCGAAAGAGCCGTAGCTGAAAAATATTGTCGTTCCTTTGCAGCACCGTACAAGCCCTTTGCTTTTGGGGGAGAGGGCCTTTCTCTTCTCTTCTTTGGCACACAGGGAAATGCCTTCACGGTGTTCGGCCTTGATACACTCGAGTGAGTGCAGCTTCCCCTTAACTGTTGAGAGTGTGCTAGTGCAGCGCTCTCGAACATGACTGTCCTTTGAACACACCAAAAGAAACTTTCCATTCGAGGAGGGAATGCGCTGCACGGGAACTCTTTGTTCTCTGAGCCAAGTGGGTGCTGCTACTGCGCCTGTGTGTTTGCTGGTTCACTGGCACTCTGAGATGTTTTTGCCTCGCCATTGCGGGGCCCACGCTGTGCAGCTAACCTCACTTAGGGATCACAAGGGCCCGCATTACTTTCCAGGGGAAGACAACGCTGCCCGGATCACCCTCCAGGTGTCACTTTCTTGGCACTGAGCTACCTTCCTCGAAAGCTGTGCGTTGGTAGCCTGCTCCCAATGTGTTCCTTTGGTGACTGGACGCTCTTTGAGATGCTGGTCGAGACGGCCTCTGCTTCTCTGCTCTTGGAGAAGGCTGCTTTGCGGAGACGCTCAGCGTGGCCTGCGCCAAGTTCAACCTTCTGCTGCTCTGAACTAACGACTTACCTGCCCTCGCCCCTGGCGCAAAGTGCCTAGGCACAAGGGCACGCTCTGGCCCCGATGCCCACGCTCAGTAGTCCAAAGCCTTCACAGGCTCCACGGGCGTCCTGCTTCCACTTACCCTCTGAACGCGGCTTGCTACGTGGCGGCGGCTGCAGCACTCCACAGGGTTTGGGGGCAGAACTCCTACCACTCTCCTCACATAGGCAGTCAGTCCTCCGCCGGGCTTCCCGTAGCCTTTGCAGAGAGCACTGTCTGTGGCACACCTCTTTCTTCTCCCTGCACCCTTATCTGTATTTTCGCAGCTGGGGGCAACCGGCTTCTGCTGCTGTGGACGAGGCCTGCTTACTGCTTGGCAAACGCCAGAGAGAAATGAGCGCGGCTGCAGAGGACGAGTCCAAGGAGCTCTAGGACGTCACAGTCAACCAGTGGTCTTGCCACCGAGCTCAGAGGTCTCTTCCAGTCCAGGAAAGAATGCGCCGCTTTGGCGTTCTTTCCTAGGACAAGAAACGTTCGGTGACAGTGCGTCTGTCAAGCTGGTGCTGACCGCCGCAATCTCAGAGCCTTTCCCTGCCAATCATCTCCTGGCTTCTACTTTCTGGCCGCAAGCTCACTTAAGAAGTACCCTTACCTACCCGAGGATTTCACTAAGGGACTCTATTCGGTATGCCCATCGCCTCTGCCAAGGCAACTGGGGCCAAAACATTGCAGTGGCTGCTGGATCCAACTCTCTCCGCCTCCCCGGGAGCCGCCCGAGCCTATGGGCTGTTGGAGAAGGTCTTCGTTATGGTCCAGGTCACTCCCTTGATTGGCAGAAAGTCTCACCGCTGCCAGTGAGGACTTTAGTTTGAGAGCTCACTCTGTTGAGAACGCGTTGGTGCAGCCCTCGTTTCTCCTGCGTACCGGACCCGTGCAAGTAACGGAGGCCTTTCAACGTTCAAACTCCTTCCTGGGGAAAACGCATACTTGTGGAGCGAGGAAGCCTAGGCAGGCTGCTTGCAGCCAGTCCACGCTCCTTTGGCTCCTGAAGCGAAGGCTTCCGGCACCTCTCCTGGCAGCCTCGCAAGCCTTTGGCCGGACCTCTAAAACTTTAGCAGGCACAGCGAGCGGTGGAAGCAAGTCCCACACACCGAAAGAGCCGTAGCTGAAAAATATTGTCGTTCCTTTGCAGCACCGTACAAGCCCTTTGCTTTGGGGGGAGAGGGCCTTTCTCTTCTCTTCTTTGGCACACAGGGAAATGCCTTCACGGTGTTCGGCCTTGATACACTCGAGTGAGTGCAGCTTCCCCTTAACTGTTGAGAGTGTGCTAGTGCAGCGCTCTCGAACATGACTGTCCTTTGAACACACCAAAAGAAACTTTCCATTCGAGGAGGGAACGCGCTGCACGGGAACTCTTTGTTCTCTGAGCCAAGTGGGTGCTGCTACTGCGCCTGTGTGTTTGCTGGTTCACTGGCACTCTGAGATGTTTTTGCCTCGCCATTGCGGGGCCCACGCTGTGCAGCTAACCTCACTTAGGGATCACAAGGGCCCGCATTACTTTCCAGGGGAAGACAACGCTGCCCGGATCACCCTCCAGGTGTCACTTTCTTGGCACTGAGCTACCTTCCTCGAAAGCTGTGCGTTGGTAGCCTGCTCCCAATGTGTCCCTTTGGTGACTGGACGCTCTTTGAGATGCTGGTCGAGACGGCCTCTGCTTCTCTGCTCTTGGAGAAGGCTGCTTTGCGGAGACGCTCAGCGTGGCCTGCGCCAAGTTCAACCTTCTGCTGCTCTGAACTAACGACTTACCTGCCCTCGCCCCTGGCGCAAAGTGCCTAGGCACAAGGGCACGCTCTGGCCCCGATGCCCACGCTCAGTAGTCCAAAGCCTTCACAGGCTCCACGGGCGTCCTGCTTCCACTTACCCTCTGAACGCGGCTTGCTACGTGGCGGCGGCTGCAGCACTCCACAGGGTTTGGGGGCAGAACTCCTACCACTCTCCTCACATAGGCAGTCAGTCCTCCGCCGGGCTTCCCGTAGCCTTTGCAGAGAGCACTGTCTGTGGCACACCTCTTTCTTCTCCCTGCACCCTTATCTGTATTTTCGCAGCTGGGGGCAACCGGCTTCTGCTGCTGTGGACGAGGCCTGCTTACTGCTTGGCAAACGCCAGAGAGAAATGAACGCGGCTGCAGAGGACGAGTCCAAGGAGCTCTAGGACGTCACAGTCAACCAGTGGTCTTGCCACCGAGCTCAGAGGTCTCTTCCAGTCCAGGAAAGAATGCGCCGCTTTGGCGTTCTTTCCTAGGACAAGAAACGTTCGGTGACAGTGCGTCTGTCAAGCTGGTGCTGACCGCCGCAATCTCAGAGCCTTTCCCTGCCAATCATCTCCTTGCTTCTACTTTCTGGCCGCAAGCTCACTTAAGAAGCACCCTTACCTACCCGAGGATTTCACTAAGGGACTCTATTCGGTATGCCCATCGCCTCTGCCAAGGCAACTGGGGCCAAAACATTGCAGTGGCTGCTGGATCCAACTCTCTCCGCCTCCCCGGGAGCCGCCCGAGCCTATGGGCTGTTGGAGAAGGTCTTCGTTATGGTCCAGGTCACTCCCTTGATTGGCAGAAAGTCTCACCGCTGCCAGTGAGGACTTTAGTTTGAGAGCTCACTCTGTTGAGAACGCGTTGGTGCAGCCCTCGTTTCTCCTGCGTACCGGTCCCCTGCAAGTAACGGAGGCCTTTCAACGTGCAAACTCCTTCCTGGGGAAAACGCACACTTGTGGAGCGAGGAAGCCTAGGCAGGCTGCTTGCAGCCAGTCCACGCTCCTTTGGCTCCTGAAGCGAAGGCTTCCGGCACCTCTCCTGGCAGCCTCGCAAGCCTTTGGCCGGACCTCTAAAACTTTACCAGGCACAGCGAGCGGTGGAAGCAAGTCCCACACACCGAAAGAGCCGTAGCTGAAAAATATTGTCGTTCCTTTGCAGCACCGTACAAGCCCTTTGCTTTTGGGGGAGAGGGCCTTTCTCTTCTCTTCTTTGGCACACAGGGAAATGCCTTCACGGTGTTCGGCCTTGATACAGTCGAGTGAGTGCAGCTTCCCCTTAACTGTTGAGAGTGTGCTAGTGCAGCGCTCTCGAACATGACTGTCCTTTGAACACACCAAAAGAAACTTTCCATTCGAGGAGGGAACGCGCTGCACGGGAACTCTTTGTTCTCTGAGCCAAGTGGGTGCTGCCACTGCGCCTGTGTGTTTGCTGGTTCACTGGCACTCTGAGATGTTTCTGCCTCGCCATTGCGGGGCCCACGCTGTGCAGCTAACCTCACTTAGGGATCACAAGGGCCCGCATTACTTTCCAGGGGAAGACAACGCTGCCCGGATCACCCTCCAGGTGTCACTTTCTTGGCACTGAGCTACCTTCCTCGAAAGCTGTGCGTTGGTAGCCTGCTCCCAATGTGTCCCTTTGGTGACTGGACGCTCTTTGAGATGCTGGTCGAGACGGCCTCTGCTTCTCTGCTCTTGGAGAAGGCTGCTTTGCGGAGACGCTCAGCGTGGCCTGCGCCAAGTTCAACCTTCTGCTGCTCTGAACTAACGACTTACCTGCCCTCGCCCCTGGCGCAAAGTGCCTAGGCACAAGGGCACGCTCTGGCCCCGATGCCCACGCTCAGTAGTCCAAAGCCTTCACAGGCTCCACGGGCGTCCTGCTTCCACTTACCCTCTGAACGCGGCTTGCTACGTGGCGGCGGCTGCAGCACTCCACAGGGTTTGGGGGCAGAACTCCTACCACTCTCCTCACATAGGCAGTCAGTCCTCCGCCGGGCTTCCCGTAGCCTTTGCAGAGAGCACTGTCTGTGGCACACCTCTTTCTTCTCCCTGCACCCTTATCTGTATTTTCGCAGCTGGGGGCAACCGGCTTCTGCTGCTGTGGACGAGGCCTGCTTACTGCTTGGCAAACGCCAGAGAGAAATGAGCGCGGCTGCAGAGGACGAGTCCAAGGAGCTCTAGGACGTCACAGTCAACCAGTGGTCTTGCCACCGAGCTCAGAGGTCTCTTCCAGTCCAGGAAAGAATGCGCCGCTTTGGCGTTCTTTCCTAGGACAAGAAACGTTCGGTGACAGTGCGTCTGTCAAGCTCGTGCTGACCGCCGCAATGTCAGAGCCTTTCCCTGCCAATCATCTCCTTGCTTCTACTTTCTGGCCGCAAGCTCACTTAAGAAGTACCCTTACCTACCCGAGGATTTCACTAAGGGACTCTATTCGGTATGCCCATCGCCTCTGCCAAGGCAACTGGGGCCAAAACATTGCAGTGGCTGCTGGATCCAACTCTCTCCGCCTCCCCGGGAGCCGCCCGAGCCTATGGGCTGTTGGAGAAGGTCTTCGTTATGGTCCAGGTCACTCCCTTGATTGGCAGAAAGTCTCACCGCTGCCAGTGAGGACTTTAGTTTGAGAGCTCACTCTGTTGAGAACGCGTTGGTGCAGCCCTCGTTTCTCCTGCGTACCGGACCCCTGCAAGTAACGGAGGCCTTTCAACGTGCAAACTCCTTCCTGGGGAAAACGCACACTTGTGGAGCGAGGAAGCCTAGGCAGGCTGCTTGCAGCCAGTCCACGCTCCTTTGGCTCCTGAAGCGAAGGCTTCCGGCACCTCTCCTGGCAGCCTCGCAAGCCTTTGGCCGGACCTCTAAAACTTTAGCAGGCACAGCGAGCGGTGGAAGCAAGTCCCACACACCGAAAGAGCCGTAGCTGAAAAATATTATCGTTCCTTTGCAGCACCGTACAAGCCCTTTGCTTTTGGGGGAGAGGGCCTTTCTCTTCTCTTCTTTGGCACACAGGGAAATGCCTTCACGGTGTTCGGCCTTGATACACTCGAGTGAGTGCAGCTTCCCCTTAACTGTTGAGAGTGTGCTAGTGCAGCGCTCTCGAACATGACTGTCCTTTGAACACACCAAAAGAAACTTTCCATTCGAGGAGGGAACGCGCTGCACGGGAACTCTTTGTTCTCTGAGCCAAGTGGGTGCTGCTACTGCGCCTGTGTGTTTGCTGGTTCACTGGCACTCTGAGATGTTTTTGCCTCGCCATTGCGGGGCCCACGCTGTGCAGCTAACCTCACTTAGGGATCACAAGGGCCCGCATTACTTTCCAGGGGAAGACAACGCTGCCCGGATCACCCTCCAGGTGTCACTTTCTTGGCACTGAGCTACCTTCCTCGAAAGCTGTGCGTTGGTAGCCTGCTCCCAATGTGTCCCTTTGGTGACTGGACGCTCTTTGAGATGCTGGTCGAGACGGCCTCTGCTTCTCTGCTCTTGGAGAAGGCTGCTTTGTGGAGACGCTCAGCGTGGCCTGCGCCAAGTTCAACCTTCTGCTGCTCTGAACTAACGACTTACCTGCCCTCGCCCCTGGCGCAAAGTGCCTAGGCACAAGGGCACGCTCTGGCCCCGATGCCCACGCTCAGTAGTCCAAAGCCTTCACAGGCTCCACGGGCGTCCTGCTTCCACTTACCCTCTGAACGCGGCTTGCTACGTGGCGGCGGCTGCAGCACTCCACAGGGTTTGGGGGCAGAACTCCTACCACTCTCCTCACATAGGCAGTCAGTCCTCCGCCGGGCTTCCCGTAGCCTTTGCAGAGAGCACTGTCTGTGGCACACCTCTTTCTTCTCCCTGCACCCTTATCTGTATTTTCGCAGCTGGGGGCAACCGGCTTCTGCTGCTGTGGACGAGGCCTGCTTACTGCTTGGCAAACGCCAGAGAGAAATGAGCGCGGCTGCAGAGGACGAGTCCAAGGAGCTCTAGGACGTCACAGTCAACCAGTGGTCTTGCCACCGAGCTCAGAGGTCTCTTCCAGTCCAGGAAAGAATGCGCCGCTTTGGCGTTCTTTCCTAGGACAAGAAACGTTCGGTGACAGTGCGTCTGTCAAGCTGGTGCTGACCGCCGCAATCTCAGAGCCTTTCCCTGCCAATCATCTCCTTGCTTCTACTTTCTGGCCGCAAGCTCACTTAAGAAGTACCCTTACCTACCCGAGGATTTCACTAAGGGACTCTATTCGGTATGCCCATCGCCTCTGCCAAGGCAACTGGGGCCAAAACATTGCAGTGGCTGCTGGATCCAACTCTCTCCGCCTCCCCGGGAGCCGCCCGAGCCTATGGGCTGTTGGAGAAGGTCTTCGTTATGGTCCAGGTCACTCCCTTGATTGGCAGAAAGTCTCACCGCTGCCAGTGAGGACTTTAGTTTGAGAGCTCACTCTGTTGAGAACGCGTTGGTGCAGCCCTCGTTTCTCCTGCGTACCGGACCCCTGCAAGTAACGGAGGCCTTTCAACGTGCAAACTCCTTCCTGGGGAAAACGCACACTTGTGGAGCGAGGAAGCCTAGGCAGGCTGCTTGCAGCCAGTCCACGCTCCTTTGGCTCCTGAAGCGAAGGCTTCCGGCACCTCTCCTGGCAGCCTCGCAAGCCTTTGGCCGGACCTCTAAAACTTTAGCAGGCACAGCGAGCGGTGGAAGCAAGTCCCACACACCGAAAGAGCCGTAGCTGAAAAATATTGTCGTTCCTTTGCAGCACCGTACAAGCCCTTTGCTTTTGGGGGAGAGGGCCTTTCTCTTCTCTTCTTTGGCACACAGGGAAATGCCTTCACGGTGTTCGGCCTTGATACACTCGAGTGAGTGCAGCTTCCCCTTAACTGTTGAGAGTGTGCTAGTGCAGCGCTCTCGAACATGACTGTCCTTTGAACACACCAAAAGAAACTTTCCATTCGAGGAGGGAACGCGCTGCACGGGAACTCTTTGTTCTCTGAGCCAAGTGGGTGCTGCTACTGCGCCTGTGTGTTTGCTGGTTCACTGGCACTCTGAGATGTTTTTGCCTCGCAATTGCGGGGCCCACGCTGTGCAGCTAACCTCACTTAGGGATCACAAGGGCCCGCATTACTTTCCAGGGGAAGACAACGCTGCCCGGATCACCCTCCAGGTGTCACTTTCTTGGCACTGAGCTACCTTCCTCGAAAGCTGTGCGTTGGTAGCCTGCTCCCAATGTGTCCCTTTGGTGACTGGACGCTCTTTGAGATGCTGGTCGAGACGGCCTCTGCTTCTCTGCTCTTGGAGAAGGCTGCTTTGCGGAGACGCTCAGCATGGCCTGCGCCAAGTTCAACCTTCTGCTGCTCTGAACTAACGACTTACCTGCCCTCGCCCCTGGCGCAAAGTGCCTAGGCACAAGGGCACGCTCTGGCCCCGATGCCCACGCTCAGTAGTCCAAAGCCTTCACAGGCTCCACGGGCGTCCTGCTTCCACTTACCCTCTGAACGCGGCTTGCTACGTGGCGGCGGCTGCAGCACTCCACAGGGTTTGGGGGCAGAACTCCTACCACTCTCCTCACATAGGCAGTCAGTCCTCCGCCGGGCTTCCCGTAGCCTTTGCAGAGAGCACTGTCTGTGGCACACCTCTTTCTTCTCCCTGCACCCTTATCTGTATTTTCGCAGCTGGGGGCAACCGGCTTCTGCTGCTGTGGACGAGGCCTGCTTACTGCTTGGCAAACGCCAGAGAGAAATGAGCGCGGCTGCAGAGGACGAGTCCAAGGAGCTCTAGGACGTCACAGTCAACCAGTGGTCTTGCCACCGAGCTCAGAGGTCTCTTCCAGTCCAGGAAAGAATGCGCCGCTTTGGCGTTCTTTCCTAGGACAAGAAACGTTCGGTGACAGTGCGTCTGTCAAGCTCGTGCTGACCGCCGCAATCTCAGAGCCTTTCCCTGCCAATCATCTCCTTGCTTCTACTTTCTGGCCGCAAGCTCACTTAAGAAGTACCCTTACCTACCCGAGGATTTCACTAAGGGACTCTATTCGGTATGCCCATCGCCTCTGCCAAGGCAACTGGGGCCAAAACATTGCAGTGGCTGCTGGATCCAACTCTCTCCGCCTCCCCGGGAGCCGCCCGAGCCTATGGGCTGTTGGAGAAGGTCTTCGTTATGGTCCAGGTCACTCCCTTGATTGGCAGAAAGTCTCACCGCTGCCAGTGAGGACTTTAGTTTGAGAGCTCACTCTGTTGAGAACGCGTTGGTGCAGCCCTCGTTTCTCCTGCGTACCGGACCCCTGCAAGTAACGGAGGCCTTTCAACGTGCAAATTCCTTCCTGGGGAAAACGCACACTTGTGGAGCGAGGAAGCCTAGGCAGGCTGCTTGCAGCCAGTCCACGCTCCTTTGGCTCCTGAAGCGAAGGCTTCCGGCACCTCTCCTGGCAGCCTCGCAAGCCTTTGGCCGGACCTCTAAAACTTTAGCAGGCACAGCGAGCGGTGGAAGCAAGTCCCACACACCGAAAGAGCCGTAGCTGAAAAATATTGTCGTTCCTTTGCAGCACCGTACAAGCCCTTTGCTTTTGGGGGAGAGGGCCTTTCTCTTCTCTTCTTTGGCACACAGGGAAATGCCTTCACGGTGTTCGGCCTTGATACACTCGAGTGAGTGCAGCTTCCCCTTAACTGTTGAGAGTGTGCTAGTGCAGCGCTCTCGAACATGACTGTCCTTTGAACACACCAAAAGAAACTTTCCATTCGAGGAGGGAACGCGCTGCACGGGAACTCTTTGTTCTCTGAGCCAAGTGGGTGCTGCTACTGCGCCTGTGTGTTTGCTGGTTCACTGGCACTCTGAGATGTTTTTGCCTCGCCATTGCGGGGCCCACGCTGTGCAGCTAACCTCACTTAGGGATCACAAGGGCCCGCATTACTTTCCAGGGGAAGACAACGCTGCCCGGATCACCCTCCAGGTGTCACTTTCTTGGCACTGAGCTACCTTCCTCGAAAGCTGTGCGTTGGTAGCCTGCTCCCAATGTGTCCCTTTGGTGACTGGACGCTCTTTGAGATGCTGGTCGAGACGGCCTCTGCTTCTCTGCTCTTGGAGAAGGCTGCTTTGTGGAGACGCTCAGCGTGGCCTGCGCCAAGTTCAACCTTCTGCTGCTCTGAACTAACGACTTACCTGCCCTCGCCCCTGGCGCAAAGTGCCTAGGCACAAGGGCACGCTCTGGCCCCGATGCCCACGCTCAGTAGTCCAAAGCCTTCACAGGCTCCACGGGCGTCCTGCTTCCACTTACCCTCTGAACGCGGCTTGCTACGTGGCGGCGGCTGCAGCACTCCACAGGGTTTGGGGGCAGAACTCCTACCACTCTCCTCACATAGGCAGTCAGTCCTCCGCCGGGCTTCCCGTAGCCTTTGCAGAGAGCACTGTCTGTGGCACACCTCTTTCTTCTCCCTGCACCCTTATCTGTATTTTCGCAGCTGGGGGCAACCGGCTTCTGCTGCTGTGGACGAGGCCTGCTTACTGCTTGGCAAACGCCAGAGAGAAATGAGCGCGGCTGCAGAGGACGAGTCCAAGGAGCTCTAGGACGTCACAGTCAACCAGTGGTCTTGCCACCGAGCTCAGAGGTCTCTTCCAGTCCAGGAAAGAATGCGCCGCTTTGGCGTTCTTTCCTAGGACAAGAAACGTTCGGTGACAGTGCGTCTGTCAAGCTCGTGCTGACCGCCGCAATCTCAGAGCCTTTCCCTGCCAATCATCTCCTTGCTTCTACTTTCTGGCCGCAAGCTCACTTAAGAAGTACCCTTACCTACCCGAGGATTTCACTAAGGGACTCTATTCGGTATGCCCATCGCCTCTGCCAAGGCAACTGGGGCCAAAACATTGCAGTGGCTGCTGGATCCAACTCTCTCCGCCTCCCCGGGAGCCGCCCGAGCCTATGGGCTGTTGGAGAAGGTCTTCGTTATGGTCCAGGTCACTCCCTTGATTGGCAGAAAGTCTCACCGCTGCCAGTGAGGACTTTAGTTTGAGAGCTCACTCTGTTGAGAACGCGTTGGTGCAGCCCTCGTTTCTCCTGCGTACCGGTCCCCTGCAAGTAACGGAGGCCTTTCAACGTGCAAACTCCTTCCTGGGGAAAACGCACACTTGTGGAGCGAGGAAGCCTAGGCAGGCTGCTTGCAGCCAGTCCACGCTCCTTTGGCTCCTGAAGCGAAGGCTTCCGGCACCTCTCCTGGCAGCCTCGCAAGCCTTTGGCCGGACCTCTAAAACTTTAGCAGGCACAGCGAGCGGTGGAAGCAAGTCCCACACACCGAAAGAGCCGTAGCTGAAAAATAGTGTCGTTCCTTTGCAGCACCGTACAAGCCCTTTGCTTTTGGGGGAGAGGGCCTTTCTCTTCTCTTCTTTGGCACACAGGGAAATGCCTTCACGGTGTTCGGCCTTGATACAGTCGAGTGAGTGCAGCTTCCCCTTAACTGTTGAGAGTGTGCTAGTGCAGCGCTCTCGAACATGACTGTCCTTTGAACACACCAAAAGAAACTTTCCATTCGAGGAGGGAACGCGCTGCACGGGAACTCTTTGTTCTCTGAGCCAAGTGGGTGCTGCCACTGCGCCTGTGTGTTTGCTGGTTCACTGGCACTCTGAGATGTTTCTGCCTCGCCATTGCGGGGCCCACGCTGTGCAGCTAACCTCACTTAGGGATCACAAGGGCCCGCATTACTTTCCAGGGGAAGACAACGCTGCCCGGATCACCCTCCAGGTGTCACTTTCTTGGCACTGAGCTACCTTCCTCGAAAGCTGTGCGTTGGTAGCCTGCTCCCAATGTGTCCCTTTGGTGACTGGACGCTCTTTGAGATGCTGGTCGAGACGGCCTCTGCTTCTCTGCTCTTGGAGAAGGCTGCTTTGCGGAGACGCTCAGCGTGGCCTGCGCCAAGTTCAACCTTCTGCTGCTCTGAACTAACGACTTACCTGCCCTCGCCCCTGGCGCAAAGTGCCTAGGCACAAGGGCACGCTCTGGCCCCGATGCCCACGCTCAGTAGTCCAAAGCCTTCACAGGCTCCACGGGCGTCCTGCTTCCACTTACCCTCTGAACGCGGCTTGCTACGTGGCGGCGGCTGCAGCACTCCACAGGGTTTGGGGGCAGAACTCCTACCACTCTCCTCACATAGGCAGTCAGTCCTCCGCCGGGCTTCCCGTAGCCTTTGCAGAGAGCACTGTCTGTGGCACACCTCTTTCTTCTCCCTGCACCCTTATCTGTATTTTCGCAGCTGGGGGCAACCGGCTTCTGCTGCTGTGGACGAGGCCTGCTTACTGCTTGGCAAACGCCAGAGAGAAATGAGCGCGGCTGCAGAGGACGAGTCCAAGGAGCTCTAGGACGTCACAGTCAACCAGTGGTCTTGCCACCGAGCTCAGAGGTCTCTTCCAGTCCAGGAAAGAATGCGCCGCTTTGGCGTTCTTTCCTAGGACAAGAAACGTTCGGTGACAGTGCGTCTGTCAAGCTCGTGCTGACCGCCGCAATCTCAGAGCCTTTCCCTGCCAATCATCTCCTTGCTTCTACTTTCTGGCCACAAGCTCACTTAAGAAGTACCCTTACCTACCCGAGGATTTCACTAAGGGACTCTATTCGGTATGCCCATCGCCTCTGCCAAGGCAACTGGGGCCAAAACATTGCAGTGGCTGCTGGATCCAACTCTCTCCGCCTCCCCGGGAGCCGCCCGAGCCTATGGGCTGTTGGAGAAGGTCTTCGTTATGGTCCAGGTCACTCCCTTGATTGGCAGAAAGTCTCACCGCTGCCAGTGAGGACTTTAGTTTGAGAGCTCACTCTGTTGAGAACGCGTTGGTGCAGCCCTCGTTTCTCCTGCGTACCGGACCCCTGCAAGTAACGGAGGCCTTTCAACGTTCAAACTCCTTCCTGGGGAAAACGCATACTTGTGGAGCGAGGAAGCCTAGGCAGGCTGCTTGCAGCCAGTCCACGCTCCTTTGGCTCCTGAAGCGAAGGCTTCCGGCACCTCTCCTGGCAGCCTCGCAAGCCTTTGGCCGGACCTCTAAAACTTTAGCAGGCACAGCGAGCGGTGGAAGCAAGTCCCACACACCGAAAGAGCCGTAGCTGAAAAATATTGTCGTTCCTTTGCAGCACCGTACAAGCCCTTTGCTTTTGGGGGAGAGGGCCTTTCTCTTCTCTTCTTTGGCACACAGGGAAATGCCTTCACGGTGTTCGGCCTTGATACACTCGAGTGAGTGCAGCTTCCCCTTAACTGTTGAGAGTGTGCTAGTGCAGCGCTCTCGAACATGACTGTCCTTTGAACACACCAAAAGAAACTTTCCATTCGAGGAGGGAATGCGCTGCACGGGAACTCTTTGTTCTCTGAGCCAAGTGGGTGCTGCTACTGCGCCTGTGTGTTTGCTGGTTCACTGGCACTCTGAGATGTTTTTGCCTCGCCATTGCGGGGCCCACGCTGTGCAGCTAACCTCACTTAGGGATCACAAGGGCCCGCATTACTTTCCAGGGGAAGACAACGCTGCCCGGATCACCCTCCAGGTGTCACTTTCTTGGCACTGAGCTACCTTCCTCGAAAGCTGTGCGTTGGTAGCCTGCTCCCAATGTGTTCCTTTGGTGACTGGACGCTCTTTGAGATGCTGGTCGAGACGGCCTCTGCTTCTCTGCTCTTGGAGAAGGCTGCTTTGCGGAGACGCTCAGCGTGGCCTGCGCCAAGTTCAGCCTTCTGCTGCTCTGAACTAACGACTTACCTGCCCTCGCCCCTGGCGCAAAGTGCCTAGGCACAAGGGCACGCTCTGGCCCCGATGCCCACGCTCAGTAGTCCAAAGCCTTCACAGGCTCCACGGGCGTCCTGCTTCCACTTACCCTCTGAGCGCGGCTTGCTACGTGGCGGCGGCTGCAGCACTCCACAGGGTTTGGGGGCAGAACTCCTACCACTCTCCTCACATAGGCAGTCAGTCCTCCGCCGGGCTTCCCGTAGCCTTTGCAGAGAGCACTGTCTGTGGCACACCTCTTTCTTCTCCCTGCACCCTTATCTGTATTTTCGCAGCTGGGGGCAACCGGCTTCTGCTGCTGTGGACGAGGCCTGCTTACTGCTTGGCAAACGCCAGAGAGAAATGAGCGCGGCTGCAGAGGACGAGTCCAAGGAGCTCTAGGACGTCACAGTCAACCAGTGGTCTTGCCACCGAGCTCAGAGGTCTCTTCCAGTCCAGGAAAGAATGCGCCGCTTTGGCGTTCTTTCCTAGGACAAGAAACGTTCGGTGACAGTGCGTCTGTCAAGCTGGTGCTGACCGCCGCAATCTCAGAGCCTTTCCCTGCCAATCATCTCCTGGCTTCTACTTTCTGGCCGCAAGCTCACTTAAGAAGTACCCTTACCTACCCGAGGATTTCACTAAGGGACTCTATTCGGTATGCCCATCGCCTCTGCCAAGGCAACTGGGGCCAAAACATTGCAGTGGCTGCTGGATCCAACTCTCTCCGCCTCCCCGGGAGCCGCCCGAGCCTATGGGCTGTTGGAGAAGGTCTTCGTTATGGTCCAGGTCACTCCCTTGATTGGCAGAAAGTCTCACCGCTGCCAGTGAGGACTTTAGTTTGAGAGCTCACTCTGTTGAGAACGCGTTGGTGCAGCCCTCGTTTCTCCTGCGTACCGGACCCGTGCAAGTAACGGAGGCCTTTCAACGTTCAAACTCCTTCCTGGGGAAAACGCATACTTGTGGAGCGAGGAAGCCTAGGCAGGCTGCTTGCAGCCAGTCCACGCTCCTTTGGCTCCTGAAGCGAAGGCTTCCGGCACCTCTCCTGGCAGCCTCGCAAGCCTTTGGCCGGACCTCTAAAACTTTAGCAGGCACAGCGAGCGGTGGAAGCAAGTCCCACACACCGAAAGAGCCGTAGCTGAAAAATATTGTCGTTCCTTTGCAGCACCGTACAAGCCCTTTGCTTTGGGGGGAGAGGGCCTTTCTCTTCTCTTCTTTGGCACACAGGGAAATGCCTTCACGGTGTTCGGCCTTGATACACTCGAGTGAGTGCAGCTTCCCCTTAACTGTTGAGAGTGTGCTAGTGCAGCGCTCTCGAACATGACTGTCCTTTGAACACACCAAAAGAAACTTTCCATTCGAGGAGGGAACGCGCTGCACGGGAACTCTTTGTTCTCTGAGCCAAGTGGGTGCTGCTACTGCGCCTGTGTGTTTGCTGGTTCACTGGCACTCTGAGATGTTTTTGCCTCGCCATTGCGGGGCCCACGCTGTGCAGCTAACCTCACTTAGGGATCACAAGGGCCCGCATTACTTTCCAGGGGAAGACAACGCTGCCCGGATCACCCTCCAGGTGTCACTTTCTTGGCACTGAGCTACCGTCCTCGAAAGCTGTGCGTTGGTAGCCTGCTCCCAATGTGTTCCTTTGGTGACTGGACGCTCTTTGAGATGCTGGTCGAGACGGCCTCTGCTTCTCTGCTCTTGGAGAAGGCTGCTTTGCGGAGACGCTCAGCGTGGCCTGCGCCAAGTTCAACCTTCTGCTGCTCTGAACTAACGACTTACCTGCCCTCGCCCCTGGCGCAAAGTGCCTAGGCACAAGGGCACGCTCTGGCCCCGATGCCCACGCTCAGTAGTCCAAAGCCTTCACAGGCTCCACGGGCGTCCTGCTTCCACTTACCCTCTGAACGCGGCTTGCTACGTGGCGGCGGCTGCAGCACTCCACAGGGTTTGGGGGCAGAACTCCTACCACTCTCCTCACATAGGCAGTCAGTCCTCCGCCGGGCTTCCCGTAGCCTTTGCAGAGAGCACTGTCTGTGGCACACCTCTTTCTTCTCCCTGCACCCTTATCTGTATTTTCGCAGCTGGGGGCAACCGGCTTCTGCTGCTGTGGACGAGGCCTGCTTACTGCTTGGCAAACGCCAGAGAGAAATGAGCGCGGCTGCAGAGGACGAGTCCAAGGAGCTCTAGGACGTCACAGTCAACCAGTGGTCTTGCCACCGAGCTCAGAGGTCTCTTCCAGTCCAGGAAAGAATGCGCCGCTTTGGCGTTCTTTCCTAGGACAAGAAACGTTCGGTGACAGTGCGTCTGTCAAGCTGGTGCTGACCGCCGCAATCTCAGAGCCTTTCCCTGCCAATCATCTCCTTGCTTCTACTTTCTGGCCACAAGCTCACTTAAGAAGCACCCTTACCTACCCGAGGATTTCACTAAGGGACTCTATTCGGTATGCCCATCGCCTCTGCCAAGGCAACTGGGGCCAAAACATTGCAGTGGCTGCTGGATCCAACTCTCTCCGCCTCCCCGGGAGCCGCCCGAGCCTATGGGCTGTTGGAGAAGGTCTTCGTTATGGTCCAGGTCACTCCCTTGATTGGCAGAAAGTCTCACCGCTGCCAGTGAGGACTTTAGTTTGAGAGCTCACTCTGTTGAGAACGCGTTGGTGCAGCCCTCGTTTCTCCTGCGTACCGGTCCCCTGCAAGTAACGGAGGCCTTTCAACGTGCAAACTCCTTCCTGGGGAAAACGCATACTTGTGGAGCGAGGAAGCCTAGGCAGGCTGCTTGCAGCCAGTCCACGCTCCTTTGGCTCCTGAAGCGAAGGCTTCCGGCACCTCTCCTGGCAGCCTCGCAAGCCTTTGGCCGGACCTCTAAAACTTTACCAGGCACAGCGAGCGGTGGAAGCAAGTCCCACACACCGAAAGAGCCGTAGCTGAAAAATATTGTCGTTCCTTTGCAGCACCGTACAAGCCCTTTGCTTTTGGGGGAGAGGGCCTTTCTCTTCTCTTCTTTGGCACACAGGGAAATGCCTTCACGGTGTTCGGCCTTGATACACTCGAGTGAGTGCAGCTTCCCCTTAACTGTTGAGAGTGTGCTAGTGCAGCGCTCTCGAACATGACTGTCCTTTGAACACACCAAAAGAAACTTTCCATTCGAGGAGGGAACGCGCTGCATGGGAACTCTTTGTTCTCTGAGCCAAGTGGGTGCTGCTACTGCGCCTGTGTGTTTGCTGGTTCACTGGCACTCTGAGATGTTTTTGCCTCGCCATTGCGGGGCCCACGCTGTGAAGCTAACCTCACTTAGGGATCACAAGGGCCCGCATTACTTTCCAGGGGAAGACAACGCTGCCCGGATCACCCTCCAGGTGTCACTTTCTTGGCACTGAGCTACCTTCCTCGAAAGCTGTGCGTTGGTAGCCTGCTCCCAATGTGTTCCTTTGGTGACTCGACGCTCTTTGAGATGCTGGTCGAGACGGCCTCTGCTTCTCTGCTCTTGGAGAAGGCTGCTTTGCGGAGACGCTCAGCGTGGCCTGCGCCAAGTTCAACCTTCTCCTGCTCTGAACTAACGACTTACCTGCCCTCGCCCCTGGCGCAAAGTGCCTAGGCACAAGGGCACGCTCTGGCCCCGATGCCCACGCTCAGTAGTCCAAAGCCTTCACAGGCTCCACGGGCGTCCTGCTTCCACTTACCCTCTGAACGCGGCTTGCTACGTGGCGGCGGCTGCAGCACTCCACAGGGTTTGGGGGCAGAACTCCTACCACTCTCCTCACATAGGCAGTCAGTCCTCCGCCGGGCTTCCCGTAGCCTTTGCAGAGAGCACTGTCTGTGGCACACCTCTTTCTTCTCCCTGCACCCTTATCTGTATTTTCGCAGCTGGGGGCAACCGGCTTCTGCTGCTGTGGACGAGGCCTGCTTACTGCTTGGCAAACGCCAGAGAGAAATGAGCGCGGCTGCAGAGGACGAGTCCAAGGAGCTCTAGGACGTCACAGTCAACCAGTGGTCTTGCCACCGAGCTCAGAGGTCTCTTCCAGTCCAGGAAAGAATGCGCCGCTTTGGCGTTCTTTCCTAGGACAAGAAACGTTCGGTGACAGTGCGTCTGTCAAGCTGGTGCTGACCGCCGCAATCTCAGAGCCTTTCCCTGCCAATCATCTCCTTGCTTCTACTTTCTGGCCACAAGCTCACTTAAGAAGTACCCTTACCTACCCGAGGATTTCACTAAGGGACTCTATTCGGTATGCCCATCGCCTCTGCCAAGGCAACTGGGGCCAAAACATTGCAGTGGCTGCTGGATCCAACTCTCTCCGCCTCCCCGGGAGCCGCCCGAGCCTATGGGCTGTTGGAGAAGGTCTTCGTTATGGTCCAGGTCACTCCCTTGATTGGCAGAAAGTCTCACCGCTGCCAGTGAGGACTTTAGTTTGAGAGCTCACTCTGTTGAGAACGCGTTGGTGCAGCCCTCGTTTCTCCTGCGTACCGGTCCCCTGCAAGTAACGGAGGCCTTTCAACGTGCAAACTCCTTCCTGGGGAAAACGCACACTTGTGGAGCGAGGAAGCCTAGGCAGGCTGCTTGCAGCCAGTCCACGCTCCTTTGGCTCCTGAAGCGAAGGCTTCCGGCACCTCTCCTGGCAGCCTCGCAAGCCTTTGGCCGGACCTCTAAAACTTTAGCAGGCACAGCGAGCGGTGGAAGCATGTCCCACACACCGAAAGAGCCGTAGCTGAAAAATATTGTCGTTCCTTTGCAGCACCGTACAAGCCCTTTGCTTTTGGGGGAGAGGGCCTTTCTCTTCTCTTCTTTGGCACACAGGGAAATGCCTTCACGGTGTTCGGCCTTGATACAGTCGAGTGAGTGCAGCTTCCCCTTAACTGTTGAGAGTGTGCTAGTGCAGCGCTCTCGAACATGACTGTCCTTTGAACACACCAAAAGAAACTTTCCATTCGAGGAGGGAACGCGCTGCATGGGAACTCTTTGTTCTCTGAGCCAAGTGGGTGCTGCCACTGCGCCTGTGTGTTTGCTGGTTCACTGGCACTCTGAGATGTTTCTGCCTCGCCATTGCGGGGCCCACGCTGTGCAGCTAACCTCACTTAGGGATCACAAGGGCCCGCATTACTTTCCAGGGGAAGACAACGCTGCCCGGATCACCCTCCAGGTGTCACTTTCTTGGCACTGAGCTACCTTCCTCGAAAGCTGTGCGTTGGTAGCCTGCTCCCAATGTGTTCCTTTGGTGACTGGACGCTCTTTGAGATGCTGGTCGAGACGGCCTCTGCTTCTCTGCTCTTGGAGAAGGCTGCTTTGCGGAGACGCTCAGCGTGGCCTGCGCCAAGTTCAACCTTCTGCTGCTCTGAACTAACGACTTACCTGCCCTCGCCCCTGGCGCAAAGTGCCTAGGCACAAGGGCACGCTCTGGCCCCGATGCCCACGCTCAGTAGTCCAAAGCCTTCACAGGCTCCACGGGCGTCCTGCTTCCACTTACCCTCTGAACGCGGCTTGCTACGTGGCGGCGGCTGCAGCACTCCACAGGGTTTGGGGGCAGAACTCCTACCACACTCCTCACATAGGCAGTCAGTCCTCCGCCGGGCTTCCCGTAGCCTTTGCAGAGAGCACTGTCTGTGGCACACCTCTTTCTTCTCCCTGCACCCTTATCTGTATTTTCGCAGCTGGGGGCAACCGGCTTCTGCTGCTGTGGACGAGGCCTGCTTACTGCTTGGCAAACGCCAGAGAGAAATGAGCGCGGCTGCAGAGGACGAGTCCAAGGAGCTCTAGGACGTCACAGTCAACCAGTGGTCTTGCCACCGAGCTCAGAGGTCTCTTCCAGTCCAGGAAAGAATGCGCCGCTTTGGCGTTCTTTCCTAGGACAAGAAACGTTCGGTGACAGTGCGTCTGTCAAGCTGGTGCTGACCGCCGCAATCTCAGAGCCTTTCCCTGCCAATCATCTCCTGGCTTCTACTTTCTGGCCGCAAGCTCACTTAAGAAGTACCCTTACCTACCCGAGGATTTCACTAAGGGACTCTATTCGGTATGCCCATCGCCTCTGCCAAGGCAACTGGGGCCAAAACATTGCAGTGGCTGCTGGATCCAACTCTCTCCGCCTCCCCGGGAGCCGCCCGAGCCTATGGGCTGTTGGAGAAGGTCTTCGTTATGGTCCAGGTCACTCCCTTGATTGGCAGAAAGTCTCACCGCTGCCAGTGAGGACTTTAGTTTGAGAGCTCACTCTGTTGAGAACGCGTTGGTGCAGCCCTCGTTTCTCCTGCGTACCGGACCCCTGCAAGTAACGGAGGTCTTTCAACGTTCAAACTCCTTCCTGGGGAAAACGCATACTTGTGGAGCGAGGAAGCCTAGGCAGGCTGCTTGCAGCCAGTCCACGCTCCTTTGGCTCCTGAAGCGAAGGCTTCCGGCACCTCTCCTGGCAGCCTCGCAAGCCTTTGGCCGGACCTCTAAAACTTTAGCAGGCACAGCGAGCGGTGGAAGCAAGTCCCACACACCGAAAGAGCCGTAGCTGAAAAATATTGTCGTTCCTTTGCAGCACCGTACAAGCCCTTTGCTTTTGGGGGAGAGGGCCTTTCTCTTCTCTTCTTTGGCACACAGGGAAATGCCTTCACGGTGTTCGGCCTTGATACACTCGAGTGAGTGCAGCTTCCCCTTAACTGTTGAGAGTGTGCTAGTGCAGCGCTCTCGAACATGACTGTCCTTTGAACACACCAAAAGAAACTTTCCATTCGAGGAGGGAACGCGCTGCACGGGAACTCTTTGTTCTCTGAGCCAAGTGGGTGCTGCCACTGCGCCTGTGTGTTTGCTGGTTCACTGGCACTCTGAGATGTTTTTGCCTCGCCATTGCGGGGCCCACGCTGTGCAGCTAACCTCACTTAGGGATCACAAGGGCCCGCATTACTTTCCAGGGGAAGACAACGCTGCCCGGATCACCCTCCAGGTGTCACTTTCTTGGCACTGAGCTACCTTCCTCGAAAGCTGTGCGTTGGTAGCCTGCTCCCAATGTGTTCCTTTGGTGACTGGACGCTCTTTGAGATGCTGGTCGAGACGGCCTCTGCTTCTCTGCTCTTGGAGAAGGCTGCTTTGCGGAGACGCTCAGCGTGGCCTGCGCCAAGTTCAACCTTCTGCTGCTCTGAACTAACGACTTACCTGCCCTCGCCCCTGGCGCAAAGTGCCTAGGCACAAGGGCACGCTCTGGCCCCGATGCCCACGCTCAGTAGTCCAAAGCCTTCACAGGCTCCACGGGCGTCCTGCTTCCACTTACCCTCTGAATGCGGCTTGCTACGTGGCGGCGGCTGCAGCACTCCACAGGGTTTGGGGGCAGAACTCCTACCACTCTCCTCACATAGGCAGTCAGTCCTCCGCCGGGCTTCCCGTAGCCTTTGCAGAGAGCACTGTCTGTGGCACACCTCTTTCTTCTCCCTGCACCCTTATCTGTATTTTCGCAGCTGGGGGCAACCGGCTTCTGCTGCTGTGGACGAGGCCTGCTTACTGCTTGGCAAACGCCAGAGAGAAATGAGCGCGGCTGCAGAGGACGAGTCCAAGGAGCTCTAGGACGTCACAGTCAACCAGTGGTCTTGCCACCGAGCTCAGAGGTCTCTTCCAGTCCAGGAAAGAATGCGCCGCTTTGGCGTTCTTTCCTAGGACAAGAAACGTTCGGTGACAGTGCGTCTGTCAAGCTCGTGCTGACCGCCGCAATCTCAGAGCCTTTCCCTGCCAATCATCTCCTTGCTTCTACTTTCTGGCCGCAAGCTCACTTAAGAAGTACCCTTACCTACCCGAGGATTTCACTAAGGGACTCTATTCGGTATGCCCATCGCCTCTGCCAAGGCAACTGGGGCCAAAACATTGCAGTGGCTGCTGGATCCAACTCTCTCCGCCTCCCCGGGAGCCGCCCGAGCCTATGGGCTGTTGGAGAAGGTCTTCGTTATGGTCCAGGTCACTCCCTTGATTGGCAGAAAGTCTCACCGCTGCCAGTGAGGACTTTAGTTTGAGAGCTCACTCTGTTGAGAACGCGTTGGTGCAGCCCTCGTTTCTCCTGCGTACCGGACCCGTGCAAGTAACGGAGGCCTTTCAACGTTCAAACTCCTTCCTGGGGAAAACGCATACTTGTGGAGTGAGGAAGCCTAGGCAGGCTGCTTGCAGCCAGTCCACGCTCCTTTGGCTCCTGAAGCGAAGGCTTCCGGCACCTCTCCTGGCAGCCTCGCAAGCCTTTGGCCGGACCTCTAAAACTTTACCAGGCACAGCGAGCGGTGGAAGCAAGTCCCACACACCGAAAGAGCCGTAGCTGAAAAATATTGTCGTTCCTTTGCAGCACCGTACAAGCCCTTTGCTTTTGGGGGAGAGGGCCTTTCTCTTCTCTTCTTTGGCACACAGGGAAATGCCTTCACGGTGTTCGGCCTTGATACACTCGAGTGAGTGCAGCTTCCCCTTAACTGTTGAGAGTGTGCTAGTGCAGCGCTCTCGAACATGACTGTCCTTTGAACACACCAAAAGAAACTTTCCATTCGAGGAGGGAACGCGCTGCACGGGAACTCTTTGTTCTCTGAGCCAAGTGGGTGCTGCTACTGCGCCTGTGTGTTTGCTGGTTCACTGGCACTCTGAGATGTTTTTGCCTCGCCATTGCGGGGCCCACGCTGTGCAGCTAACCTCACTTAGGGATCACAAGGGCCCGCATTACTTTCCAGGGGAAGACAACGCTGCCCGGATCACCCTCCAGGTGTCACTTTCTTGGCACTGAGCTACCTTCCTCGAAAGCTGTGCGTTGGTAGCCTGCTCCCAATGTGTTCCTTTGGTGACTCGACGCTCTTTGAGATGCTGGTCGAGACGGCCTCTGCTTCTCTGCTCTTGGAGAAGGCTGCTTTGCGGAGACGCTCAGCGTGGCCTGCGCCAAGTTCAACCTTCTCCTGCTCTGAACTAACGACTTACCTGCCCTCGCCCCTGGCGCAAAGTGCCTAGGCACAAGGGCACGCTCTGGCCCCGATGCCCACGCTCAGTAGTCCAAAGCCTTCACAGGCTCCACGGGCGTCCTGCTTCCACTTACCCTCTGAACGCGGCTTGCTACGTGGCGGCGGCTGCAGCACTCCACAGGGTTTGGGGGCAGAACTCCTACCACTCTCCTCACATAGGCAGTCAGTCCTCCGCCGGGCTTCCCGTAGCCTTTGCAGAGAGCACTGTCTGTGGCACACCTCTTTCTTCTCCCTGCACCCTTATCTGTATTTTCGCAGCTGGGGGCAACCGGCTTCTGCTGCTGTGGACGAGGCCTGCTTACTGCTTGGCAAACGCCAGAGAGAAATGAGCGCGGCTGCAGAGGACGAGTCCAAGGAGCTCTAGGACGTCACAGTCAACCAGTGGTCTTGCCACCGAGCTCAGAGGTCTCTTCCAGTCCAGGAAAGAATGCGCCGCTTTGGCGTTCTTTCCTAGGACAAGAAACGTTCGGTGACAGTGCGTCTGTCAAGCTGGTGCTGACCGCCGCAATCTCAGAGCCTTTCCCTGCCAATCATCTCCTGGCTTCTACTTTCTGGCCGCAAGCTCACTTAAGAAGTACCCTTACCTACCCGAGGATTTCACTAAGGGACTCTATTCGGTATGCCCATCGCCTCTGCCAAGGCAACTGGGGCCAAAACATTGCAGTGGCTGCTGGATCCAACTCTCTCCGCCTCCCCGGGAGCCGCCCGAGCCTATGGGCTGTTGGAGAAGGTCTTCGTTATGGTCCAGGTCACTCCCTTGATTGGCAGAAAGTCTCACCACTGCCAGTGAGGACTTTAGTTTGAGAGCTCACTCTGTTGAGAACGCGTTGGTGCAGCCCTCGTTTCTCCTGCGTACCGGACCCCTGCAAGTAACGGAGGCCTTTCAACGTTCAAACTCCTTCCTGGGGAAAACGCACACTTGTGGAGCGAGGAAGCCTAGGCAGGCTGCTTGCAGCCAGTCCACGCTCCTTTGGCTCCTGAAGCGAAGGCTTCCGGCACCTCTCCTGGCAGCCTCGCAAGCCTTTGGCCGGACCTCTAAAACTTTAGCAGGCACAGCGAGCGGTGGAAGCAAGTCCCACACACCGAAAGAGCCGTAGCTGAAAAATATTGTCGTTCCTTTGCAGCACCGTACAAGCCCTTTGCTTTTGGGGGAGAGGGCCTTTCTCTTCTCTTCTTTGGCACACAGGGAAATGCCTTCACGGTGTTCGGCCTTGATACACTCGAGTGAGTGCAGCTTCCCCTTAAGTGTTGAGAGTGTACTAGTGCAGCGCTCTCGAACATGCCTGTCCTTTGAACACACCAAAAGAAACTTTCCATTCGAGGAGGGAACGCGCTGCACGGGAACTCTTTGTTCTCTGAGCCAAGTGGGTGCTGCTACTGCGCCTGTGTGTTTGCTGGTTCACTGGCACTCTGAGATGTTTTTGCCTCGCCATTGCGGGGCCCACGCTGTGCAGCTAACCTCACTTAGGGATCACAAGGGCCCGCATTACTTTCCAGGGGAAGACAACGCTGCCCGGATCACCCTCCAGGTGTCACTTTCTTGGCACTGAGCTACCTTCCTCGAAAGCTGTGCGTTGGTAGCCTGCTCCCAATGTGTTCCTTTGGTGACTGGACGCTCTTTGAGATGCTGGTCGAGACGGCCTCTGCTTCTCTGCTCTTGGAGAAGGCTGCTTTGCGGAGACGCTCAGCATGGCCTGCGCCAAGTTCAACCTTCTGCTGCTCTGAACTAACGACTTACCTGCCCTCGCCCCTGGCGCAAAGTGCCTAGGCACAAGGGCACACTCTGGCCCCGATGCCCACGCTCAGTAGTCCAAAGCCTTCACAGGCTCCACGGGCGTCCTGCTTCCACTTACCCTCTGAACGCGGCTTGCTACGTGGCGGCGGCTGCAGCACTCCACAGGGTTTGGGGGCAGAACTCCTACCACTCTCCTCACATAGGCAGTGAGTCCTCCGCCGGGCTTCCCGTAGCCTTTGCAGAGAGCACTGTCTGTGGCACACCTCTTTCTTCTCCCTGCACCCTTATCTGTATTTTCGCAGCTGGGGGCAACCGGCTTCTGCTGCTGTGGACGAGGCCTGCTTACTGCTTGGCAAACGCCAGAGAGAAATGAGCGCGGCTGCAGAGGACGAGTCCAAGGAGCTCTAGGACGTCACAGTCAACCAGTGGTCTTGCCACCGAGCTCAGAGGTCTCTTCCAGTCCAGGAAAGAATGCGCCGCTTTGGCGTTCTTTCCTAGGACAAGAAACGTTCGGTGACAGTGCGTCTGTCAAGCTCGTGCTGACCGCCGCAATCTCAGAGCCTTTCCCTGCCAATCATCTCCTTGCTTCTACTTTCTGGCCGCAAGCTCACTTAAGAAGTACCCTTACCTACCCGAGGATTTCACTAAGGGACTCTATTCGGTATGCCCATCGCCTCTGCCAAGGCAACTGGGGCCAAAACATTGCAGTGGCTGCTGGATCCAACTCTCTCCGCCTCCCCGGGAGCCGCCCGAGCCTATGGGCTGTTGGAGAAGGTCTTCGTTATGGTCCAGGTCACTCCCTTGATTGGCAGAAAGTCTCACCGCTGCCAGTGAGGACTTTAGTTTGAGAGCTCACTCTGTTGAGAACGCGTTGGTGCAGCCCTCGTTTCTCCTGCGTACCGGACCCCTGCAAGTAACGGAGGCCTTTCAACGTGCAAACTCCTTCCTGGGGAAAACGCACACTTGTGGAGCGAGGAAGCCTAGGCAGGCTGCTTGCAGCCAGTCCACGCTCCTTTGGCTCCTGAAGCGAAGGCTTCCGGCACCTCTCCTGGCAGCCTCGCAAGCCTTTGGCCGGACCTCTAAAACTTTAGCAGGCACAGCGAGCGGTGGAAGCAAGTCCCACACACCGAAAGAGCCGTAGCTGAAAAATATTGTCGTTCCTTTGCAGCACCGTACAAGCCCTTTGCTTTTGGGGGAGAGGGCCTTTCTCTTCTCTTCTTTGGCACACAGGGAAATGCCTTCACGGTGTTCGGCCTTGATACACTCGAGTGAGTGCAGCTTCCCCTTAACTGTTGAGAGTGTGCTAGTGCAGCGCTCTCGAACATGACTGTCCTTTGAACACACCTAAAGAAACTTTCCATTCGAGGAGGGAACGCGCTGCACGGGAACTCTTTGTTCTCTGAGCCAAGTGGGTGCTGCTACTGGGCCTGTGTGTTTGCTGGTTCACTGGCACTCTGAGATGTTTTTGCCTCGCCATTGCGGGGCCCACGCTGTGCAGCTAACCTCACTTAGGGATCACAAGGGCCCGCATTACTTTCCAGGGGAAGACAACGCTGCCCGGATCACCCTCCAGGTGTCACTTTCTTGGCACTGAGCTACCTTCCTCGAAAGCTGTGCGTTGGTAGCCTGCTCCCAATGTGTTCCTTTGGTGACTGGACGCTCTTTGAGATGCTGGTCGAGACGGCCTCTGCTTCTCTGCTCTTGGAGAAGGCTGCTTTGCGGAGACGCTCAGCATGGCCTGCGCCAAGTTCAACCTTCTGCTGCTCTGAACTAACGACTTACCTGCCCTCGCCCCTGGCGCAAAGTGCCTAGGCACAAGGGCACGCTCTGGCCCCGATGCCCACGCTCAGTAGTCCAAAGCCTTCACAGGCTCCACGGGCGTCCTGCTTCCACTTACCCTCTGAACGCGGCTTGCTACGTGGTGGCGGCTGCAGCACTCCACAGGGTTTGGGGGCAGAACTCCTACCACTCTCCTCACATAGGCAGTCAGTCCTCCGCCGGGCTTCCCGTAGCCTTTGCAGAGAGCACTGTCTGTGGCACACCTCTTTCTTCTCCCTGCACCCTTATCTGTATTTTCGCAGCTGGGGGCAACCGGCTTCTGCTGCTGTGGACGAGGCCTGCTTACTGCTTGGCAAACGCCAGAGAGAAATGAGCGCGGCTGCAGAGGACGAGTCCAAGGAGCTCTAGGACGTCACAGTCAACCAGTGGTCTTGCCACCGAGCTCAGAGGTCTCTTCCAGTCCAGGAAAGAATGCGCCGCTTTGGCGTTCTTTCCTAGGACAAGAAACGTTCGGTGACAGTGCGTCTGTCAAGCTCGTGCTGACCGCCGCAATCTCAGAGCCTTTCCCTGCCAATCATCTCCTGGCTTCTACTTTCTGGCCGCAAGCTCACTTAAGAAGTACCCTTACCTACCCGAGGATTTCACTAAGGGACTCTATTCGGTATGCCCATCGCCTCTGCCAAGGCAACTGGGGCCAAAACATTGCAGTGGCTGCTGGATCCAACTCTCTCCGCCTCCCCGGGAGCCGCCCGAGCCTATGGGCTGTTGGAGAAGGTCTTCGTTATGGTCCAGGTCACTCCCTTGATTGGCAGAAAGTCTCACCGCTGCCAGTGAGGACTTTAGTTTGAGAGCTCACTCTGTTGAGAACGCGTTGGTGCAGCCCTCGTTTCTCCTGCGTACCGGACCCCTGCAAGTAACGGAGGCCTTTCAACGTGCAAACTCCTTCCTGGGGAAAACGCACACTTGTGGAGCGAGGAAGCCTAGGCAGGCTGCTTGCAGCCAGTCCACGCTCCTTTGGCTCCTGAAGCGAAGGCTTCCGGCACCTCTCCTGGCAGCCTCGCAAGCCTTTGGCCGGACCTCTAAAACTTTAGCAGGCACAGCGAGCGGTGGAAGCAAGTCCCACACACCGAAAGAGCCGTAGCTGAAAAATATTGTCGTTCCTTTGCAGCACCGTACAAGCCCTTTGCTTTTGGGGGAGAGGGCCTTTCTCTTCTCTTCTTTGGCACACAGGGAAATGCCTTCACGGTGTTCGGCCTTGATACACTCGAGTGAGTGCAGCTTCCCCTTAACTGTTGAGAGTGTGCTAGTGCAGCGCTCTCGAACATGACTGTCCTTTGAACACACCTAAAGAAACTTTCCATTCGAGGAGGGAACGCGCTGCACGGGAACTCTTTGTTCTCTGAGCCAAGTGGGTGCTGCTACTGGGCCTGTGTGTTTGCTGGTTCACTGGCACTCTGAGATGTTTTTGCCTCGCCATTGCGGGGCCCACGCTGTGCAGCTAACCTCACTTAGGGATCACAAGGGCCCGCATTACTTTCCAGGGGAAGACAACGCTGCCCGGATCACCCTCCAGGTGTCACTTTCTTGGCACTGAGCTACCTTCCTCGAAAGCTGTGCGTTGGTAGCCTGCTCCCAATGTGTTCCTTTGGTGACTGGACGCTCTTTGAGATGCTGGTCGAGACGGCCTCTGCTTCTCTGCTCTTGGAGAAGGCTGCTTTGCGGAGACGCTCAGCATGGCCTGCGCCAAGTTCAACCTTCTGCTGCTCTGAACTAACGACTTACCTGCCCTCGCCCCTGGCGCAAAGTGCCTAGGCACAAGGGCACGCTCTGGCCCCGATGCCCACGCTCAGTAGTCCAAAGCCTTCACAGGCTCCACGGGCGTCCTGCTTCCACTTACCCTCTGAACGCGGCTTGCTACGTGGTGGCGGCTGCAGCACTCCACAGGGTTTGGGGGCAGAACTCCTACCACTCTCCTCACATAGGCAGTCAGTCCTCCGCCGGGCTTCCCGTAGCCTTTGCAGAGAGCACTGTCTGTGGCACACCTCTTTCTTCTCCCTGCACCCTTATCTGTATTTTCGCAGCTGGGGGCAACCGGCTTCTGCTGCTGTGGACGAGGCCTGCTTACTGCTTGGCAAACGCCAGAGAGAAATGAGCGCGGCTGCAGAGGACGAGTCCAAGGAGCTCTAGGACGTCACAGTCAACCAGTGGTCTTGCCACCGAGCTCAGAGGTCTCTTCCAGTCCAGGAAAGAATGCGCCGCTTTGGCGTTCTTTCCTAGGACAAGAAACGTTCGGTGACAGTGCGTCTGTCAAGCTCGTGCTGACCGCCGCAATCTCAGAGCCTTTCCCTGCCAATCATCTCCTGGCTTCTACTTTCTGGCCGCAAGCTCACTTAAGAAGTACCCTTACCTACCCGAGGATTTCACTAAGGGACTCTATTCGGTATGCCCATCGCCTCTGCCAAGGCAACTGGGGCCAAAACATTGCAGTGGCTGCTGGATCCAACTCTCTCCGCCTCCCCGGGAGCCGCCCGAGCCTATGGGCTGTTGGAGAAGGTCTTCGTTATGGTCCAGGTCACTCCCTTGATTGGCAGAAAGTCTCACCGCTGCCAGTGAGGACTTTAGTTTGAGAGCTCACTCTGTTGAGAACGCGTTGGTGCAGCCCTCGTTTCTCCTGCGTACCGGACCCCTGCAAGTAACGGAGGCCTTTCAACGTTCAAACTCCTTCCTGGGGAAAACGCATACTTGTGGAGCGAGGAAGCCTAGGCAGGCTGCTTGCAGCCAGTCCACGCTCCTTTGGCTCCTGAAGCGAAGGCTTCCGGCACCTCTCCTGGCAGCCTCGCAAGCCTTTGGCCGGACCTCTAAAACTTTAGCAGGCACAGCGAGCGGTGGAAGCAAGTCCCACACACCGAAAGAGCCGTAGCTGAAAAATATTGTCGCTCCTTTGCAGCACCGTACAAGCCCTTTGCTTTTGGGGGAGAGGGCCTTTCTCTTCTCTTCTTTGGCACACAGGGAAATGCCTTCACGGTGTTCGGCCTTGATACACTCGAGTGAGTGCAGCTTCCCCTTAACTGTTGAGAGTGTGCTAGTGCAGCGCTCTCGAACATGACTGTCCTTTGAACACACCAAAAGAAACTTTCCATTCGAGGAGGGAACGCGCTGCACGGGAACTCTTTGTTCTCTGAGCCAAGTGGGTGCTGCTACTGCGCCTGTGTGTTTGCTGGTTCACTGGCACTCTGAGATGTTTTTGCCTCGCCATTGCGGGGCCCACGCTGTGCAGCTAACCTCACTTAGGGATCACAAGGGCCCGCATTACTTTCCAGGGGAAGACAATGCTGCCCGGATCACCCTCCAGGTGTCACTTTCTTGGCACTGAGCTACCTTCCTCGAAAGCTGTGCGTTGGTAGCCTGCTCCCAATGTGTTCCTTTGGTGACTGGACGCTCTTTGAGATGCTGGTCGAGACGGCCTCTGCTTCTCTGCTCTTGGAGAAGGCTGCTTTGCGGAGACGCTCAGCGTGGTCTGCGCCAAGTTCAACCTTCTGCTGCTCTGAACTAACGACTTACCTGCCCTCGCCCCTGGCGCAAAGTGCCTAGGCACAAGGGCACGCTCTGGCCCCGATGCCCACTCTCAGTAGTCCAAAGCCTTCACAGGCTCCACGGGCGTCCTGCTTCCACTTACCCTCTGAACGCGGCTTGCTACGTGGCGGCGGCTGCAGCACTCCACAGGGTTTGGGGGCAGAACTCCTACCACTCTCCTCACATAGGCAGTCAGTCCTCCGCCGGGCTTCCCGTAGCCTTTGCAGAGAGCACTGTCTGTGGCACACCTCTTTCTTCTCCCTGCACCCTTATCTGTATTTTCGCAGCTGGGGGCAACCGGCTTCTGCTGCTGTGGACGAGGCCTGCTTACTGCTTGGCAAACGCCAGAGAGAAATGAGCGCGGCTGCAGAGGACGAGTCCAAGGAGCTCTAGGACGTCACAGTCAACCAGTGGTCTTGCCACCGAGCTCAGAGGTCTCTTCCAGTCCAGGAAAGAATGCGCCGCTTTGGCGTTCTTTCCTAGGACAAGAAACGTTCGGTGACAGTGCGTCTGTCAAGCTCGTGCTGACCGCCGCAATCTCAGAGCCTTTCCCTGCCAATCATCTCCTGGCTTCTACTTTCTGGCCGCAAGCTCACTTAAGAAGTACCCTTACCTACCCGAGGATTTCACTAAGGGACTCTATTCGGTATGCCCATCGCCTCTGCCAAGGCAACTGGGGCCAAAACATTGCAGTGGCTGCTGGATCCAACTCTCTCCGCCTCCCCGGGAGCCGCCCGAGCCTATGGGCTGTTGGAGAAGGTCTTCGTTATGGTCCAGGTCACTCCCTTGATTGGCAGAAAGTCTCACCGCTGCCAGTGAGGACTTTAGTTTGAGAGCTCACTCTGTTGAGAACGCGTTGGTGCAGCCCTCGTTTCTCCTGCGTACCGGACCCCTGCAAGTAACGGAGGCCTTTCAACGTTCAAACTCCTTCCTGGGGAAAACGCATACTTGTGGAGCGAGGAAGCCTAGGCAGGCTGCTTGCAGCCAGTCCACGCTCCTTTGGCTCCTGAAGCGAAGGCTTCCGGCACCTCTCCTGGCAGCCTCGCAAGCCTTTGGCCGGACCTCTAAAACTTTAGCAGGCACAGCGAGCGGTGGAAGCAAGTCCCACACACGGAAAGAACCGTAGCTGAAAAATATTGTCGCTCCTTTGCAGCACCGTACAAGCCCTTTGCTTTTGGGGGAGAGGGCCTTTCTCTTCTCTTCTTTGGCACACAGGGAAATGCCTTCACGGTGTTCGGCCTTGATACACTCGAGTGAGTGCAGCTTCCCCTTAACTGTTGAGAGTGTGCTAGTGCAGCGCTCTCGAACATGACTGTCCTTTGAACACACCAAAAGAAACTTTCCATTCGAGGAGGGAACGCGCTGCACGGGAACTCTTTGTTCTCTGAGCCAAGTGGGTGCTGCTACTGCGCCTGTGTGTTTGCTGGTTCACTGGCACTCTGAGATGTTTTTGCCTCGCCATTGCGGGGCCCACGCTGTGCAGCTAACCTCACTTAGGGATCACAAGGGCCCGCATTACTTTCCAGGGGAAGACAACGCTGCCCGGATCACCCTCCAGGTGTCACTTTCTTGGCACTGAGCTACCTTCCTCGAAAGCTGTGCGTTGGTAGCCTGCTCCCAATGTGTTCCTTTGGTGACTGGACGCTCTTTGAGATGCTGGTCGAGACGGCCTCTGCTTCTCTGCTCTTGGAGAAGGCTGCTTTGCGGAGACGCTCAGCGTGGCCTGCGCCAAGTTCAACCTTCTGCTGCTCTGAACTAACGACTTACCTGCCCTCGCCCCTGGCGCAAAGTGCCTAGGCACAAGGGCACGCTCTGGCCCCGATGCCCACGCTCAGTAGTCCAAAGCCTTCACAGGCTCCACGGGCGTCCTGCTTCCACTTACCCTCTGAACGCGGCTTGCTACGTGGCGGCGGCTGCAGCACTCCACAGGGTTTGGGGGCAGAACTCCTACCACTCTCCTCACATAGGCAGTCAGTCCTCCGCCGGGCTTCCCGTAGCCTTTGCAGAGAGCACTGTCTGTGGCACACCTCTTTCTTCTCCCTGCACCCTTATCTGTATTTTCGCAGCTGGGGGCAACCGGCTTCTGCTGCTGTGGACGAGGCCTGCTTACTGCTTGGCAAACGCCAGAGAGAAATGAGCGCGGCTGCAGAGGACGAGTCCAAGGAGCTCTAGGACGTCACAGTCAACCAGTGGTCTTGCCACCGAGCTCAGAGGTCTCTTCCAGTCCAGGAAAGAATGCGCCGCTTTGGCGTTCTTTCCTAGGACAAGAAACGTTCGGTGACAGTGCGTCTGTCAAGCTCGTGCTGACCGCCGCAATCTCAGAGCCTTTCCCTGCCAATCATCTCCTGGCTTCTACTTTCTGGCCGCAAGCTCACTTAAGAAGTACCCTTACCTACCCGAGGATTTCACTAAGGGACTCTATTCGGTATGCCCATCGCCTCTGCCAAGGCAACTGGGGCCAAAACATTGCAGTGGCTGCTGGATCCAACTCTCTCCGCCTCCCCGGGAGCCGCCCGAGCCTATGGGCTGTTGGAGAAGGTCTTCGTTATGGTCCAGGTCACTCCCTTGATTGGCAGAAAGTCTCCCCGCTGCCAGTGAGGACTTTAGTTTGAGAGCTCACTCTGTTGAGAACGCGTTGGTGCAGCCCTCGTTTCTCCTGCGTACCGGACCCCTGCAAGTAACGGAGGCCTTTCAACGTGCAAACTCCTTCCTGGGGAAAACGCATACTTGTGGAGCGAGGAAGCCTAGGCAGGCTGCTTGCAGCCAGTCCACGCTCCTTTGGCTCCTGAAGCGAAGGCTTCCGGCACCTCTCCTGGCAGCCTCGCAAGCCTTTGGCCGGACCTCTAAAACTTTAGCAGGCACAGCGAGCGGTGGAAGCAAGTCCCACACACCGAAAGAGCCGTAGCTGAAAAATATTGTCGCTCCTTTGCAGCACCGTACAAGCCCTTTGCTTTTGGGGGAGAGGGCCTTTCTCTTCTCTTCTTTGGCACACAGGGAAATGCCTTCACGGTGTTCGGCCTTGATACACTCGAGTGAGTGCAGCTTCCCCTTAACTGTTGAGAGTGTGCTAGTGCAGCGCTCTCGAACATGACTGTCCTTTGAACACACCAAAAGAAACTTTCCATTCGAGGAGGGAACGCGCTGCACGGGAACTCTTTGTTCTCTGAGCCAAGTGGGTGCTGCTACTGCGCCTGTGTGTTTGCTGGTTCACTGGCACTCTGAGATGTTTTTGCCTCGCCATTGCGGGGCCCACGCTGTGCAGCTAACCTCACTTAGGGATCACAAGGGCCCGCATTACTTTCCAGGGGAAGACAACGCTGCCCGGATCACCCTCCAGGTGTCACTTTCTTGGCACTGAGCTACCTTCCTCGAAAGCTGTGCGTTGGTAGCCTGCTCCCAATGTGTCCCTTTGGTGACTGGACGCTCTTTGAGATGCTGGTCGAGACGGCCTCTGCTTCTCTGCTCTTGGAGAAGGCTGCTTTGCGGAGACGCTCAGCGTGGCCTGCGCCAAGTTCAGCCTTCTGCTGCTCTGAACTAACGACTTACCTGCCCTCGCCCCTGGCGCAAAGTGCCTAGGCACAAGGGCACGCTCTGGCCCCGATGCCCACGCTCAGTAGTCCAAAGCCTTCACAGGCTCCACGGGCGTCCTGCTTCCACTTACCCTCTGAGCGCGGCTTGCTACGTGGCGGCGGCTGCAGCACTCCACAGGGTTTGGGGGCAGAACTCCTACCACTCTCCTCACATAGGCAGTCAGTCCTCCGCCGGGCTTCCCGTAGCCTTTGCAGAGAGCACTGTCTGTGGCACACCTCTTTCTTCTCCCTGCACCCTTATCTGTATTTTCGCAGCTGGGGGCAACCGGCTTCTGCTGCTGTGGACGAGGCCTGCTTACTGCTTGGCAAACGCCAGAGAGAAATGAGCGCGGCTGCAGAGGACGAGTCCAAGGAGCTCTAGGACGTCACAGTCAACCAGTGGTCTTGCCACCGAGCTCAGAGGTCTCTTCCAGTCCAGGAAAGAATGCGCCGCTTTGGCGTTCTTTCCTAGGACAAGAAACGTTCGGTGACAGTGCGTCTGTCAAGCTCGTGCTGACCGCCGCAATCTCAGAGCCTTTCCCTGCCAATCATCTCCTGGCTTCTACTTTCTGGCCGCAAGCTCACTTAAGAAGTACCCTTACCTACCCGAGGATTTCACTAAGGGACTCTATTCGGTATGCCCATCGCCTCTGCCAAGGCAACTGGGGCCAAAACATTGCAGTGGCTGCTGGATCCAACTCTCTCCGCCTCCCCGGGAGCCGCCCGAGCCTATGGGCTGTTGGAGAAGGTCTTCGTTATGGTCCAGGTCACTCCCTTGATTGGCAGAAAGTCTCCCCGCTGCCAGTGAGGACTTTAGTTTGAGAGCTCACTCTGTTGAGAACGCGTTGGTGCAGCCCTCGTTTCTCCTGCGTACCGGACCCCTGCAAGTAACGGAGGCCTTTCAACGTGCAAACTCCTTCCTGGGGAAAACGCATACTTGTGGAGCGAGGAAGCCTAGGCAGGCTGCTTGCAGCCAGTCCACGCTCCTTTGGCTCCTGAAGCGAAGGCTTCCGGCACCTCTCCTGGCAGCCTCGCAAGCCTTTGGCCGGACCTCTAAAACTTTAGCAGGCACAGCGAGCGGTGGAAGCAAGTCCCACACACCGAAAGAGCCGTAGCTGAAAAATATTGTCGCTCCTTTGCAGCACCGTACAAGCCCTTTGCTTTTGGGGGAGAGGGCCTTTCTCTTCTCTTCTTTGGCACACAGGGAAATGCCTTCACGGTGTTCGGCCTTGATACACTCGAGTGAGTGCAGCTTCCCCTTAACTGTTGAGAGTGTGCTAGTGCAGCGCTCTCGAACATGACTGTCCTTTGAACACACCAAAAGAAACTTTCCATTCGAGGAGGGAACGCGCTGCACGGGAACTCTTTGTTCTCTGAGCCAAGTGGGTGCTGCTACTGCGCCTGTGTGTTTGCTGGTTCACTGGCACTCTGAGATGTTTTTGCCTCGCCATTGCGGGGCCCACGCTGTGCAGCTAACCTCACTTAGGGATCACAAGGGCCCGCATTACTTTCCAGGGGAAGACAACGCTGCCCGGATCACCCTCCAGGTGTCACTTTCTTGGCACTGAGCTACCTTCCTCGAAAGCTGTGCGTTGGTAGCCTGCTCCCAATGTGTCCCTTTGGTGACTGGACGCTCTTTGAGATGCTGGTCGAGACGGCCTCTGCTTCTCTGCTCTTGGAGAAGGCTGCTTTGCGGAGACGCTCAGCGTGGCCTGCGCCAAGTTCAGCCTTCTGCTGCTCTGAACTAACGACTTACCTGCCCTCGCCCCTGGCGCAAAGTGCCTAGGCACAAGGGCACGCTCTGGCCCCGATGCCCACGCTCAGTAGTCCAAAGCCTTCACAGGCTCCACGGGCGTCCTGCTTCCACTTACCCTCTGAGCGCGGCTTGCTACGTGGCGGCGGCTGCAGCACTCCACAGGGTTTGGGGGCAGAACTCCTACCACTCTCCTCACATAGGCAGTCAGTCCTCCGCCGGGCTTCCCGTAGCCTTTGCAGAGAGCACTGTCTGTGGCACACCTCTTTCTTCTCCCTGCACCCTTATCTGTATTTTCGCAGCTGGGGGCAACCGGCTTCTGCTGCTGTGGACGAGGCCTGCTTACTGCTTGGCAAACGCCAGAGAGAAATGAGCGCGGCTGCAGAGGACGAGTCCAAGGAGCTCTAGGACGTCACAGTCAACCAGTGGTCTTGCCACCGAGCTCAGAGGTCTCTTCCAGTCCAGGAAAGAATGCGCCGCTTTGGCGTTCTTTCCTAGGACAAGAAACGTTCGGTGACAGTGCGTCTGTCAAGCTCGTGCTGACCGCCGCAATCTCAGAGCCTTTCCCTGCCAATCATCTCCTGGCTTCTACTTTCTGGCCGCAAGCTCACTTAAGAAGTACCCTTACCTACCCGAGGATTTCACTAAGGGACTCTATTCGGTATGCCCATCGCCTCTGCCAAGGCAACTGGGGCCAAAACATTGCAGTGGCTGCTGGATCCAACTCTCTCCGCCTCCCCGGGAGCCGCCCGAGCCTATGGGCTGTTGGAGAAGGTCTTCGTTATGGTCCAGGTCACTCCCTTGATTGGCAGAAAGTCTCACCGCTGCCAGTGAGGACTTTAGTTTGAGAGCTCACTCTGTTGAGAACGCGTTGGTGCAGCCCTCGTTTCTCCTGCGTACCGGACCCCTGCAAGTAACGGAGGCCTTTCAACGTGCAAACTCCTTCCTGGGGAAAACGCATACTTGTGGAGCGAGGAAGCCTAGGCAGGCTGCTTGCAGCCAGTCCACGCTCCTTTGGCTCCTGAAGCGAAGGCTTCCGGCACCTCTCCTGGCAGCCTCGCAAGCCTTTGGCCGGACCTCTAAAACTTTAGCAGGCACAGCGAGCGGTGGAAGCAAGTCCCACACACCGAAAGAACCGTAGCTGAAAAATATTGTCGCTCCTTTGCAGCACCGTACAAGCCCTTTGCTTTTGGGGGAGAGGGCCTTTCTCTTCTCTTCTTTGGCACACAGGGAAATGCCTTCACGGTGTTCGGCCTTGATACACTCGAGTGAGTGCAGCTTCCCCTTAACTGTTGAGAGTGTGCTAGTGCAGCGCTCTCGAACATGACTGTCCTTTGAACACACCAAAAGAAACTTTCCATTCGAGGAGGGAACGCGCTGCACGGGAACTCTTTGTTCTCTGAGCCAAGTGGGTGCTGCTACTGCGCCTGTGTGTTTGCTGGTTCACTGGCACTCTGAGATGTTTTTGCCTCGCCATTGCGGGGCCCACGCTGTGCAGCTAACCTCACTTAGGGATCACAAGGGCCCGCATTACTTTCCAGGGGAAGACAACGCTGCCCGGATCACCCTCCAGGTGTCACTTTCTTGGCACTGAGCTACCTTCCTCGAAAGCTGTGCGTTGGTAGCCTGCTCCCAATGTGTTCCTTTGGTGACTGGACGCTCTTTGAGATGCTGGTCGAGACGGCCTCTGCTTCTCTGCTCTTGGAGAAGGCTGCTTTGCGGAGACGCTCAGCGTGGCCTGCGCCAAGTTCAACCTTCTGCTGCTCTGAACTAACGACTTACCTGCCCTCGCCCCTGGCGCAAAGTGCCTAGGCACAAGGGCACGCTCTGGCCCCGATGCCCACGCTCAGTAGTCCAAAGCCTTCACAGGCTCCACGGGCGTCCTGCTTCCACTTACCCTCTGAACGCGGCTTGCTACGTGGCGGCGGCTGCAGCACTCCACAGGGTTTGGGGGCAGAACTCCTACCACTCTCCTCACATAGGCAGTCAGTCCTCCGCCGGGCTTCCCGTAGCCTTTGCAGAGAGCACTGTCTGTGGCACACCTCTTTCTTCTCCCTGCACCCTTATCTGTATTTTCGCAGCTGGGGGCAACCGGCTTCTGCTGCTGTGGACGAGGCCTGCTTACTGCTTGGCAAACGCCAGAGAGAAATGAGCGCGGCTGCAGAGGACGAGTCCAAGGAGCTCTAGGACGTCACAGTCAACCAGTGGTCTTGCCACCGAGCTCAGAGGTCTCTTCCAGTCCAGGAAAGAATGCGCCGCTTTGGCGTTCTTTCCTAGGACAAGAAACGTTCGGTGACAGTGCGTCTGTCAAGCTCATGCTGACCGCCGCAATCTCAGAGCCTTTCCCTGCCAATCATCTCCTGGCTTCTACTTTCTGGCCGCAAGCTCACTTAAGAAGTACCCTTACCTACCCGAGGATTTCACTAAGGGACTCTATTCGGTATGCCCATCGCCTCTGCCAAGGCAACTGGGGCCAAAACATTGCAGTGGCTGCTGGATCCAACTCTCTCCGCCTCCCCGGGAGCCGCCCGAGACTATGGGCTGTTGGAGAAGGTCTTCGTTATGGTCCAGGTCACTCCCTTGATTGGCAGAAAGTCTCCCCGCTGCCAGTGAGGACTTTAGTTTGAGAGCTCACTCTGTTGAGAACGCGTTGGTGCAGCCCTCGTTTCTCCTGCGTACCGGACCCCTGCAAGTAACGGAGGCCTTTCACCGTGCAAACTCCTTCCTGGGGAAAACGCATACTTGTGGAGCGAGGAAGCCTAGGCAGGCTGCTTGCAGCCAGTCCACGCTCCTTTGGCTCCTGAAGCGAAGGCTTCCGGCACCTCTCCTGGCAGCCTCGCAAGCCTTTGGCCGGACCTCTAAAACTTTAGCAGGCACAGCGAGCGGTGGAAGCAAGTCCCACACACCGAAAGAGCCGTAGCTGAAAAATATTGTCGCTCCTTTGCAGCACCGTACAAGCCCTTTGCTTTTGGGGGAGAGGGCCTTTCTCTTCTCTTCTTTGGCACACAGGGAAATGCCTTCACGGTGTTCGGCCTTGATACACTCGAGTGAGTGCAGCTTCCCCTTAACTGTTGAGAGTGTGCTAGTGCAGCGCTCTCGAACATGACTGTCCTTTGAACACACCAAAAGAAACTTTCCATTCGAGGAGGGAACGCGCTGCACGGGAACTCTTTGTTCTCTGAGCCAAGTGGGTGCTGCTACTGCGCCTGTGTGTTTGCTGGTTCACTGGCACTCTGAGATGTTTTTGCCTCGCCATTGCGGGGCCCACGCTGTGCAGCTAACCTCACTTAGGGATCACAAGGGCCCGCATTACTTTCCAGGGGAAGACAACGCTGCCCGGATCACCCTCCAGGTGTCACTTTCTTGGCACTGAGCTACCTTCCTCGAAAGCTGTGCGTTGGTAGCCTGCTCCCAATGTGTCCCTTTGGTGACTGGACGCTCTTTGAGATGCTGGTCGAGACGGCCTCTGCTTCTCTGCTCTTGGAGAAGGCTGCTTTGCGGAGACGCTCAGCGTGGCCTGCGCCAAGTTCAGCCTTCTGCTGCTCTGAACTAACGACTTACCTGCCCTCGCCCCTGGCGCAAAGTGCCTAGGCACAAGGGCACGCTCTGGCCCCGATGCCCACGCTCAGTAGTCCAAAGCCTTCACAGGCTCCACGGGCGTCCTGCTTCCACTTACCCTCTGAGCGCGGCTTGCTACGTGGCGGCGGCTGCAGCACTCCACAGGGTTTGGGGGCAGAACTCCTACCACTCTCCTCACATAGGCAGTCAGTCCTCCGCCGGGCTTCCCGTAGCCTTTGCAGAGAGCACTGTCTGTGGCACACCTCTTTCTTCTCCCTGCACCCTTATCTGTATTTTCGCAGCTGGGGGCAACCGGCTTCTGCTGCTGTGGACGAGGCCTGCTTACTGCTTGGCAAACGCCAGAGAGAAATGAGCGCGGCTGCAGAGGACGAGTCCAAGGAGCTCTAGGACGTCACAGTCAACCAGTGGTCTTGCCACCGAGCTCAGAGGTCTCTTCCAGTCCAGGAAAGAATGCGCCGCTTTGGCGTTCTTTCCTAGGACAAGAAACGTTCGGTGACAGTGCGTCTGTCAAGCTCGTGCTGACCGCCGCAATCTCAGAGCCTTTCCCTGCCAATCATCTCCTGGCTTCTACTTTCTGGCCGCAAGCTCACTTAAGAAGTACCCTTACCTACCCGAGGATTTCACTAAGGGACTCTATTCGGTATGCCCATCGCCTCTGCCAAGGCAACTGGGGCCAAAACATTGCAGTGGCTGCTGGATCCAACTCTCTCCGCCTCCCCGGGAGCCGCCCGAGCCTATGGGCTGTTGGAGAAGGTCTTCGTTATGGTCCAGGTCACTCCCTTGATTGGCAGAAAGTCTCACCGCTGCCAGTGAGGACTTTAGTTTGAGAGCTCACTCTGTTGAGAACGCGTTGGTGCAGCCCTCGTTTCTCCTGCGTACCGGACCCCTGCAAGTAACGGAGGCCTTTCAACGTTCAAACTCCTTCCTGGGGAAAACGCATACTTGTGGAGCGAGGAAGCCTAGGCAGGCTGCTTGCAGCCAGTCCACGCTCCTTTGGCTCCTGAAGCGAAGGCTTCCGGCACCTCTCCTGGCAGCCTCGCAAGCCTTTGGCCGGACCTCTAAAACTTTAGCAGGCACAGCGAGCGGTGGAAGCAAGTCCCACACACCGAAAGAGCCGTAGCTGAAAAATATTGTCGTTCCTTTGCAGCACCGTACAAGCCCTTTGCTTTTGGGGGAGAGGGCCTTTCTCTTCTCTTCTTTGGCACACAGGGAAATGCCTTCACGGTGTTCGGCCTTGATACACTCGAGTGAGTGCAGCTTCCCCTTAACTGTTGAGAGTGTGCTAGTGCAGCGCTCTCGAACATGACTGTCCTTTGAACACACCAAAAGAAACTTTCCATTCGAGGAGGGAACGCGCTGCACGGGAACTCTTTGTTCTCTGAGCCAAGTGGGTGCTGCAACTGCGCCTGTGTGTTTGCCGGTTCACTGGCACTCTGAGATGTTTTTGCCTCGCCATTGCGGGGCCCACGCTGTGCAGCTAACCTCACTTAGGGATCACAAGGGCCCGCATTACTTTCCAGGGGAAGACAACGCTGCCCGGATCACCCTCCAGGTGTCACTTTCTTGGCACTGAGCTACCTTCCTCGAAAGCTGTGCGTTGGTAGCCTGCTCCCAATGTGTTCCTTTGGTGACTGGACGCTCTTTGAGATGCTGGTCGAGACGGCCTCTGCTTCTCTGCTCTTGGAGAAGGCTGCTTTGCGGAGACGCTCAGCGTGGCCTGCGCCAAGTTCAACCTTCTGCTGCTCTGAACTAACGACTTACCTGCCCTCGCCCCTGGCGCAAAGTGCCTAGGCACAAGGGCACGCTCTGGCCCCGATGCCCACGCTCAGTAGTCCAAAGCCTTCACAGGCTCCACGGGCGTCCTGCTTCCACTTACCCTCTGAACGCGGCTTGCTACGTGGCGGCGGCTGCAGCACTCCACAGGGTTTGGGGGCAGAACTCCTACCACTCTCCTCACATAGGCAGTCAGTCCTCCGCCGGGCTTCCCGTAGCCTTTGCAGAGAGCACTGTCTGTGGCACACCTCTTTCTTCTCCCTGCACCCTTATCTGTATTTTCGCAGCTGGGGGCAACCGGCTTCTGCTGCTGTGGACGAGGCCTGCTTACTGCTTGGCAAACGCCAGAGAGAAATGAGCGCGGCTGCAGAGGACGAGTCCAAGGAGCTCTAGGACGTCACAGTCAACCAGTGGTCTTGCCACCGAGCTCAGAGGTCTCTTCCAGTCCAGGAAAGAATGCGCCGCTTTGGCGTTCTTTCCTAGGACAAGAAACGTTCGGTGACAGTGCGTCTGTCAAGCTGGTGCTGACCGCCGCAATCTCAGAGCCTTTCCCTGCCAATCATCTCCTGGCTTCTACTTTCTGGCCGCAAGCTCACTTAAGAAGTACCCTTACCTACCCGAGGATTTCACTAAGGGACTCTATTCGGTATGCCCATCGCCTCTGCCAAGGCAACTGGGGCCAAAACATTGCAGTGGCTGCTGGATCCAACTCTCTCCGCCTCCCCGGGAGCCGCCCGAGCCTATGGGCTGTTGGAGAAGGTCTTCGTTATGGTCCAGGTCACTCCCTTGATTGGCAGAAAGTCTCCCCGCTGCCAGTGAGGACTTTAGTTTGAGAGCTCACTCTGTTGAGAACGCGTTGGTGCAGCCCTCGTTTCTCCTGCGTACCGGACCCCTGCAAGTAACGGAGGCCTTTCAACGTGCAAACTCCTTCCTGGGGAAAACGCATACTTGTGGAGCGAGGAAGCCTAGGCAGGCTGCTTGCAGCCAGTCCACGCTCCTTTGGCTCCTGAAGCGAAGGCTTCCGGCACCTCTCCTGGCAGCCTCGCAAGCCTTTGGCCGGACCTCTAAAACTTTAGCAGGCACAGCGAGCGGTGGAAGCAAGTCCCACACACCGAAAGAGCCGTAGCTGAAAAATATTGTCGCTCCTTTGCAGCACCGTACAAGCCCTTTGCTTTTGGGGGAGAGGGCCTTTCTCTTCTCTTCTTTGGCACACAGGGAAATGCCTTCACGGTGTTCGGCCTTGATACACTCGAGTGAGTGCAGCTTCCCCTTAACTGTTGAGAGTGTGCTAGTGCAGCGCTCTCGAACATGACTGTCCTTTGAACACACCAAAAGAAACTTTCCATTCGAGGAGGGAACGCGCTGCACGGGAACTCTTTGTTCTCTGAGCCAAGTGGGTGCTGCTACTGCGCCTGTGTGTTTGCTGGTTCACTGGCACTCTGAGATGTTTTTGCCTCGCCATTGCGGGGCCCACGCTGTGCAGCTAACCTCACTTAGGGATCACAAGGGCCCGCATTACTTTCCAGGGGAAGACAACGCTGCCCGGATCACCCTCCAGGTGTCACTTTCTTGGCACTGAGCTACCTTCCTCGAAAGCTGTGCGTTGGTAGCCTGCTCCCAATGTGTCCCTTTGGTGACTGGACGCTCTTTGAGATGCTGGTCGAGACGGCCTCTGCTTCTCTGCTCTTGGAGAAGGCTGCTTTGCGGAGACGCTCAGCGTGGCCTGCGCCAAGTTCAGCCTTCTGCTGCTCTGAACTAACGACTTACCTGCCCTCGCCCCTGGCGCAAAGTGCCTAGGCACAAGGGCACGCTCTGGCCCCGATGCCCACGCTCAGTAGTCCAAAGCCTTCACAGGCTCCACGGGCGTCCTGCTTCCACTTACCCTCTGAACGCGGCTTGCTACGTGGCGGCGGCTGCAGCACTCCACAGGGTTTGGGGGCAGAACTCCTACCACTCTCCTCACATAGGCAGTCAGTCCTCCGCCGGGCTTCCCGTAGCCTTTGCAGAGAGCACTGTCTGTGGCACACCTCTTTCTTCTCCCTGCACCCTTATCTGTATTTTCGCAGCTGGGGGCAACCGGCTTCTGCTGCTGTGGACGAGGCCTGCTTACTGCTTGGCAAACGCCAGAGAGAAATGAGCGCGGCTGCAGAGGACGAGTCCAAGGAGCTCTAGGACGTCACAGTCAACCAGTGGTCTTGCCACCGAGCTCAGAGGTCTCTTCCAGTCCAGGAAAGAATGCGCCGCTTTGGCGTTCTTTCCTAGGACAAGAAACGTTCGGTGACAGTGCGTCTGTCAAGCTGGTGCTGACCGCCGCAATCTCAGAGCCTTTCCCTGCCAATCATCTCCTGGCTTCTACTTTCTGGCCGCAAGCTCACTTAAGAAGTACCCTTACCTACCCGAGGATTTCACTAAGGGACTCTATTCGGTATGCCCATCGCCTCTGCCAAGGCAACTGGGGCCAAAACATTGCAGTGGCTGCTGGATCCAACTCTCTCCGCCTCCCCGGGAGCCGCCCGAGCCTATGGGCTGTTGGAGAAGGTCTTCGTTATGGTCCAGGTCACTCCCTTGATTGGCAGAAAGTCTCCCCGCTGCCAGTGAGGACTTTAGTTTGAGAGCTCACTCTGTTGAGAACGCGTTGGTGCAGCCCTCGTTTCTCCTGCGTACCGGACCCCTGCAAGTAACGGAGGCCTTTCAACGTGCAAACTCCTTCCTGGGGAAAACGCATACTTGTGGAGCGAGGAAGCCTAGGCAGGCTGCTTGCAGCCAGTCCACGGTCCTTTGGCTCCTGAAGCGAAGGCTTCCGGCACCTCTCCAGGCAGCCTCGCAAGCCTTTGGCCGGACCTCTAAAACTTTAGCAGGCACAGCGAGCGGTGGAAGCAAGTCCCACACACCGAAAGAGCCGTAGCTGAAAAATATTGTCGCTCCTTTGCAGCACCGTACAAGCCCTTTGCTTTTGGGGGAGAGGGCCTTTCTCTTCTCTTCTTTGGCACACAGGGAAATGCCTTCACGGTGTTCGGCCTTGATACACTCGAGTGAGTGCAGCTTCCCCTTAACTGTTGAGAGTGTGCTAGTGCAGCGCTCTCGAACATGACTGTCCTTTGAACACACCAAAAGAAACTTTCCATTCGAGGAGGGAACGCGCTGCACGGGAACTCTTTGTTCTCTGAGCCAAGTGGGTGCTGCTACTGCGCCTGTGTGTTTGCTGGTTCACTGGCACTCTGAGATGTTTTTGCCTCGCCATTGCGGGGCCCACGCTGTGCAGCTAACCTCACTTAGGGATCACAAGGGCCCGCATTACTTTCCAGGGGAAGACAACGCTGCCCGGATCACCCTCCAGGTGTCACTTTCTTGGCACTGAGCTACCTTCCTCGAAAGCTGTGCGTTGGTAGCCTGCTCCCAATGTGTTCCTTTGGTGACTGGACGCTCTTTGAGATGCTGGTCGAGACGGCCTCTGCTTCTCTGCTCTTGGAGAAGGCTGCTTTGCGGAGACGCTCAGCGTGGCCTGCGCCAAGTTCAACCTTCTGCTGCTCTGAACTAACGACTTACCTGCCCTCGCCCCTGGCGCAAAGTGCCTAGGCACAAGGGCACGCTCTGGCCCCGATGCCCACGCTCAGTAGTCCAAAGCCTTCACAGGCTCCACGGGCGTCCTGCTTCCACTTACCCTCTGAACGCGGCTTGCTACGTGGCGGCGGCTGCAGCACTCCACAGGGTTTGGGGGCAGAACTCCTACCACTCTCCTCACATAGGCAGTCAGTCCTCCGCCGGGCTTCCCGTAGCCTTTGCAGAGAGCACTGTCTGTGGCACACCTCTTTCTTCTCCCTGCACCCTTATCTGTATTTTCGCAGCTGGGGGCAACCGGCTTCTGCTGCTGTGGACGAGGCCTGCTTACTGCTTGGCAAACGCCAGAGAGAAATGAGCGCGGCTGCAGAGGACGAGTCCAAGGAGCTCTAGGACGTCACAGTCAACCAGTGGTCTTGCCACCGAGCTCAGAGGTCTCTTCCAGTCCAGGAAAGAATGCGCCGCTTTGGCGTTCTTTCCTAGGACAAGAAACGTTCGGTGACAGTGCGTCTGTCAAGCTCGTGCTGACCGCCGCAATCTCAGAGCCTTTCCCTGCCAATCATCTCCTGGCTTCTACTTTCTGGCCGCAAGCTCACTTAAGAAGTACCCTTACCTACCCGAGGATTTCACTAAGGGACTCTATTCGGTATGCCCATCGCCTCTGCCAAGGCAACTGGGGCCAAAACATTGCAGTGGCTGCTGGATCCAACTCTCTCCGCCTCCCCGGGAGCCGCCCGAGCCTATGGGCTGTTGGAGAAGGTCTTCGTTATGGTCCAGGTCACTCCCTTGATTGGCAGAAAGTCTCACCGCTGCCAGTGAGGACTTTAGTTTGAGAGCTCACTCTGTTGAGAACGCGTTGGTGCAGCCCTCGTTTCTCCTGCGTACCGGACCCCTGCAAGTAACGGAGGCCTTTCAACGTTCAAACTCCTTCCTGGGGAAAACGCATACTTGTGGAGCGAGGAAGCCTAGGCAGGCTGCTTGCAGCCAGTCCACGCTCCTTTGGCTCCTGAAGCGAAGGCTTCCGGCACCTCTCCTGGCAGCCTCGCAAGCCTTTGGCCGGACCTCTAAAACTTTAGCAGGCACAGCGAGCGGTGGAAGCAAGTCCCACACACCGAAAGAACCGTAGCTGAAAAATATTGTCGCTCCTTTGCAGCACCGTACAAGCCCTTTGCTTTTGAGGGAGAGGGCCTTTCTCTTCTCTTCTTTGGCACACAGGGAAATGCCTTCACGGTGTTCGGCCTTGATACACTCGAGTGAGTGCAGCTTCCCCTTAACTGTTGAGAGTGTGCTAGTGCAGCGCTCTCGAACATGACTGTCCTTTGAACACACCAAAAGAAACTTTCCATTCGAGGAGGGAACGCGCTGCACGGGAACTCTTTGTTCTCTGAGCCAAGTGGGTGCTGCTACTGCGCCTGTGTGTTTGCTGGTTCACTGGCACTCTGAGATGTTTTTGCCTCGCCATTGCGGGGCCCACGCTGTGCAGCTAACCTCACTTAGGGATCACAAGGGCCCGCATTACTTTCCAGGGGAAGACAACGCTGCCCGGATCACCCTCCAGGTGTCACTTTCTTGGCACTGAGCTACCTTCCTCGAAAGCTGTGCGTTGGTAGCCTGCTCCCAATGTGTTCCTTTGGTGACTGGACGCTCTTTGAGATGCTGGTCGAGACGGCCTCTGCTTCTCTGCTCTTGGAGAAGGCTGCTTTGCGGAGACGCTCAGCGTGGCCTGCGCCAAGTTCAACCTTCTGCTGCTCTGAACTAACGACTTACCTGCCCTCGCCCCTGGCGCAAAGTGCCTAGGCACAAGGGCACGCTCTGGCCCCGATGCCCACGCTCAGTAGTCCAAAGCCTTCACAGGCTCCACGGGCGTCCTGCTTCCACTTACCCTCTGAACGCGGCTTGCTACGTGGCGGCGGCTGCAGCACTCCACAGGGTTTGGGGGCAGAACTCCTACCACTCTCCTCACATAGGCAGTCAGTCCTCCGCCGGGCTTCCCGTAGCCTTTGCAGAGAGCACTGTCTGTGGCACACCTCTTTCTTCTCCCTGCACCCTTATCTGTATTTTCGCAGCTGGGGGCAACCGGCTTCTGCTGCTGTGGACGAGGCCTGCTTACTGCTTGGCAAACGCCAGAGAGAAATGAGCGCGGCTGCAGAGGACGAGTCCAAGGAGCTCTAGGACGTCACAGTCAACCAGTGGTCTTGCCACCGAGCTCAGAGGTCTCTTCCAGTCCAGGAAAGAATGCGCCGCTTTGGCGTTCTTTCCTAGGACAAGAAACGTTCGGTGACAGTGCGTCTGTCAAGCTCGTGCTGACCGCCGCAATCTCAGAGCCTTTCCCTGCCAATCATCTCCTGGCTTCTACTTTCTGGCCGCAAGCTCACTTAAGAAGTACCCTTACCTACCCGAGGATTTCACTAAGGGACTCTATTCGGTATGCCCATCGCCTCTGCCAAGGCAACTGGGGCCAAAACATTGCAGTGGCTGCTGGATCCAACTCTCTCCGCCTCCCCGGGAGCCGCCCGAGCCTATGGGCTGTTGGAGAAGGTCTTCGTTATGGTCCAGGTCACTCCCTTGATTGGCAGAAAGTCTCCCCGCTGCCAGTGAGGACTTTAGTTTGAGAGCTCACTCTGTTGAGAACGCGTTGGTGCAGCCCTCGTTTCTCCTGCGTACCCGACCCCTGCAAGTAACGGAGGCCTTTCAACGTGCAAACTCCTTCCTGGGGAAAACGCATACTTGTGGAGCGAGGAAGCCTAGGCAGGCTGCTTGCAGCCAGTCCACGCTCCTTTGGCTCCTGAAGCGAAGGCTTCCGGCACCTCTCCTGGCAGCCTCGCAAGCCTTTGGCCGGACCTCTAAAACTTTACCAGGCACAGCGAGCGGTGGAAGCAAGTCCCACACACCGAAAGAGCCGTAGCTGAAAAATATTGTCGTTCCTTTGCAGCACCGTACAAGCCCTTTGCTTTTGGGGGAGAGGGCCTTTCTCTTCTCTTCTTTGGCACACAGGGAAATGCCTTCACGGTGTTCGGCCTTGATACACTCGAGTGAGTGCAGCTTCCCCTTAACTGTTGAGAGTGTGCTAGTGCAGCGCTCTCGAACATGACTGTCCTTTGAACACACCAAAAGAAACTTTCCATTCGAGGAGGGAACGCGCTGCACGCGAACTCTTTGTTCTCTGAGCCAAGTGGGTGCTGCTACTGCGCCTGTGTGTTTGCTGGTTCACTGGCACTCTGAGATGTTTCTGCCTCGCCATTGCGGGGCCCACGCTGTGCAGCTAACCTCACTTAGGGATCACAAGGGCCCGCATTACTTTCCAGGGGAAGACAACGCTGCCCGGATCACCCTCCAGGTGTCACTTTCTTGGCACTGAGCTACCTTCCTGGAAAGCTGTGCGTTGGTAGCCTGCTCCCAATGTGTTCCTTTGGTGACTGGACGCTCTTTGAGATGCTGGTCGAGACGGCCTCTGCTTCTCTGCTCTTGGAGAAGGCTGCTTTGCGGAGACGCTCAGCGTGGCCTGCGCCAAGTTCAACCTTCTGCTGCTCTGAACTAACGACTTACCTGCCCTCGCCCCTGGCGCAAAGTGCCTAGGCACAAGGGCACGCTCTGGCCCCGATGCCCACGCTCAGTAGTCCAAAGCCTTCACAGGCTCCACGGGCGTCCTGCTTCCACTTACCCTCTGAGCGCGGCTTGCTACGTGGCGGCGGCTGCAGCACTCCACAGGGTTTGGGGGCAGAACTCCTACCACTCTCCTCACATAGGCAGTCAGTCCTCCGCCGGGCTTCCCGTAGCCTTTGCAGAGAGCACTGTCTGTGGCACACCTCTTTCTTCTCCCTGCACCCTTATCTGTATTTTCGCAGCTGGGGGCAACCGGCTTCTGCTGCTGTGGACGAGGCCTGCTTACTGCTTGGCAAACGCCAGAGAGAAATGAGCGCGGCTGCAGAGGACGAGTCCAAGGAGCTCTAGGACGTCACAGTCAACCAGTGGTCTTGCCACCGAGCTCAGAGGTCTCTTCCAGTCCAGGAAAGAATGCGCCGCTTTGGCGTTCTTTCCTAGGACAAGAAACGTTCGGTGACAGTGCGTCTGTCAAGCTCGTGCTGACCGCCGCAATCTCAGAGCCTTTCCCTGCCAATCATCTCCTGGCTTCTACTTTCTGGCCGCAAGCTCACTTAAGAAGTACCCTTACATACCCGAGGATTTCACTAAGGGACTCTATTCGGTATGCCCATCGCCTCTGCCAAGGCAACTGGGGCCAAAACATTGCAGTGGCTGCTGGATCCAACTCTCTCCGCCTCCCCGGGAGCCGCCCGAGCCTATGGGCTGTTGGAGAAGGTCTTCGTTATGGTCCAGGTCACTCCCTTGATTGGCAGAAAGTCTCACCGCTGCCAGTGAGGACTTTAGTTTGAGAGCTCACTCTGTTGAGAACGCGTTGGTGCAGCCCTCGTTTCTCCTGCGTACCGGACCCCTGCAAGTAACGGAGGCCTTTCAACGTTCAAACTCCTTCCTGGGGAAAACGCATACTTGTGGAGTGAGGAAGCCTAGGCAGGCTGCTTGCAGCCAGTCCACGCTCCTTTGGCTCCTGAAGCGAAGGCTTCCGGCACCTCTCCTGGCAGCCTCGCAAGCCTTTGGCCGGACCTCTAAAACTTTAGCAGGCACAGCGAGCGGTGGAAGCAAGTCCCACACACCGAAAGAGCCGTAGCTGAAAAATATTGTCGCTCCTTTGCAGCACCGTACAAGCCCTTTGCTTTTGGGGGACAGGGCCTTTCTCTTCTCTTCTTTGGCACACAGGGAAATGCCTTCACGGTGTTCGGCCTTGATACACTCGAGTGAGTGCAGCTTCCCCTTAACTGTTGAGAGTGTGCTAGTGCAGCGCTCTCGAACATGACTGTCCTTTGAACACACCAAAAGAAACTTTCCATTCGAGGAGGGAATGCGCTGCACGGGAACTCTTTGTTCTCTGAGCCAAGTGGGTGCTGCTACTGCGCCTGTGTGTTTGCTGGTTCACTGGCACTCTGAGATGTTTTTGCCTCGCCATTGCGGGGCCCACGCTGTGCAGCTAACCTCACTTAGGGATCACAAGGGCCCGCATTACTTTCCAGGGGAAGACAACGCTGCCCGGATCACCCTCCAGGTGTCACTTTCTTGGCACTGAGCTACCTTCCTCGAAAGCTGTGCGTTGGTAGCCTGCTCCCAATGTGTTCCTTTGGTGACTGGACGCTCTTTGAGATGCTGGTCGAGACGGCCTCTGCTTCTCTGCTCTTGGAGAAGGCTGCTTTGCGGAGACGCTCAGCGTGGCCTGCGCCAAGTTCAACCTTCTGCTGCTCTGAACTAACGACTTACCTGCCCTCGCCCCTGGCGCAAAGTGCCTAGGCACAAGGGCACGCTCTGGCCCCGATGCCCACGCTCAGTAGTCCAAAGCCTTCACAGGCTCCACGGGCGTCCTGCTTCCACTTACCCTCTGAACGCGGCTTGCTACGTGGCGGCGGCTGCAGCACTCCACAGGGTTTGGGGGCAGAACTCCTACCACTCTCCTCACATAGGCAGTCAGTCCTCCGCCGGGCTTCCCGTAGCCTTTGCAGAGAGCACTGTCTGTGGCACACCTCTTTCTTCTCCCTGCACCCTTATCTGTATTTTCGCAGCTGGGGGCAACCGGCTTCTGCTGCTGTGGACGAGGCCTGCTTACTGCTTGGCAAACGCCAGAGAGAAATGAGCGCGGCTGCAGAGGACGAGTCCAAGGAGCTCTAGGACGTCACAGTCAACCAGTGGTCTTGCCACCGAGCTCAGAGGTCTCTTCCAGTCCAGGAAAGAATGCGCCGCTTTGGCGTTCTTTCCTAGGACAAGAAACGTTCGGTGACAGTGCGTCTGTCAAGCTGGTGCTGACCGCCGCAATCTCAGAGCCTTTCCCTGCCAATCATCTCCTGGCTTCTACTTTCTGGCCGCAAGCTCACTTAAGAAGTACCCTTACCTACCCGAGGATTTCACTAAGGGACTCTATTCGGTATGCCCATCGCCTCTGCCAAGGCAACTGGGGCCAAAACATTGCAGTGGCTGCTGGATCCAACTCTCTCCGCCTCCCCGGGAGCCGCCCGAGCCTATGGGCTGTTGGAGAAGGTCTTCGTTATGGTCCAGGTCACTCCCTTGATTGGCAGAAAGTCTCCCCGCTGCCAGTGAGGACTTTAGTTTGAGAGCTCACTCTGTTGAGAACGCGTTGGTGCAGCCCTCGTTTCTCCTGCGTACCGGACCCCTGCAAGTAACGGAGGCCTTTCAACGTGCAAACTCCTTCCTGGGGAAAACGCATACTTGTGGAGCGAGGAAGCCTAGGCAGGCTGCTTGCAGCCAGTCCACGCTCCTTTGGCTCCTGAAGCGAAGGCTTCCGGCACCTCTCCTGGCAGCCTCGCAAGCCTTTGGCCGGACCTCTAAAACTTTAGCAGGCACAGCGAGCGGTGGAAGCAAGTCCCACACACCGAAAGAGCCGTAGCTGAAAAATATTGTCGCTCCTTTGCAGCACCGTACAAGCCCTTTGCTTTTGGGGGAGAGGGCCTTTCTCTTCTCTTCTTTGGCACACAGGGAAATGCCTTCACGGTGTTCGGCCTTGATACACTCGAGTGAGTGCAGCTTCCCCTTAACTGTTGAGAGTGTGCTAGTGCAGCGCTCTCGAACATGACTGTCCTTTGAACACACCAAAAGAAACTTTCCATTCGAGGAGGGAACGCGCTGCACGGGAACTCTTTGTTCTCTGAGCCAAGTGGGTGCTGCTACTGCGCCTGTGTGTTTGCTGGTTCACTGGCACTCTGAGATGTTTCTGCCTCGCCATTGCGGGGCCCACGCTGTGCAGCTAACCTCACTTAGGGATCACAAGGGCCCGCATTACTTTCCAGGGGAAGACAACGCTGCCCGGATCACCCTCCAGGTGTCACTTTCTTGGCACTGAGCTACCTTCCTGGAAAGCTGTGCGTTGGTAGCCTGCTCCCAATGTGTTCCTTTGGTGACTGGACGCTCTTTGAGATGCTGGTCGAGACGGCCTCTGCTTCTCTGCTCTTGGAGAAGGCTGCTTTGCGGAGACGCTCAGCGTGGCCTGCGCCAAGTTCAACCTTCTGCTGCTCTGAACTAACGACTTACCTGCCCTCGCCCCTGGCGCAAAGTGCCTAGGCACAAGGGCACGCTCTGGCCCCGATGCCCATGCTCAGTAGTCCAAAGCCTTCACAGGCTCCACGGGCGTCCTGCTTCCACTTACCCTCTGAGCGCGGCTTGCTACGTGGCGGCGGCTGCAGCACTCCACAGGGTTTGGGGGCAGAACTCCTACCACTCTCCTCACATAGGCAGTCAGTCCTCCGCCGGGCTTCCCGTAGCCTTTGCAGAGAGCACTGTCTGTGGCACACCTCTTTCTTCTCCCTGCACCCTTATCTGTATTTTCGCAGCTGGGGGCAACCGGCTTCTGCTGCTGTGGACGAGGCCTGCTTACTGCTTGGCAAACGCCAGAGAGAAATGAGCGCGGCTGCAGAGGACGAGTCCAAGGAGCTCTAGGACGTCACAGTCAACCAGTGGTCTTGCCACCGAGCTCAGAGGTCTCTTCCAGTCCAGGAAAGAATGCGCCGCTTTGGCGTTCTTTCCTAGGACAAGAAACGTTCGGTGACAGTGCGTCTGTCAAGCTCGTGCTGACCGCCGCAATCTCAGAGCCTTTCCCTGCCAATCATCTCCTGGCTTCTACTTTCTGGCCGCAAGCTCACTTAAGAAGTACCCTTACATACCCGAGGATTTCACTAAGGGACTCTATTCGGTATGCCCATCGCCTCTGCCAAGGCAACTGGGGCCAAAACATTGCAGTGGCTGCTGGATCCAACTCTCTCCGCCTCCCCGGGAGCCGCCCGAGCCTATGGGCTGTTGGAGAAGGTCTTCGTTATGGTCCAGGTCACTCCCTTGATTGGCAGAAAGTCTCACCGCTGCCAGTGAGGACTTTAGTTTGAGAGCTCACTCTGTTGAGAACGCGTTGGTGCAGCCCTCGTTTCTCCTGCGTACCGGACCCCTGCAAGTAACGGAGGCCTTTCAACGTTCAAACTCCTTCCTGGGGAAAACGCATACTTGTGGAGTGAGGAAGCCTAGGCAGGCTGCTTGCAGCCAGTCCACGCTCCTTTGGCTCCTGAAGCGAAGGCTTCCGGCACCTCTCCTGGCAGCCTCGCAAGCCTTTGGCCGGACCTCTAAAACTTTAGCAGGCACAGCGAGCGGTGGAAGCAAGTCCCACACACCGAAAGAGCCGTAGCTGAAAAATATTGTCGCTCCTTTGCAGCACCGTACAAGCCCTTTGCTTTTGGGGGACAGGGCCTTTCTCTTCTCTTCTTTGGCACACAGGGAAATGCCTTCACGGTGTTCGGCCTTGATACACTCGAGTGAGTGCAGCTTCCCCTTAACTGTTGAGAGTGTGCTAGTGCAGCGCTCTCGAACATGACTGTCCTTTGAACACACCAAAAGAAACTTTCCATTCGAGGAGGGAATGCGCTGCACGGGAACTCTTTGTTCTCTGAGCCAAGTGGGTGCTGCTACTGCGCCTGTGTGTTTGCTGGTTCACTGGCACTCTGAGATGTTTTTGCCTCGCCATTGCGGGGCCCACGCTGTGCAGCTAACCTCACTTAGGGATCACAAGGGCCCGCATTACTTTCCAGGGGAAGACAACGCTGCCCGGATCACCCTCCAGGTGTCACTTTCTTGGCACTGAGCTACCTTCCTCGAAAGCTGTGCGTTGGTAGCCTGCTCCCAATGTGTTCCTTTGGTGACTGGACGCTCTTTGAGATGCTGGTCGAGACGGCCTCTGCTTCTCTGCTCTTGGAGAAGGCTGCTTTGCGGAGACGCTCAGCGTGGCCTGCGCCAAGTTCAACCTTCTGCTGCTCTGAACTAACGACTTACCTGCCCTCGCCCCTGGCGCAAAGTGCCTAGGCACAAGGGCACGCTCTGGCCCCGATGCCCACGCTCAGTAGTCCAAAGCCTTCACAGGCTCCACGGGCGTCCTGCTTCCACTTACCCTCTGAACGCGGCTTGCTACGTGGCGGCGGCTGCAGCACTCCACAGGGTTTGGGGGCAGAACTCCTACCACTCTCCTCACATAGGCAGTCAGTCCTCCGCCGGGCTTCCCGTAGCCTTTGCAGAGAGCACTGTCTGTGGCACACCTCTTTCTTCTCCCTGCACCCTTATCTGTATTTTCGCAGCTGGGGGCAACCGGCTTCTGCTGCTGTGGACGAGGCCTGCTTACTGCTTGGCAAACGCCAGAGAGAAATGAGCGCGGCTGCAGAGGACGAGTCCAAGGAGCTCTAGGACGTCACAGTCAACCAGTGGTCTTGCCACCGAGCTCAGAGGTCTCTTCCAGTCCAGGAAAGAATGCGCCGCTTTGGCGTTCTTTCCTAGGACAAGAAACGTTCGGTGACAGTGCGTCTGTCAAGCTGGTGCTGACCGCCGCAATCTCAGAGCCTTTCCCTGCCAATCATCTCCTGGCTTCTACTTTCTGGCCGCAAGCTCACTTAAGAAGTACCCTTACCTACCCGAGGATTTCACTAAGGGACTCTATTCGGTATGCCCATCGCCTCTGCCAAGGCAACTGGGGCCAAAACATTGCAGTGGCTGCTGGATCCAACTCTCTCCGCCTCCCCGGGAGCCGCCCGAGCCTATGGGCTGTTGGAGAAGGTCTTCGTTATGGTCCAGGTCACTCCCTTGATTGGCAGAAAGTCTCCCCGCTGCCAGTGAGGACTTTAGTTTGAGAGCTCACTCTGTTGAGAACGCGTTGGTGCAGCCCTCGTTTCTCCTGCGTACCGGACCCCTGCAAGTAACGGAGGCCTTTCAACGTGCAAACTCCTTCCTGGGGAAAACGCATACTTGTGGAGCGAGGAAGCCTAGGCAGGCTGCTTGCAGCCAGTCCACGCTCCTTTGGCTCCTGAAGCGAAGGCTTCCGGCACCTCTCCTGGCAGCCTCGCAAGCCTTTGGCCGGACCTCTAAAACTTTAGCAGGCACAGCGAGCGGTGGAAGCAAGTCCCACACACCGAAAGAGCCGTAGCTGAAAAATATTGTCGCTCCTTTGCAGCACCGTACAAGCCCTTTGCTTTTGGGGGAGAGGGCCTTTCTCTTCTCTTCTTTGGCACACAGGGAAATGCCTTCACGGTGTTCGGCCTTGATACACTCGAGTGAGTGCAGCTTCCCCTTAACTGTTGAGAGTGTGCTAGTGCAGCGCTCTCGAACATGACTGTCCTTTGAACACACCAAAAGAAACTTTCCATTCGAGGAGGGAACGCGCTGCACGGGAACTCTTTGTTCTCTGAGCCAAGTGGGTGCTGCTACTGCGCCTGTGTGTTTGCTGGTTCACTGGCACTCTGAGATGTTTCTGCCTCGCCATTGCGGGGCCCACGCTGTGCAGCTAACCTCACTTAGGGATCACAAGGGCCCGCATTACTTTCCAGGGGAAGACAACGCTGCCCGGATCACCCTCCAGGTGTCACTTTCTTGGCACTGAGCTACCTTCCTGGAAAGCTGTGCGTTGGTAGCCTGCTCCCAATGTGTTCCTTTGGTGACTGGACGCTCTTTGAGATGCTGGTCGAGACGGCCTCTGCTTCTCTGCTCTTGGAGAAGGCTGCTTTGCGGAGACGCTCAGCGTGGCCTGCGCCAAGTTCAACCTTCTGCTGCTCTGAACTAACGACTTACCTGCCCTCGCCCCTGGCGCAAAGTGCCTAGGCACAAGGGCACGCTCTGGCCCCGATGCCCACGCTCAGTAGTCCAAAGCCTTCACAGGCTCCACGGGCGTCCTGCTTCCACTTACCCTCTGAGCGCGGCTTGCTACGTGGCGGCGGCTGCAGCACTCCACAGGGTTTGGGGGCAGAACTCCTACCACTCTCCTCACATAGGCAGTCAGTCCTCCGCCGGGCTTCCCGTAGCCTTTGCAGAGAGCACTGTCTGTGGCACACCTCTTTCTTCTCCCTGCACCCTTATCTGTATTTTCGCAGCTGGGGGCAACCGGCTTCTGCTGCTGTGGACGAGGCCTGCTTACTGCTTGGCAAACGCCAGAGAGAAATGAGCGCGGCTGCAGAGGACGAGTCCAAGGAGCTCTAGGACGTCACAGTCAACCAGTGGTCTTGCCACCGAGCTCAGAGGTCTCTTCCAGTCCAGGAAAGAATGCGCCGCTTTGGCGTTCTTTCCTAGGACAAGAAACGTTCGGTGACAGTGCGTCTGTCAAGCTCGTGCTGACCGCCGCAATCTCAGAGCCTTTCCCTGCCAATCATCTCCTGGCTTCTACTTTCTGGCCGCAAGCTCACTTAAGAAGTACCCTTACCTACCCGAGGATTTCACTAAGGGACTCTATTCGGTATGCCCATCGCCTCTGCCAAGGCAACTGGGGCCAAAACATTGCAGTGGCTGCTGGATCCAACTCTCTCCGCCTCCCCGGGAGCCGTCCGAGCCTATGGGCTGTTGGAGAAGGTCTTCGTTATGGTCCAGGTCACTCCCTTGATTGGCAGAAAGTCTCCCCGCTGCCAGTGAGGACTTTAGTTTGAGAGCTCACTCTGTTGAGAACGCGTTGGTGCAGCCCTCGTTTCTCCTGCGTACCGGACCCCTGCAAGTAACGGAGGCCTTTCAACGTGCAAACTCCTTCCTGGGGAAAACGCATACTTGTGGAGCGAGGAAGCCTAGGCAGGCTGCTTGCAGCCAGTCCACGCTCCTTTGGCTCCTGAAGCGAAGGCTTCCGGCACCTCTCCTGGCAGCCTCGCAAGCCTTTGGCCGGACCTCTAAAACTTTAGCAGGCACAGCGAGCGGTGGAAGCAAGTCCCACACACCGAAAGAGCCGTAGCTGAAAAATATTGTCGCTCCTTTGCAGCACCGTACAAGCCCTTTGCTTTTGGGGGACAGGGCCTTTCTCTTCTCTTCTTTGGCACACAGGGAAATGCCTTCACGGTGTTCGGCCTTGATACACTCGAGTGAGTGCAGCTTCCCCTTAACTGTTGAGAGTGTGCTAGTGCAGCGCTCTCGAACATGACTGTCCTTTGAACACACCAAAAGAAACTTTCCATTCGAGGAGGGAACGCGCTGCACGGGAACTCTTTGTTCTCTGAGCCAAGTGGGTGCTGCTACTGCGCCTGTGTGTTTGCTGGTTCACTGGCACTCTGAGATGTTTCTGCCTCGCCATTGCGGGGCCCACGCTGTGCAGCTAACCTCACTTAGGGATCACAAGGGCCCGCATTACTTTCCAGGGGAAGACAACGCTGCCCGGATCACCCTCCAGGTGTCACTTTCTTGGCACTGAGCTACCTTCCTGGAAAGCTGTGCGTTGGTAGCCTGCTCCCAATGTGTTCCTTTGGTGACTGGACGCTCTTTGAGATGCTGGTCGAGACGGCCTCTGCTTCTCTGCTCTTGGAGAAGGCTGCTTTGCGGAGACGCTCAGCGTGGCCTGCGCCAAGTTCAACCTTCTGCTGCTCTGAACTAACGACTTACCTGCCCTCGCCCCTGGCGCAAAGTGCCTAGGCACAAGGGCACGCTCTGGCCCCGATGCCCACGCTCAGTAGTCCAAAGCCTTCACAGGCTCCACGGGCGTCCTGCTTCCACTTACCCTCTGAGCGCGGCTTGCTACGTGGCGGCGGCTGCAGCACTCCACAGGGTTTGGGGGCAGAACTCCTACCACTCTCCTCACATAGGCAGTCAGTCCTCCGCCGGGCTTCCCGTAGCCTTTGCAGAGAGCACTGTCTGTGGCACACCTCTTTCTTCTCCCTGCACCCTTATCTGTATTTTCGCAGCTGGGGGCAACCGGCTTCTGCTGCTGTGGACGAGGCCTGCTTACTGCTTGGCAAACGCCAGAGAGAAATGAGCGCGGCTGCAGAGGACGAGTCCAAGGAGCTCTAGGACGTCACAGTCAACCAGTGGTCTTGCCACCGAGCTCAGAGGTCTCTTCCAGTCCAGGAAAGAATGCGCCGCTTTGGCGTTCTTTCCTAGGACAAGAAACGTTCGGTGACAGTGCGTCTGTCAAGCTCGTGCTGACCGCCGCAATCTCAGAGCCTTTCCCTGCCAATCATCTCCTGGCTTCTACTTTCTGGCCGCAAGCTCACTTAAGAAGTACCCTTACCTACCCGAGGATTTCACTAAGGGACTCTATTCGGTATGCCCATCGCCTCTGCCAAGGCAACTGGGGCCAAAACATTGCAGTGGCTGCTGGATCCAACTCTCTCCGCCTCCCCGGGAGCCGCCCGAGCCTATGGGCTGTTGGAGAAGGTCTTCGTTATGGTCCAGGTCACTCCCTTGATTGGCAGAAAGTCTCCCCGCTGCCAGTGAGGACTTTAGTTTGAGAGCTCACTCTGTTGAGAACGCGTTGGTGCAGCCCTCGTTTCTCCTGCGTACCGGACCCCTGCAAGTAACGGAGGCCTTTCAACGTTCAAACTCCTTCCTGGGGAAAACGCATACTTGTGGAGCGAGGAAGCCTAGGCAGGCTGCTTGCAGCCAGTCCACGCTCCTTTGGCTCCTGAAGCGAAGGCTTCCGGCACCTCTCCTGGCAGCCTCGCAAGCCTTTGGCCGGACCTCTAAAACTTTAGCAGGCACAGCGAGTGGTGGAAGCAAGTCCCACACACCGAAAGAGCCGTAGCTGAAAAATATTGTCGTTCCTTTGCAGCACCGTACAAGCCCTTTGCTTTTGGGGGACAGGGCCTTTCTCTTCTCTTCTTTGGCACACAGGGAAATGCCTTCACGGTGTTCGGCCTTGATACACTCGAGTGAGTGCAGCTTCCCCTTAACTGTTGAGAGTGTGCTAGTGCAGCGCTCTCGAACATGACTGTCCTTTGAACACACCAAAAGAAACTTTCCATTCGAGGAGGGAACGCGCTGCACGGGAACTCTTTGTTCTCTGAGCCAAGTGGGTGCTGCTACTGCGCCTGTGTGTTTGCTGGTTCACTGGCACTCTGAGATGTTTCTGCCTCGCCATTGCGGGGCCCACGCTGTGCAGCTAACCTCACTTAGGGATCACAAGGGCCCGCATTACTTTCCAGGGGAAGACAACGCTGCCCGGATCACCCTCCAGGTGTCACTTTCTTGGCACTGAGCTACCTTCCTGGAAAGCTGTGCGTTGGTAGCCTGCTCCCAATGTGTTCCTTTGGTGACTGGACGCTCTTTGAGATGCTGGTCGAGACGGCCTCTGCTTCTCTGCTCTTGGAGAAGGCTGCTTTGCGGAGACGCTCAGCGTGGCCTGCGCCAAGTTCAACCTTCTGCTGCTCTGAACTAACGACTTACCTGCCCTCGCCCCTGGCGCAAAGTGCCTAGGCACAAGGGCACGCTCTGGCCCCGATGCCCACGCTCAGTAGTCCAAAGCCTTCACAGGCTCCACGGGCGTCCTGCTTCCACTTACCCTCTGAACGCGGCTTGCTACGTGGCGGCGGCTGCAGCACTCCACAGGGTTTGGGGGCAGAACTCCTACCACTCTCCTCACATAGGCAGTCAGTCCTCCGCCGGGCTTCCCGTAGCCTTTGCAGAGAGCACTGTCTGTGGCACACCTCTTTCTTCTCCCTGCACCCTTATCTGTATTTTCGCAGCTGGGGGCAACCGGCTTCTGCTGCTGTGGACGAGGCCTGCTTACTGCTTGGCAAACGCCAGAGAGAAATGAGCGCGGCTGCAGAGGACGAGTCCAAGGAGCTCTAGGACGTCACAGTCAACCAGTGGTCTTGCCACCGAGCTCAGAGGTCTCTTCCAGTCCAGGAAAGAATGCGCCGCTTTGGCGTTCTTTCCTAGGACAAGAAACGTTCGGTGACAGTGCGTCTGTCAAGCTCGTGCTGACCGCCGCAATCTCAGAGCCTTTCCCTGCCAATCATCTCCTGGCTTCTACTTTCTGGCCGCAAGCTCACTTAAGAAGTACCCTTACCTACCCGAGGATTTCACTAAGGGACTCTATTCGGTATGCCCATCGCCTCTGCCAAGGCAACTGGGGCCAAAACATTGCAGTGGCTGCTGGATCCAACTCTCTCCGCCTCCCCGGGAGCCGCCCGAGCCTATGGGCTGTTGGAGAAGGTCTTCGTTATGGTCCAGGTCACTCCCTTGATTGGCAGAAAGTCTCCCCGCTGCCAGTGAGGACTTTAGTTTGAGAGCTCACTCTGTTGAGAACGCGTTGGTGCAGCCCTCGTTTCTCCTGCGTACCGGACCCCTGCAAGTAACGGAGGCCTTTCAACGTTCAAACTCCTTCCTGGGGAAAACGCATACTTGTGGAGCGAGGAAGCCTAGGCAGGCTGCTTGCAGCCAGTCCACGCTCCTTTGGCTCCTGAAGCGAAGGCTTCCGGCACCTCTCCTGGCAGCCTCGCAAGCCTTTGGCCGGACCTCTAAAACTTTAGCAGGCACAGCGAGTGGTGGAAGCAAGTCCCACACACCGAAAGAGCCGTAGCTGAAAAATATTGTCGTTCCTTTGCAGCACCGTACAAGCCCTTTGCTTTTGGGGGACAGGGCCTTTCTCTTCTCTTCTTTGGCACACAGGGAAATGCCTTCACGGTGTTCGGCCTTGATACACTCGAGTGAGTGCAGCTTCCCCTTAACTGTTGAGAGTGTGCTAGTGCAGCGCTCTCGAACATGACTGTCCTTTGAACACACCAAAAGAAACTTTCCATTCGAGGAGGGAACGCGCTGCACGGGAACTCTTTGTTCTCTGAGCCAAGTGGGTGCTGCTACTGCGCCTGTGTGTTTGCTGGTTCACTGGCACTCTGAGATGTTTCTGCCTCGCCATTGCGGGGCCCACGCTGTGCAGCTAACCTCACTTAGGGATCACAAGGGCCCGCATTACTTTCCAGGGGAAGACAACGCTGCCCGGATCACCCTCCAGGTGTCACTTTCTTGGCACTGAGCTACCTTCCTGGAAAGCTGTGCGTTGGTAGCCTGCTCCCAATGTGTTCCTTTGGTGACTGGACGCTCTTTGAGATGCTGGTCGAGACGGCCTCTGCTTCTCTGCTCTTGGAGAAGGCTGCTTTGCGGAGACGCTCAGCGTGGCCTGCGCCAAGTTCAACCTTCTGCTGCTCTGAACTAACGACTTACCTGCCCTCGCCCCTGGCGCAAAGTGCCTAGGCACAAGGGCACGCTCTGGCCCCGATGCCCACGCTCAGTACTCCAAAGCCTTCACAGGCTCCACGGGCGTCCTGCTTCCACTTACCCTCTGAGCGCGGCTTGCTACGTGGCGGCGGCTGCAGCACTCCACAGGGTTTGGGGGCAGAACTCCTACCACTCTCCTCACATAGGCAGTCAGTCCTCCGCCGGGCTTCCCGTAGCCTTTGCAGAGAGCACTGTCTGTGGCACACCTCTTTCTTCTCCCTGCACCCTTATCTGTATTTTCGCAGCTGGGGGCAACCGGCTTCTGCTGCTGTGGACGAGGCCTGCTTACTGCTTGGCAAACGCCAGAGAGAAATGAGCGCGGCTGCAGAGGACGAGTCCAAGGAGCTCTAGGACGTCACAGTCAACCAGTGGTCTTGCCACCGAGCTCAGAGGTCTCTTCCAGTCCAGGAAAGAATGCGCCGCTTTGGCGTTCTTTCCTAGGACAAGAAACGTTCGGTGACAGTGCGTCTGTCAAGCTGGTGCTGACCGCCGCAATCTCAGAGCCTTTCCCTGCCAATCATCTCCTGGCTTCTACTTTCTGGCCGCAAGCTCACTTAAGAAGTACCCTTACCTACCCGAGGATTTCACTAAGGGACTCTATTCGGTATGCCCATCGCCTCTGCCAAGGCAACTGGGGCCAAAACATTGCAGTGGCTGCTGGATCCAACTCTCTCCGCCTCCCCGGGAGCCGCCCGAGCCTATGGGCTGTTGGAGAAGGTCTTCGTTATGGTCCAGGTCACTCCCTTGATTGGCAGAAAGTCTCACCGCTGCCAGTGAGGACTTTAGTTTGAGAGCTCACTCTGTTGAGAACGCGTTGGTGCAGCCCTCGTTTCTCCTGCGTACCGGACCCCTGCAAGTAACGGAGGCCTTTCAACGTTCAAACTCCTTCCTGGGGAAAACGCATACTTGTGGAGCGAGGAAGCCTAGGCAGGCTGCTTGCAGCCAGTCCACGCTCCTTTGGCTCCTGAAGCGAAGGCTTCCGGCACCTCTCCTGGCAGCCTCGCAAGCCTTTGGCCGGACCTCTAAAACTTTACCAGGCACAGCGAGCGGTGGAAGCAAGTCCCACACACCGAAAGAGCCGTAGTTGAAAAATATTGTCGCTCCTTTGCAGCACCGTACAAGCCCTTTGCTTTTGGGGGACAGGGCCTTTCTCTTCTCTTCTTTGGCACACAGGGAAATGCCTTCACGGTGTTCGGCCTTGATACACTCGAGTGAGTGCAGCTTCCCCTTAACTGTTGAGAGTGTGCTAGTGCAGCGCTCTCGAACATGACTGTCCTTTGAACACACCAAAAGAAACTTTCCATTCGAGGAGGGAATGCGCTGCACGGGAACTCTTTGTTCTCTGAGCCAAGTGGGTGCTGCTACTGCGCCTGTGTGTTTGCTGGTTCACTGGCACTCTGAGATGTTTTTGCCTCGCCATTGCGGGGCCCACGCTGTGCAGCTAACCTCACTTAGGGATCACAAGGGCCCGCATTACTTTCCAGGGGAAGACAACGCTGCCCGGATCACCCTCCAGGTGTCACTTTCTTGGCACTGAGCTACCTTCCTGGAAAGCTGTGCGTTGGTAGCCTGCTCCCAATGTGTTCCTTTGGTGACTGGACGCTCTTTGAGATGCTGGTCGAGACGGCCTCTGCTTCTCTGCTCTTGGAGAAGGCTGCTTTGCGGAGACGCTCAGCGTGGCCTGCGCCAAGTTCAACCTTCTGCTGCTCTGAACTAACGACTTACCTGCCCTCGCCCCTGGCGCAAAGTGCCTAGGCACAAGGGCACGCTCTGGCCCCGATGCCCACGCTCAGTAGTCCAAAGCCTTCACAGGCTCCACGGGCGTCCTGCTTCCACTTACCCTCTGAGCGCGGCTTGCTACGTGGCGGCGGCTGCAGCACTCCACAGGGTTTGGGGGCAGAACTCCTACCACTCTCCTCACATAGGCAGTCAGTCATCCGCCGGGCTTCCCGTAGCCTTTGCAGAGAGCACTGTCTGTGGCACACCTCTTTCTTCTCCCTGCACCCTTATCTGTATTTTCGCAGCTGGGGGCAACCGGCTTCTGCTGCTGTGGACGAGGCCTGCTTACTGCTTGGCAAACGCCAGAGAGAAATGAGCACGGCTGCAGAGGACGAGTCCAAGGAGCTCTAGGACGTCACAGTCAACCAGTGGTCTTGCCACCGAGCTCAGAGGTCTCTTCCAGTCCAGGAAAGAATGCGCCGCTTTGGCGTTCTTTCCTAGGACAAGAAACGTTCGGTGACAGTGCGTCTGTCAAGCTGGTGCTGACCGCCGCAATCTCAGAGCCTTTCCCTGCCAATCATCTCCTGGCTTCTACTTTCTGGCCGCAAGCTCACTTAAGAAGTACCCTTACCTACCCGAGGATTTCACTAAGGGACTCTATTCGGTATGCCCATCGCCTCTGCCAAGGCAACTGGGGCCAAAACATTGCAGTGGCTGCTGGATCCAACTCTCTCCGCCTCCCCGGGAGCCACCCGAGCCTATGGGCTGTTGGAGAAGGTCTTCGTTATGGTCCAGGTCACTCCCTTGATTGGCAGAAAGTCTCCCCGCTGCCAGTGAGGACTTTAGTTTGAGAGCTCACTCTGTTGAGAACGCGTTGGTGCAGCCCTCGTTTCTCCTGCGTACCGGACCCCTGCAAGTAACGGAGGCCTTTCAACGTGCAAACTCCTTCCTGGGGAAAACGCATACTTGTGGAGCGAGGAAGCCTAGGCAGGCTGCTTGCAGCCAGTCCACGCTCCTTTGGCTCCTGAAGCGAAGGCTTCCGGCACCTCTCCTGGCAGCCTCGCAAGCCTTTGGCCGGACCTCTAAAACTTTAGCAGGCACAGCGAGCGGTGGAAGCAAGTCCCACACACCGAAAGAGCCGTAGCTGAAAAATATTGTCGCTCCTTTGCAGCACCGTACAAGCCCTTTGCTTTTGGGGGAGAGGGCCTTTCTCTTCTCTTCTTTGGCACACAGGGAAATGCCTTCACGGTGTTCGGCCTTGATACACTCGAGTGAGTGCAGCTTCCCCTTAACTGTTGAGAGTGTGCTAGTGCAGCGCTCTCGAACATGACTGTCCTTTGAACACACCAAAAGAAACTTTCCATTCGAGGAGGGAACGCGCTGCACGGGAACTCTTTGTTCTCTGAGCCAAGTGGGTGCTGCTACTGCGCCTGTGTGTTTGCTGGTTCACTGGCACTCTGAGATGTTTTTGCCTCGCCATTGCGGGGCCCACGCTGTGCAGCTAACCTCACTTAGGGATCACAAGGGCCCGCATTACTTTCCAGGGGAAGACAACGCTGCCCGGATCACCCTCCAGGTGTCACTTTCTTGGCACTGAGCTACCTTCCTCGAAAGCTGTGCGTTGGTAGCCTGCTCCCAATGTGTTCCTTTGGTGACTGGACGCTCTTTGAGATGCTGGTCGAGACGGCCTCTGCTTCTCTGCTCTTGGAGAAGGCTGCTTTGCGGAGACGCTCAGCGTGGCCTGCGCCAAGTTCAACCTTCTGCTGCTCTGAACTAACGACTTACCTGCCCTCGCCCCTGGCGCAAAGTGCCTAGGCACAAGGGCACGCTCTGGCCCCGATGCCCACGCTCAGTAGTCCAAAGCCTTCACAGGCTCCACGGGCGTCCTGCTTCCACTTACCCTCTGAACGCGGCTTGCTACGTGGCGGCGGCTGCAGCACTCCACAGGGTTTGGGGGCAGAACTCCTACCACTCTCCTCACATAGGCAGTCAGTCCTCCGCCGGGCTTCCCGTAGCCTTTGCAGAGAGCACTGTCTGTGGCACACCTCTTTCTTCTCCCTGCACCCTTATCTGTATTTTCGCAGCTGGGGGCAACCGGCTTCTGCTGCTGTGGACGAGGCCTGCTTACTGCTTGGCAAACGCCAGAGAGAAATGAGCGCGGCTGCAGAGGACGAGTCCAAGGAGCTCTAGGACGTCACAGTCAACCAGTGGTCTTGCCACCGAGCTCAGAGGTCTCTTCCAGTCCAGGAAAGAATGCGCCGCTTTGGCGTTCTTTCCTAGGACAAGAAACGTTCGGTGACAGTGCGTCTGTCAAGCTGGTGCTGACCGCCGCAATCTCAGAGCCTTTCCCTGCCAATCATCTCCTGGCTTCTACTTTCTGGCCGCAAGCTCACTTAAGAAGTACCCTTACCTACCCGAGGATTTCACTAAGGGACTCTATTCGGTATGCCCATCGCCTCTGCCAAGGCAACTGGGGCCAAAACATTGCAGTGGCTGCTGGATCCAACTCTCTCCGCCTCCCCGGGAGCCGCCCGAGCCTATGGGCTGTTGGAGAAGGTCTTCGTTATGGTCCAGGTCACTCCCTTGATTGGCAGAAAGTCTCCCCGCTGCCAGTGAGGACTTTAGTTTGAGAGCTCACTCTGTTGAGAACGCGTTGGTGCAGCCCTCGTTTCTCCTGCGTACCGGACCCCTGCAAGTAACGGAGGCCTTTCAACGTTCAAACTCCTTCCTGGGGAAAACGCATACTTGTGGAGCGAGGAAGCCTAGGCAGGCTGCTTGCAGCCAGTCCACGCTCCTTTGGCTCCTGAAGCGAAGGCTTCCGGCACCTCTCCTGGCAGCCTCGCAAGCCTTTGGCCGGACCTCTAAAACTTTAGCAGGCACAGCGAGTGGTGGAAGCAAGTCCCACACACCGAAAGAGCCGTAGCTGAAAAATATTGTCGTTCCTTTGCAGCACCGTAGAAGCCCTTTGCTTTTGGGGGACAGGGCCTTTCTCTTCTCTTCTTTGGCACACAGGGAAATGCCTTCACGGTGTTCGGCCTTGATACACTCGAGTGAGTGCAGCTTCCCCTTAACTGTTGAGAGTGTGCTAGTGCAGCGCTCTCGAACATGACTGTCCTTTGAACACACCAAAAGAAACTTTCCATTCGAGGAGGGAACGCGCTGCACGGGAACTCTTTGTTCTCTGAGCCAAGTGGGTGCTGCTACTGCGCCTGTGTGTTTGCTGGTTCACTGGCACTCTGAGATGTTTTTGCCTCGCCATTGCGGGGCCCACGCTGTGCAGCTAACCTCACTTAGGGATCACAAGGGCCCGCATTACTTTCCAGGGGAAGACAACGCTGCCCGGATCACCCTCCAGGTGTCACTTTCTTGGCACTGAGCTACCTTCCTCGAAAGCTGTGCGTTGGTAGCCTGCTCCCAATGTGTTCCTTTGGTGACTGGACGCTCTTTGAGATGCTGGTCGAGACGGCCTCTGCTTCTCTGCTCTTGGAGAAGGCTGCTTTGCGGAGACGCTCAGCGTGGCCTGCGCCAAGTTCAACCTTCTGCTGCTCTGAACTAACGACTTACCTGCCCTCGCCCCTGGCGCAAAGTGCCTAGGCACAAGGGCACGCTCTGGCCCCGATGCCCACGCTCCGTACTCCAAAGCCTTCACAGGCTCCACGGGCGTCCTGCTTCCACTTACCCTCTGAGCGCGGCTTGCTACGTGGCGGCGGCTGCAGCACTCCACAGGGTTTGGGGGCAGAACTCCTACCACTCTCCTCACATAGGCAGTCAGTCCTCCGCCGGGCTTCCCGTAGCCTTTGCAGAGAGCACTGTCTGTGGCACACCTCTTTCTTCTCCCTGCACCCTTATCTGTATTTTCGCAGCTGGGGGCAACCGGCTTCTGCTGCTGTGGACGAGGCCTGCTTACTGCTTGGCAAACGCCAGAGAGAAATGAGCGCGGCTGCAGAGGACGAGTCCAAGGAGCTCTAGGACGTCACAGTCAACCAGTGGTCTTGCCACCGAGCTCAGAGGTCTCTTCCAGTCCAGGAAAGAATGCGCCGCTTTGGCGTTCTTTCCTAGGACAAGAAACGTTCGGTGACAGTGCGTCTGTCAAGCTCGTGCTGACCGCCGCAATCTCAGAGCCTTTCCCTGCCAATCATCTCCTGGCTTCTACTTTCTGGCCGCAAGCTCACTTAAGAAGTACCCTTACCTACCCGAGGATTTCACTAAGGGACTCTATTCGGTATGCCCATCGCCTCTGCCAAGGCAACTGGGGCCAAAACATTGCAGTGGCTGCTGGATCCAACTCTCTCCGCCTCCCCGGGAGCCGCCCGAGCCTATGGGCTGTTGGAGAAGGTCTTCGTTATGGTCCAGGTCACTCCCTTGATTGGCAGAAAGTCTCACCGCTGCCAGTGAGGACTTTAGTTTGAGAGCTCACTCTGTTGAGAACGCGTTGGTGCAGCCCTCGTTTCTCCTGCGTACCGGACCCCTGCAAGTAACGGAGGCCTTTCAACGTTCAAACTCCTTCCTGGGGAAAACGCATACTTGTGGAGCGAGGAAGCCTAGGCAGGCTGCTTGCAGCCAGTCCACGCTCCTTTGGCTCCTGAAGCGAAGGCTTCCGGCACCTCTCCTGGCAGCCTCGCAAGCCTTTGGCCGGACCTCTAAAACTTTACCAGGCACAGCGAGCGGTGGAAGCAAGTCCCACACACCGAAAGAGCCGTAGTTGAAAAATATTGTCGCTCCTTTGCAGCACCGTACAAGCCCTTTGCTTTTGGGGGACAGGGCCTTTCTCTTCTCTTCTTTGGCACACAGGGAAATGCCTTCACGGTGTTCGGCCTTGATACACTCGAGTGAGTGCAGCTTCCCCTTAACTGTTGAGAGTGTGCTAGTGCAGCGCTCTCGAACATGACTGTCCTTTGAACACACCAAAAGAAACTTTCCATTCGAGGAGGGAACGCGCTGCACGGGAACTCTTTGTTCTCTGAGCCAAGTGGGTGCTGCCACTGCGCCTGTGTGTTTGCTGGTTCACTGGCACTCTGAGATGTTTTTGCCTCGCCATTGCGGGGCCCACGCTGTGCAGCTAACCTCACTTAGGGATCACAAGGGCCCGCATTACTTTCCAGGGGAAGACAACGCTGCCCGGATCACCCTCCAGGTGTCACTTTCTTGGCACTGAGCTACCTTCCTCGAAAGCTGTGCGTTGGTAGCCTGCTCCCAATGTGTTCCTTTGGTTACTGGACGCTCTTTGAGATGCTGGTCGAGACGGCCTCTGCTTCTCTGCTCTTGGAGAAGGCTGCTTTGCGGAGACGCTCAGCGTGGCCTGCGCCAAGTTCAACCTTCTGCTGCTCTGAACTAACGACTTACCTGCCCTCGCCCCTGGCGCAAAGTGCCTAGGCACAAGGGCACGCTCTGGCCCCGATGCCCACGCTCAGTACTCCAAAGCCTTCACAGGCTCCACGGGCGTCCTGCTTCCACTTACCCTCTGAGCGCGGCTTGCTACGTGGCGGCGGCTGCAGCACTCCACAGGGTTTGGGGGCAGAACTCCTACCACTCTCCTCACATAGGCAGTCAGTCCTCCGCTGGGCTTCCCGTAGCCTTTGCAGAGAGCACTGTCTGTGGCACACCTCTTTCTTCTCCCTGCACCCTTATCTGTATTTTCGCAGCTGGGGGCAACCGGCTTCTGCTGCTGTGGACGAGGCCTGCTTACTGCTTGGCAAACGCCAGAGAGAAATGAGCGCGGCTGCAGAGGACGAGTCCAAGGAGCTCTAGGACGTCACAGTCAACCAGTGGTCTTGCCACCGAGCTCAGAGGTCTCTTCCAGTCCAGGAAAGAATGCGCCGCTTTGGCGTTCTTTCCTAGGACAAGAAACGTTCGGTGACAGTGCGTCTGTCAAGCTCGTGCTGACCGCCGCAATCTCAGAGCCTTTCCCTGCCAATCATCTCCTGGCTTCTACTTTCTGGCCGCAAGCTCACTTAAGAAGTACCCTTACCTACCCGAGGATTTCACTAAGGGACTCTATTCGGTATGCCCATCGCCTCTGCCAAGGCAACTGGGGCCAAAACATTGCAGTGGCTGCTGGATCCAACTCTCTCCGCCTCCCCGGGAGCCGCCCGAGCCTATGGGCTGTTGGAGAAGGTCTTCGTTATGGTCCAGGTCACTCCCTTGATTGGCAGAAAGTCTCACCGCTGCCAGTGAGGACTTTAGTTTGAGAGCTCACTCTGTTGAGAACGCGTTGGTGCAGCCCTCGTTTCTCCTGCGTACCGGACCCCTGCAAGTAACGGAGGCCTTTCAACGTTCAAACTCCTTCCTGGGGAAAACGCATACTTGTGGAGCGAGGAAGCCTAGGCAGGCTGCTTGCAGCCAGTCCACGCTCCTTTGGCTCCTGAAGCGAAGGCTTCCGGCACCTCTCCTGGCAGCCTCGCAAGCCTTTGGCCGGACCTCTAAAACTTTACCAGGCACAGCGAGCGGTGGAAGCAAGTCCCACACACCGAAAGAGCCGTAGTTGAAAAATATTGTCGCTCCTTTGCAGCACCGTACAAGCCCTTTGCTTTTGGGGGAGAGGGCCTTTCTCTTCTCTTCTTTGGCACACAGGGAAATGCCTTCACGGTGTTCGGCCTTGATACACTCGAGTGAGTGCAGCTTCCCCTTAACTGTTGAGAGTGTGCTAGTGCAGCGCTCTCGAACATGACTGTCCTTTGAACACACCAAAAGAAACTTTCCATTCGAGGAGGGAACGCGCTGCACGGGAACTCTTTGTTCTCTGAGCCAAGTGGGTGCTGCTACTGCGCCTGTGTGTTTGCTGGTTCACTGGCACTCTGAGATGTTTTTGCCTCGCCATTGCGGGGCCCACGCTGTGCAGCTAACCTCACTTAGGGATCACAAGGGCCTGCATTACTTTCCAGGGGAAGACAACGCTGCCCGGATCACCCTCCAGGTGTCACTTTCTTGGCACTGAGCTACCTTCCTCAAAAGCTGTGCGTTGGTAGCCTGCTCCCAATGTGTTCCTTTGGTGACTGGACGCTCTTTGAGATGCTGGTCGAGACGGCCTCTGCTTCTCTGCTCTTGGAGAAGGCTGCTTTGCGGAGACGCTCAGCGTGGCCTGCGCCAAGTTCAACCTTCTGCTGCTCTGAACTAACGACTTACCTGCCCTCGCCCCTGGCGCAAAGTGCCTAGGCACAAGGGCACGCTCTGGCCCCGATGCCCACGCTCAGTAGTCCAAAGCCTTCACAGGCTCCACGGGCGTCCTGCTTCCACTTACCCTCTGAACGCGGCTTGCTACGTGGCGGCGGCTGCAGCACTCCACAGGGTTTGGGGGCAGAACTCCTACCACTCTCCTCACATAGGCAGTCAGTCCTCCGCCGGGCTTCCCGTAGCCTTTGCAGAGAGCACTGTCTGTGGCACACCTCTTTCTTCTCCCTGCACCCTTATCTGTATTTTCGCAGCTGGGGGCAACCGGCTTCTGCTGCTGTGGACGAGGCCTGCTTACTGCTTGGCAAACGCCAGAGAGAAATGAGCGCGGCTGCAGAGGACGAGTCCAAGGAGCTCTAGGACGTCACAGTCAACCAGTGGTCTTGCCACCGAGCTCAGAGGTCTCTTCCAGTCCAGGAAAGAATGCGCCGCTTTGGCGTTCTTTCCTAGGACAAGAAACGTTCGGTGACAGTGCGTCTGTCAAGCTGGTGCTGACCGCCGCAATCTCAGAGCCTTTCCCTGCCAATCATCTCCTGGCTTCTACTTTCTGGCCGCAAGCTCACTTAAGAAGTACCCTTACCTACCCGAGGATTTCACTAAGGGACTCTATTCGGTATGCCCATCGCCTCTGCCAAGGCAACTGGGGCCAAAACATTGCAGTGGCTGCTGGATCCAACTCTCTCCGCCTCCCCGGGAGCCGCCCGAGCCTATGGGCTGTTGGAGAAGGTCTTCGTTATGGTCCAGGTCACTCCCTTGATTGGCAGAAAGTCTCCCCGCTGCCAGTGAGGACTTTAGTTTGAGAGCTCACTCTGTTGAGAACGCGTTGGTGCAGCCCTCGTTTCTCCTGCGTACCGGACCCCTGCAAGTAACGGAGGCCTTTCAACGTTCAAACTCCTTCCTGGGGAAAACGCACACTTGTGGAGCGAGGAAGCCTAGGCAGGCTGCTTGCAGCCAGTCCACGCTCCTTTGGCTCCTGAAGCGAAGGCTTCCGGCACCTCTCCTGGCAGCCTCGCAAGCCTTTGGCCGGACCTCTAAAACTTTAGCAGGCACAGCGAGCGGTGGAAGCAAGTCCCACACACCGAAAGAGCCGTAGCTGAAAAATATTGTCGCTCCTTTGCAGCACCGTACAAGCCCTTTGCTTTTGGGGGAGAGGGCCTTTCTCTTCTCTTCTTTGGCACACAGGGAAATGCCTTCACGGTGTTCGGCCTTGATACACTCGAGTGAGTGCAGCTTCCCCTTAACTGTTGAGAGTGTGCTAGTGCAGCGCTCTCGAACATGACTGTCCTTTGAACACACCAAAAGAAACTTTCCATTCGAGGAGGGAACGCGCTGCACGGGAACTCTTTGTTCTCTGAGCCAAGTGGGTGCTGCTACTGCGCCTGTGTGTTTGCTGGTTCACTGGCACTCTGAGATGTTTTTGCCTCGCCATTGCGGGGCCCACGCTGTGCAGCTAACCTCACTTAGGGATCACAAGGGCCCGCATTACTTTCCAGGGGAAGACAACGCTGCCCGGATCACCCTCCAGGTGTCACTTTCTTGGCACTGAGCTACCTTCCTCGAAAGCTGTGCGTTGGTAGCCTGCTCCCAATGTGTTCCTTTGGTGACTGGACGCTCTTTGAGATGCTGGTCGAGACGGCCTCTGCTTCTCTGCTCTTGGAGAAGGCTGCTTTGCGGAGACGCTCAGCGTGGCCTGCGCCAAGTTCAACCTTCTGCTGCTCTGAACTAACGACTTACCTGCCCTCGCCCCTGGCGCAAAGTGCCTAGGCACAAGGGCACGCTATGGCCCCGATGCCCACGCTCAGTAGTCCAAAGCCTTCACAGGCTCCACGGGCGTCCTGCTTCCACTTACCCTCTGAACGCGGCTTGCTACGTGGCGGCGGCTGCAGCACTCCACAGGGTTTGGGGGCAGAACTCCTACCACTCTCCTCACATAGGCAGTCAGTCCTCCGCCGGGCTTCCCGTAGCCTTTGCAGAGAGCACTGTCTGTGGCACACCTCTTTCTTCTCCCTGCACCCTTATCTGTATTTTCGCAGCTGGGGGCAACCGGCTTCTGCTGCTGTGGACGAGGCCTGCTTACTGCTTGGCAAACGCCAGAGAGAAATGAGCGCGGCTGCAGAGGACGAGTCCAAGGAGCTCTAGGACGTCACAGTCAACCAGTGGTCTTGCCACCGAGCTCAGAGGTCTCTTCCAGTCCAGGAAAGAATGCGCCGCTTTGGCGTTCTTTCCTAGGACAAGAAACGTTCGGTGACAGTGCGTCTGTCAAGCTCGTGCTGACCGCCGCAATCTCAGAGCCTTTCCCTGCCAATCATCTCCTGGCTTCTACTTTCTGGCCGCAAGCTCACTTAAGAAGTACCCTTACCTACCCGAGGATTTCACTAAGGGACTCTATTCGGTATGCCCATCGCCTCTGCCAAGGCAACTGGGGCCAAAACATTGCAGTGGCTGCTGGATCCAACTCTCTCCGCCTCCCCGGGAGCCGCCCGAGCCTATGGGCTGTTGGAGAAGGTCTTCGTTATGGTCCAGGTCACTCCCTTGATTGGCAGAAAGTCTCCCCGCTGCCAGTGAGGACTTTAGTTTGAGAGCTCACTCTGTTGAGAACGCGTTGGTGCAGCCCTCGTTTCTCCTGCGTACCGGACCCCTGCAAGTAACGGAGGCCTTTCAACGTGCAAACTCCTTCCTGGGGAAAACGCATACTTGTGGAGCGAGGAAGCCTAGGCAGGCTGCTTGCAGCCAGTCCACGCTCCTTTGGCTCCTGAAGCGAAGGCTTCCGGCACCTCTCCTGGCAGCCTCGCAAGCCTTTGGCCGGACCTCTAAAACTTTAGCAGGCACAGCGAGCGGTGGAAGCAAGTCCCACACACCGAAAGAGCCGTAGCTGAAAAATATTGTCGTTCCTTTGCAGCACCGTACAAGCCCTTTGCTTTTGGGGGAGAGGGCCTTTCTCTTCTCTTCTTTGACACACAGGGAAATGCCTTCACGGTGTTCGGCCTTGATACACTCGAGTGAGTGCAGCTTCCCCTTAACTGTTGAGAGTGTGCTAGTGCAGCGCTCTCGAACATGACTGTCCTTTGAACACACCAAAAGAAACTTTCCATTCGAGGAGGGAACGCGCTGCACGGGAACTCTTTGTTCTCTGAGCCAAGTGGGTGCTGCTACTGCGCCTGTGTGTTTGCTGGTTCACTGGCACTCTGAGATGTTTTTGCCTCGCCATTGCGGGGCCCACGCTGTGCAGCTAACCTCACTTAGGGATCACAAGGGCCCACATTACTTTCCAGGGGAAGACAACGCTGCCCGGATCACCCTCCAGGTGTCACTTTCTTGGCACTGAGCTACCTTCCTGGAAAGCTGTGCGTTGGTAGCCTGCTCCCAATGTGTTCCTTTGGTGACTGGACGCTCTTTGAGATGCTGGTCGAGACGGCCTCTGCTTCTCTGCTCTTGGAGAAGGCTGCTTTGCGGAGACGCTCAGCGTGGCCTGCGCCAAGTTCAACCTTCTGCTGCTCTGAACTAACGACTTACCTGCCCTCGCCCCTGGCGCAAAGTGCCTAGGCACAAGGGCACGCTCTGGCCCCGATGCCCACGCTCAGTAGTCCAAAGCCTTCACAGGCTCCACGGGCGTCCTGCTTCCACTTACCCTCTGAATGCGGCTTGCTACGTGGCGGCGGCTGCAGCACTCCACAGGGTTTGGGGGCAGAACTCCTACCACTCTCCTCACATAGGCAGTCAGTCCTCCGCCGGGCTTCCCGTAGCCTTTGCAGAGAGCACTGTCTGTGGCACACCTCTTGCTTCTCCCTGCACCCTTATCTGTATTTTCGCAGCTGGGGGCAACCGGCTTCTGCTGCTGTGGACGAGGCCTGCTTACTGCTTGGCAAACGCCAGAGAGAAATGAGCGCGGCTGCAGAGGACGAGTCCAAGGAGCTCTAGGACGTCACAGTCAACCAGTGGTCTTGCCACCGAGCTCAGAGGTCTCTTCCAGTCCAGGAAAGAATGCGCCGCTTTGGCGTTCTTTCCTAGGACAAGAAACGTTCGGTGACAGTGCGTCTGTCAAGCTCGTGCTGACCGCCGCAATCTCAGAGCCTTTCCCTGCCAATCATCTCCTGGCTTCTACTTTCTGGCCGCAAGCTCACTTAAGAAGTACCCTTACCTACCCGAGGATTTCACTAAGGGACTCTATTCGGTATGCCCATCGCCTCTGCCAAGGCAACTGGGGCCAAAACATTGCAGTGGCTGCTGGATCCAACTCTCTCCGCCTCCCCGGGAGCCGCCCGAGCCTATGGGCTGTTGGAGAAGGTCTTCGTTATGGTCCAGGTCACTCCCTTGATTGGCAGAAAGTCTCACCGCTGCCAGTGAGGACTTTAGTTTGAGAGCTCACTCTGTTGAGAACGCGTTGGTGCAGCCCTCGTTTCTCCTGCGTACCGGACCCCTGCAAGTAACAGAGGCCTTTCAACGTTCAAACTCCTTCCTGGGGAAAACGCACACTTGTGGAGCGAGGAAGCCTAGGCAGGCTGCTTGCAGCCAGTCCACGCTCCTTTGGCTCCTGAAGCGAAGGCTTCCGGCACCTCTCCTGGCAGCCTCGCAAGCCTTTGGCCGGACCTCTAAAACTTTAGCAGGCACAGCGAGCGGTGGAAGCAAGTCCCACACACCGAAAGAGCCGTAGCTGAAAAATATTGTCGTTCCTTTGCAGCACCGTACAAGCCCTTTGCTTTTGGGGGAGAGGGCCTTTCTCTTCTCTTCTTTGGCACACAGGGAAATGCCTTCACGGTGTTCGGCCTTGATACACTCGAGTGAGTGCAGCTTCCCCTTAACTGTTGAGAGTGTGCTAGTGCAGCGCTCTCGAACATGACTGTCCTTTGAACACACCAAAAGAAACTTTCCATTCGAGGAGGGAACGCGCTGCACGGGAACTCTTTGTTCTCTGAGCCAAGTGGGTGCTGCTACTGCGCCTGTGTGTTTGCTGGTTCACTGGCACTCTGAGATGTTTTTGCCTCGCCATTGCGGGGCCCACGCTGTGCAGCTAACCTCACTTAGGGATCACAAGGGCCCACATTACTTTCCAGGGGAAGACAACGCTGCCCGGATCACCCTCCAGGTGTCACTTTCTTGGCACTGAGCTACCTTCCTGGAAAGCTGTGCGTTGGTAGCCTGCTCCCAATGTGTTCCTTTGGTGACTGGACGCTCTTTGAGATGCTGGTCGAGACGGCCTCTGCTTCTCTGCTCTTGGAGAAGGCTGCTTTGCGGAGACGCTCAGCGTGGCCTGCGCCAAGTTCAACCTTCTGCTGCTCTGAACTAACGACTTACCTGCCCTCGCCCCTGGCGCAAAGTGCCTAGGCACAAGGGCACGCTCTGGCCCCGATGCCCACGCTCAGTAGTCCAAAGCCTTCACAGGCTCCACGGGCGTCCTGCTTCCACTTACCCTCTGAATGCGGCTTGCTACGTGGCGGCGGCTGCAGCACTCCACAGGGTTTGGGGGCAGAACTCCTACCACTCTCCTCACATAGGCAGTCAGTCCTCCGCCGGGCTTCCCGTAGCCTTTGCAGAGAGCACTGTCTGTGGCACACCTCTTGCTTCTCCCTGCACCCTTATCTGTATTTTCGCAGCTGGGGGCAACCGGCTTCTGCTGCTGTGGACGAGGCCTGCTTACTGCTTGGCAAACGCCAGAGAGAAATGAGCGCGGCTGCAGAGGACGAGTCCAAGGAGCTCTAGGACGTCACAGTCAACCAGTGGTCTTGCCACCGAGCTCAGAGGTCTCTTCCAGTCCAGGAAAGAATGCGCCGCTTTGGCGTTCTTTCCTAGGACAAGAAACGTTCGGTGACAGTGCGTCTGTCAAGCTCGTGCTGACCGCCGCAATCTCAGAGCCTTTCCCTGCCAATCATCTCCTGGCTTCTACTTTCTGGCCGCAAGCTCACTTAAGAAGTACCCTTACCTACCCGAGGATTTCACTAAGGGACTCTATTCGGTATGCCCATCGCCTCTGCCAAGGCAACTGGGGCCAAAACATTGCAGTGGCTGCTGGATCCAACTCTCTCCGCCTCCCCGGGAGCCGCCCGAGCCTATGGGCTGTTGGAGAAGGTCTTCGTTATGGTCCAGGTCACTCCCTTGATTGGCAGAAAGTCTCACCGCTGCCAGTGAGGACTTTAGTTTGAGAGCTCACTCTGTTGAGAACGCGTTGGTGCAGCCCTCGTTTCTCCTGCGTACCGGACCCCTGCAAGTAACGGAGGCCTTTCAACGTTCAAACTCCTTCCTGGGGAAAACGCACACTTGTGGAGCGAGGAAGCCTAGGCAGGCTGCTTGCAGCCAGTCCACGCTCCTTTGGCTCCTGAAGCGAAGGCTTCCGGCACCTCTCCTGGCAGCCTTGCAAGCCTTTGGCCGGACCTCTAAAACTTTAGCAGGCACAGCGAGCGGTGGAAGCAAGTCCCACACACCGAAAGAGCCGTAGCTGAAAAATATTGTCGTTCCTTTGCAGCACCGTACAAGCCCTTTGCTTTTGGGGGAGAGGGCCTTTCTCTTCTCTTCTTTGGCACACAGGGAAATGCCTTCACGGTGTTCGGCCTTGATACACTCGAGTGAGTGCAGCTTCCCCTTAACTGTTGAGAGTGTGCTAGTGCAGCGCTCTCGAACATGACTGTCCTTTGAACACACCAAAAGAAACTTTCCATTCGAGGAGGGAACGCGCTGCACGGGAACTCTTTGTTCTCTGAGCCAAGTGGGTGCTGCTACTGCGCCTGTGTGTTTGCTGGTTCACTGGCACTCTGAGATGTTTTTGCCTCGCCATTGCGGGGCCCACGCTGTGCAGCTAACCTCACTTAGGGATCACAAGGGCCCGCATTACTTTCCAGGGGAAGACAACGCTGCCCGGATCACCCTCCAGGTGTCACTTTCTTGGCACTGAGCTACCTTCCTGGAAAGCTGTGCGTTGGTAGCCTGCTCCCAATGTGTTCCTTTGGTGACTGGACACTCTTTGAGATGCTGGTCGAGACGGCCTCTGCTTCTCTGCTCTTGGAGAAGGCTGCTTTGCGGAGACGCTCAGCGTGGCCTGCGCCAAGTTCAACCTTCTGCTGCTCTGAACTAACGACTTACCTGCCCTCGCCCCTGGCGCAAAGTGCCTAGGCACAAGGGCACGCTCTGGCCCCGATGCCCACGCTCAGTAGTCCAAAGCCTTCACAGGCTCCACGGGCGTCCTGCTTCCACTTACCCTCTGAATGCGGCTTGCTACGTGGCGGCGGCTGCAGCACTCCACAGGGTTTGGGGGCAGAACTCCTACCACTCTCCTCACATAGGCAGTCAGTCCTCCGCCGGGCTTCCCGTAGCCTTTGCAGAGAGCACTGTCTGTGGCACACCTCTTGCTTCTCCCTGCACCCTTATCTGTATTTTCGCAGCTGGGGGCAACCGGCTTCTGCTGCTGTGGACGAGGCCTGCTTACTGCTTGGCAAACGCCAGAGAGAAATGAGCGCGGCTGCAGAGGACGAGTCCAAGGAGCTCTAGGACGTCACAGTCAACCAGTGGTCTTGCCACCGAGCTCAGAGGTCTCTTCCAGTCCAGGAAAGAATGCGCCGCTTTGGCGTTCTTTCCTAGGACAAGAAACGTTCGGTGACAGTGCGTCTGTCAAGCTCGTGCTGACCGCCGCAATCTCAGAGCCTTTCCCTGCCAATCATCTCCTGGCTTCTACTTTCTGGCCGCAAGCTCACTTAAGAAGTACCCTTACCTACCCGAGGATTTCACTAAGGGACTCTATTCGGTATGCCCATCGCCTCTGCCAAGGCAACTGGGGCCAAAACATTGCAGTGGCTGCTGGATCCAACTCTCTCCGCCTCCCCGGGAGCCGCCCGAGCCTATGGGCTGTTGGAGAAGGTCTTCGTTATGGTCCAGGTCACTCCCTTGATTGGCAGAAAGTCTCCCCGCTGCCAGTGAGGACTTTAGTTTGAGAGCTCACTCTGTTGAGAACGCGTTGGTGCAGCCCTCGTTTCTCCTGCGTACCCGACCCCTGCAAGTAACGGAGGCCTTTCAACGTGCAAACTCCTTCCTGGGGAAAACGCATACTTGTGGAGCGAGGAAGCCTAGGCAGGCTGCTTGCAGCCAGTCCACGCTCCTTTGGCTCCTGAAGCGAAGGCTTCCGGCACCTCTCCTGGCAGCCTCGCAAGCCTTTGGCCGGACCTCTAAAACTTTAGCAGGCACAGCGAGCGGTGGAAGCAAGTCCCACACACCGAAAGAGCCGTAGCTGAAAAATATTGTCGTTCCTTTGCAGCACCGTACAAGCCCTTTGCTTTTGGGGGACAGGGCCTTTCTCTTCTCTTCTTTGGCACACAGGGAAATGCCTTCACGGTGTTCGGCCTTGATACACTCGAGTGAGTGCAGCTTCCCCTTAACTGTTGAGAGTGTGCTAGTGCAGCGCTCTCGAACATGACTGTCCTTTGAACACACCAAAAGAAACTTTCCATTCGAGGAGGGAACGCGCTGCACGGGAACTCTTTGTTCTCTGAGCCAAGTGGGTGCTGCTACTGCGCCTGTGTGTTTGCTGGTTCACTGGCACTCTGAGATGTTTTTGCCTCGCCATTGCGGGGCCCACGCTGTGCAGCTAACCTCACTTAGGGATCACAAGGGCCCGCATTACTTTCCAGGGGAAGACAACGCTGCCCGGATCACCCTCCAGGTGTCACTTTCTTGGCACTGAGCTACCTTCCTCGAAAGCTGTGCGTTGGTAGCCTGCTCCCAATGTGTTCCTTTGGTGACTGGACGCTCTTTGAGATGCTGGTCGAGACGGCCTCTGCTTCTCTGCTCTTGGACAAGGCTGCTTTGCGGAGACGCTCAGCGTGGCCTGCGCCAAGTTCAACCTTCTGCTGCTCTGAACTAACGACTTACCTGCCCTCGCCCCTGGCGCAAAGTGCCTAGGCACAAGGGCACGCTCTGGCCCCGATGCCCACGCTCAGTAGTCCAAAGCCTTCACAGGCTCCACGGGCGTCCTGCTTCCACTTACCCTCTGAACGCGGCTTGCTACGTGGCGGCGGCTGCAGCACTCCACAGGGTTTGGGGGCAGAACTCCTACCACTCTCCTCACATAGGCAGTCAGTCCTCCGCTGGGCTTCCCGTAGCCTTTGCAGAGAGCACTGTCTGTGGCACACCTCTTTCTTCTCCCTGCACCCTTATCTGTATTTTCGCAGCTGGGGGCAACCGGCTTCTGCTGCTGTGGACGAGGCCTGCTTACTGCTTGGCAAACGCCAGAGAGAAATGAGCGCGGCTGCAGAGGACGAGTCCAAGGAGCTCTAGGACGTCACAGTCAACCAGTGGTCTTGCCACCGAGCTCAGAGGTCTCTTCCAGTCCAGGAAAGAATGCGCCGCTTTGGCGTTCTTTCCTAGGACAAGAAACGTTCGGTGACAGTGCGTCTGTCAAGCTCGTGCTGACCGCCGCAATCTCAGAGCCTTTCCCTACCAATCATCTCCTGGCTTCTACTTTCTGGCCGCAAGCTCACTTAAGAAGTACCCTTACCTACCCGAGGATTTCACTAAGGGACTCTATTCGGTATGCCCATCGCCTCTGCCAAGGCAACTGGGGCCAAAACATTGCAGTGGCTGCTGGATCCAACTCTCTCCGCCTCCCCGGGAGCCGCCCGAGCCTATGGGCTGTTGGAGAAGGTCTTCGTTATGGTCCAGGTCACTCCCTTGATTGGCAGAATGTCTCCCCGCTGCCAGTGAGGACTTTAGTTTGAGAGCTCACTCTGTTGAGAACGCGTTGGTGCAGCCCTCGTTTCTCCTGCGTACCGGACCCCTGCAAGTAACGGAGGCCTTTCAACGTGCAAACTCCTTCCTGGGGAAAACGCATACTTGTGGAGCGAGGAAGCCTAGGCAGGCTGCTTGCAGCCAGTCCACGCTCCTTTGGCTCCTGAAGCGAAGGCTTCCGGCACCTCTCCTGGCAGCCTCGCAAGCCTTTGGCCGGACCTCTAAAACTTTAGCAGGCACAGCGAGCGGTGGAAGCAAGTCCCACACACCGAAAGAGCCGTAGCTGAAAAATATTGTCGTTCCTTTGCAGCACCGTACAAGCCCTTTGCTTTTGGGGGAGAGGGCCTTTCTCTTCTCTTCTTTGACACACAGGGAAATGCCTTCACGGTGTTCGGCCTTGATACACTCGAGTGAGTGCAGCTTCCCCTTAACTGTTGAGAGTGTGCTAGTGCAGCGCTCTCGAACATGACTGTCCTTTGAACACACCAAAAGAAACTTTCCATTCGAGGAGGGAACGCGCTGCACGGGAACTCTTTGTTCTCTGAGCCAAGTGGGTGCTGCTACTGCGCCTGTGTGTTTGCTGGTTCACTGGCACTCTGAGATGTTTTTGCCTCGCCATTGCGGGGCCCACGCTGTGCAGCTAACCTCACTTAGGGATCACAAGGGCCCACATTACTTTCCAGGGGAAGACAACGCTGCCCGGATCACCCTCCAGGTGTCACTTTCTTGGCACTGAGCTACCTTCCTGGAAAGCTGTGCGTTGGTAGCCTGCTCCCAATGTGTTCCTTTGGTGACTGGACGCTCTTTGAGATGCTGGTCGAGACGGCCTCTGCTTCTCTGCTCTTGGAGAAGGCTGCTTTGCGGAGACGCTCAGCGTGGCCTGCGCCAAGTTCAACCTTCTGCTGCTCTGAACTAACGACTTACCTGCCCTCGCCCCTGGCGCAAAGTGCCTAGGCACAAGGGCACGCTCTGGCCCCGATGCCCACGCTCAGTAGTCCAAAGCCTTCACAGGCTCCACGGGCGTCCTGCTTCCACTTACCCTCTGAATGCGGCTTGCTACGTGGCGGCGGCTGCAGCACTCCACAGGGTTTGGGGGCAGAACTCCTACCACTCTCCTCACATAGGCAGTCAGTCCTCCGCCGGGCTTCCCGTAGCCTTTGCAGAGAGCACTGTCTGTGGCACACCTCTTGCTTCTCCCTGCACCCTTATCTGTATTTTCGCAGCTGGGGGCAACCGGCTTCTGCTGCTGTGGACGAGGCCTGCTTACTGCTTGGCAAACGCCAGAGAGAAATGAGCGCGGCTGCAGAGGACGAGTCCAAGGAGCTCTAGGACGTCACAGTCAACCAGTGGTCTTGCCACCGAGCTCAGAGGTCTCTTCCAGTCCAGGAAAGAATGCGCCGCTTTGGCGTTCTTTCCTAGGACAAGAAACGTTCGGTGACAGTGCGTCTGTCAAGCTCGTGCTGACCGCCGCAATCTCAGAGCCTTTCCCTGCCAATCATCTCCTGGCTTCTACTTTCTGGCCGCAAGCTCACTTAAGAAGTACCCTTACCTACCCGAGGATTTCACTAAGGGACTCTATTCGGTATGCCCATCGCCTCTGCCAAGGCAACTGGGGCCAAAACATTGCAGTGGCTGCTGGATCCAACTCTCTCCGCCTCCCCGGGAGCCGCCCGAGCCTATGGGCTGTTGGAGAAGGTCTTCGTTATGGTCCAGGTCACTCCCTTGATTGGCAGAAAGTCTCACCGCTGCCAGTGAGGACTTTAGTTTGAGAGCTCACTCTGTTGAGAACGCGTTGGTGCAGCCCTCGTTTCTCCTGCGTACCGGACCCCTGCAAGTAACGGAGGCCTTTCAACGTTCAAACTCCTTCCTGGGGAAAACGCACACTTGTGGAGCGAGGAAGCCTAGGCAGGCTGCTTGCAGCCAGTCCACGCTCCTTTGGCTCCTGAAGCGAAGGCTTCCGGCACCTCTCCTGGCAGCCTTGCAAGCCTTTGGCCGGACCTCTAAAACTTTAGCAGGCACAGCGAGCGGTGGAAGCAAGTCCCACACACCGAAAGAGCCGTAGCTGAAAAATATTGTCGTTCCTTTGCAGCACCGTACAAGCCCTTTGCTTTTGGGGGAGAGGGCCTTTCTCTTCTCTTCTTTGGCACACAGGGAAATGCCTTCACGGTGTTCGGCCTTGATACACTCGAGTGAGTGCAGCTTCCCCTTAACTGTTGAGAGTGTGCTAGTGCAGCGCTCTCGAACATGACTGTCCTTTGAACACACCAAAAGAAACTTTCCATTCGAGGAGGGAACGCGCTGCACGGGAACTCTTTGTTCTCTGAGCCAAGTGGGTGCTGCTACTGCGCCTGTGTGTTTGCTGGTTCACTGGCACTCTGAGATGTTTTTGCCTCGCCATTGCGGGGCCCACGCTGTGCAGCTAACCTCACTTAGGGATCACAAGGGCCCGCATTACTTTCCAGGGGAAGACAACGCTGCCCGGATCACCCTCCAGGTGTCACTTTCTTGGCACTGAGCTACCTTCCTGGAAAGCTGTGCGTTGGTAGCCTGCTCCCAATGTGTTCCTTTGGTGACTGGACACTCTTTGAGATGCTGGTCGAGACGGCCTCTGCTTCTCTGCTCTTGGAGAAGGCTGCTTTGCGGAGACGCTCAGCGTGGCCTGCGCCAAGTTCAACCTTCTGCTGCTCTGAACTAACGACTTACCTGCCCTCGCCCCTGGCGCAAAGTGCCTAGGCACAAGGGCACGCTCTGGCCCCGATGCCCACGCTCAGTAGTCCAAAGCCTTCACAGGCTCCACGGGCGTCCTGCTTCCACTTACCCTCTGAATGCGGCTTGCTACGTGGCGGCGGCTGCAGCACTCCACAGGGTTTGGGGGCAGAACTCCTACCACTCTCCTCACATAGGCAGTCAGTCCTCCGCCGGGCTTCCCGTAGCCTTTGCAGAGAGCACTGTCTGTGGCACACCTCTTGCTTCTCCCTGCACCCTTATCTGTATTTTCGCAGCTGGGGGCAACCGGCTTCTGCTGCTGTGGACGAGGCCTGCTTACTGCTTGGCAAACGCCAGAGAGAAATGAGCGCGGCTGCAGAGGACGAGTCCAAGGAGCTCTAGGACGTCACAGTCAACCAGTGGTCTTGCCACCGAGCTCAGAGGTCTCTTCCAGTCCAGGAAAGAATGCGCCGCTTTGGCGTTCTTTCCTAGGACAAGAAACGTTCGGTGACAGTGCGTCTGTCAAGCTCGTGCTGACCGCCGCAATCTCAGAGCCTTTCCCTGCCAATCATCTCCTGGCTTCTACTTTCTGGCCGCAAGCTCACTTAAGAAGTACCCTTACCTACCCGAGGATTTCACTAAGGGACTCTATTCGGTATGCCCATCGCCTCTGCCAAGGCAACTGGGGCCAAAACATTGCAGTGGCTGCTGGATCCAACTCTCTCCGCCTCCCCGGGAGCCGCCCGAGCCTATGGGCTGTTGGAGAAGGTCTTCGTTATGGTCCAGGTCACTCCCTTGATTGGCAGAAAGTCTCACCGCTGCCAGTGAGGACTTTAGTTTGAGAGCTCACTCTGTTGAGAACGCGTTGGTGCAGCCCTCGTTTCTCCTGCGTACCGGACCCCTGCAAGTAACGGAGGCCTTTCAACGTTCAAACTCCTTCCTGGGGAAAACGCACACTTGTGGAGCGAGGAAGCCTAGGCAGGCTGCTTGCAGCCAGTCCACGCTCCTTTGGCTCCTGAAGCGAAGGCTTCCGGCACCTCTCCTGGCAGCCTTGCAAGCCTTTGGCCGGACCTCTAAAACTTTAGCAGGCACAGCGAGCGGTGGAAGCAAGTCCCACACACCGAAAGAGCCGTAGCTGAAAAATATTGTCGTTCCTTTGCAGCACCGTACAAGCCCTTTGCTTTTGGGGGAGAGGGCCTTTCTCTTCTCTTCTTTGGCACACAGGGAAATGCCTTCACGGTGTTCGGCCTTGATACACTCGAGTGAGTGCAGCTTCCCCTTAACTGTTGAGAGTGTGCTAGTGCAGCGCTCTCGAACATGACTGTCCTTTGAACACACCAAAAGAAACTTTCCATTCGAGGAGGGAACGCGCTGCACGGGAACTCTTTGTTCTCTGAGCCAAGTGGGTGCTGCTACTGCGCCTGTGTGTTTGCTGGTTCACTGGCACTCTGAGATGTTTTTGCCTCGCCATTGCGGGGCCCACGCTGTGCAGCTAACCTCACTTAGGGATCACAAGGGCCCGCATTACTTTCCAGGGGAAGACAACGCTGCCCGGATCACCCTCCAGGTGTCACTTTCTTGGCACTGAGCTACCGTCCTCGAAAGCTGTGCGTTGGTAGCCTGCTCCCAATGTGTTCCTTTGGTGACTGGACGCTCTTTGAGATGCTGGTCGAGACGGCCTCTGCTTCTCTGCTCTTGGAGAAGGCTGCTTTGCGGAGACGCTCAGCGTGGCCTGCGCCAGGTTCAACCTTCTGCTGCTCTGAACTAACGACTTACCTGCCCTCGCCCCTGGCGCAAAGTGCCTAGGCACAAGGGCACGCTCTGGCCCCGATGCCCACGCTCAGTAGTCCAAAGCCTTCACAGGCTCCACGGGCGTCCTGCTTCCACTTACCCTCTGAACGCGGCTTGCTACGTGGCGGCGGCTGCAGCACTCCACAGGGTTTGGGGGCAGAACTCCTACCACTCTCCTCACATAGGCAGTCAGTCCTCCGCCGGGCTTCCCGTAGCCTTTGCAGAGAGCACTGTCTGTGGCACACCTCTTTCTTCTCCCTGCACCCTTATCTGTATTTTCGCAGCTGGGGGCAACCGGCTTCTGCTGCTGTGGACGAGGCCTGCTTACTGCTTGGCAAACGCCAGAGAGAAATGAGCGCGGCTGCAGAGGACGAGTCCAAGGAGCTCTAGGACGTCACAGTCAACCAGTGGTCTTGCCACCGAGCTCAGAGGTCTCTTCCAGTCCAGGAAAGAATGCGCCGCTTTGGCGTTCTTTCCTAGGACAAGAAACGTTCGGTGACAGTGCGTCTGTCAAGCTGGTGCTGACCGCCGCAATCTCAGAGCCTTTCCCTGCCAATCATCTCCTTGCTTCTACTTTCTGGCCGCAAGCTCACTTAAGAAGTACCCTTACCTACCCGAGGATTTCACTAAGGGACTCTATTCGGTATGCCCATCGCCTCTGCCAAGGCAACTGGGGCCAAAACATTGCAGTGGCTGCTGGATCCAACTCTCTCCGCCTCCCCGGGAGCCGCCCGAGCCTATGGGCTGTTGGAGAAGGTCTTCGTTATGGTCCAGGTCACTCCCTTGATTGGCAGAAAGTCTCCCCGCTGCCAGTGAGGACTTTAGTTTGAGAGCTCACTCTGTTGAGAACGCGTTGGTGCAGCCCTCGTTTCTCCTGCGTACCCGACCCCTGCAAGTAACGGAGGCCTTTCAACGTGCAAACTCCTTCCTGGGGAAAACGCATACTTGTGGAGCGAGGAAGCCTAGGCAGGCTGCTTGCAGCCAGTCCACGCTCCTTTGGCTCCTGAAGCGAAGGCTTCCGGCACCTCTCCTGGCAGCCTCGCAAGCCTTTGGCCGGACCTCTAAAACTTTAGCAGGCACAGCGAGCGGTGGAAGGAAGTCCCACACACCGAAAGAGCCGTAGCTGAAAAATATTGTCATTCCTTTGCAGCACCGTACAAGCCCTTTGCTTTTGGGGGACAGGGCCTTTCTCTTCTCTTCTTTGGCACACAGGGAAATGCCTTCACGGTGTTCGGCCTTGATACACTCGAGTGAGTGCAGCTTCCCCTTAACTGTTGAGAGTGTGCTAGTGCAGTGCTCTCGAACATGACTGTCCTTTGAACACACCAAAAGAAACTTTCCATTCGAGGAGGGAACGCGCTGCACGGGAACTCTTTGTTCTCTGAGCCAAGTGGGTGCTGCTACTGCGCCTGTGTGTTTGCTGGTTCACTGGCACTCTGAGATGTTTTTGCCTCGCCATTGCGGGGCCCACGCTGTGCAGCTAACCTCACTTAGGGATCACAAGGGCCCGCATTACTTTCCAGGGGAAGACAACGCTGCCCGGATCACCCTCCAGGTGTCACTTTCTTGGCACTGAGCTACCTTCCTCGAAAGCTGTGCGTTGGTAGCCTGCTCCCAATGTGTTCCTTTGGTGACTGGACGCTCTTTGAGATGCTGGTCGAGACGGCCTCTGCTTCTCTGCTCTTGGAGAAGGCTGCTTTGCGGAGACGCTCAGCGTGGCCTGCGCCAAGTTCAACCTTCTGCTGCTCTGAACTAACGACTTACCTGCCCTCGCCCCTGGCGCAAAGTGCCTAGGCACAAGGGCACGCTCTGGCCCCGATGCCCACGCTCAGTAGTCCAAAGCCTTCACAGGCTCCACGGGCGTCCTGCTTCCACTTACCCTCTGAACGCGGCTTGCTACGTGGCGGCGGCTGCAGCACTCCACAGGGTTTGGGGGCAGAAATCCTACCACTCTCCTCACATAGGCAGTCAGTCCTCCGCTGGGCTTCCCGTAGCCTTTGCAGAGAGCACTGTCTGTGGCACACCTCTTTCTTCTCCCTGCACCCTTATCTGTATTTTCGCAGCTGGGGGCAACCGGCTTCTGCTGCTGTGGACGAGGCCTGCTTACTGCTTGGCAAACGCCAGAGAGAAATGAGCGCGGCTGCAGAGGACGAGTCCAAGGAGCTCTAGGACGTCACAGTCAACCAGTGGTCTTGCCACCGAGCTCAGAGGTCTCTTCCAGTCCAGGAAAGAATGCGCCGCTTTGGCGTTCTTTCCTAGGACAAGAAACGTTCGGTGACAGTGCGTCTGTCAAGCTCGTGCTGACCGCCGCAATCTCAGAGCCTTTCCCTGCCAATCATCTCCTGGCTTCTACTTTCTGGCCGCAAGCTCACTTAAGAAGTACCCTTACCTACCCGAGGATTTCACTAAGGGACTCTATTCGGTATGCCCATCGCCTCTGCCAAGGCAACTGGGGCCAAAACATTGCAGTGGCTGCTGGATCCAACTCTCTCCGCCTCCCCGGGAGCCGCCCGAGCCTATGGGCTGTTGGAGAAGGTCTTCGTTATGGTCCAGGTCACTCCCTTGATTGGCAGAAAGTCTCACCACTGCCAGTGAGGACTTTAGTTTGAGAGCTCACTCTGTTGAGAACGCGTTGGTGCAGCCCTCGTTTCTCCTGCGTACCGGACCCCTGCAAGTAACGGAGGCCTTTCAACGTTCAAACTCCTTCCTGGGGAAAACGCACACTTGTGGAGCGAGGAAGCCTAGGCAGGCTGCTTGCAGCCAGTCCACGCTCCTTTGGCTCCTGAAGCGAAGGCTTCCGGCACCTCTCCTGGCAGCCTCGCAAGCCTTTGGCCGGACCTCTAAAACTTTAGCAGGCACAGCGAGCGGTGGAAGCAAGTCCCACACACCGAAAGAGCCGTAGCTGAAAAATATTGTCGTTCCTTTGCAGCACCGTACAAGCCCTTTGCTTTTGGGGGAGAGGGCCTTTCTCTTCTCTTCTTTGGCACACAGGGAAATGCCTTCACGGTGTTCGGCCTTGATACACTCGAGTGAGTGCAGCTTCCCCTTAACTGTTGAGAGTGTGCTAGTGCAGCGCTCTCGAACATGACTGTCCTTTGAACACACCAAAAGAAACTTTCCATTCGAGGAGGGAACGCGCTGCACGGGAACTCTTTGTTCTCTGAGCCAAGTGGGTGCTGCTACTGCGCCTGTGTGTTTGCTGGTTCACTGGCACTCTGAGATGTTTTTGCCTCGCCATTGCGGGGCCCACGCTGTGCAGCTAACCTCACTTAGGGATCACAAGGGCCCGCATTACTTTCCAGGGGAAGACAACGCTGCCCGGATCACCCTCCAGGTGTCACTTTCTTGGCACTGAGCTACCGTCCTCGAAAGCTGTGCGTTGGTAGCCTGCTCCCAATGTGTTCCTTTGGTGACTGGACGCTCTTTGAGATGCTGGTCGAGACGGCCTCTGCTTCTCTGCTCTTGGACAAGGCTGCTTTGCGGAGACGCTCAGCGTGGCCTGCGCCAAGTTCAACCTTCTGCTGCTCTGAACTAACGACTTACCTGCCCTCGCCCCTGGTGCAAAGTGCCTAGGCACAAGGGCACGCTCTGGCCCCGATGCCCACGCTCAGTAGTCCAAAGCCTTCACAGGCTCCACGGGCGTCCTGCTTCCACTTACCCTCTGAACGCGGCTTGCTACGTGGCGGCGGCTGCAGCACTCCACAGGGTTTGGGGGCAGAACTCCTACCACTCTCCTCACATAGGCAGTCAGTCCTCCGCCGGGCTTCCCGTAGCCTTTGCAGAGAGCACTGTCTGTGGCACACCTCTTTCTTCTCCCTGCACCCTTATCTGTATTTTCGCAGCTGGGGGCAACCGGCTTCTGCTGCTGTGGACGAGGCCTGCTTACTGCTTGGCAAACGCCAGAGAGAAATGAGCGCGGCTGCAGAGGACGAGTCCAAGGAGCTCTAGGACGTCACAGTCAACCAGTGGTCTTGCCACCGAGCTCAGAGGTCTCTTCCAGTCCAGGAAAGAATGCGCCGCTTTGGCGTTCTTTCCTAGGACAAGAAACGTTCGGTGACAGTGCGTCTGTCAAGCTCGTGCTGACCGCCGCAATCTCAGAGCCTTTCCCTGCCAATCATCTCCTGGCTTCTACTTTCTGGCCGCAAGCTCACTTAAGAAGTACCCTTACCTACCCGAGGATTTCACTAAGGGACTCTATTCGGTATGCCCATCGCCTCTGCCAAGGCAACTGGGGCCAAAACATTGCAGTGGCTGCTGGATCCAACTCTCTCCGCCTCCCCGGGAGCCGCCCGAGCCTATGGGCTGTTGGAGAAGGTCTTCGTTATGGTCCAGGTCACTCCCTTGATTGGCAGAAAGTCTCACCGCTGCCAGTGAGGACTTTAGTTTGAGAGCTCACTCTGTTGAGAACGCGTTGGTGCAGCCCTCGTTTCTCCTGCGTACCGGACCCCTGCAAGTAACGGAGGCCTTTCAACGTTCAAACTCCTTCCTGGGGAAAACGCACACTTGTGGAGCGAGGAAGCCTAGGCAGGCTGCTTGCAGCCAGTCCACGCTCCTTTGGCTCCTGAAGCGAAGGCTTCCGGCACCTCTCCTGGCAGCCTCGCAAGCCTTTGGCCGGACCTCTAAAACTTTAGCAGGCACAGCGAGCGGTGGAAGCAAGTCCCACACACCGAAAGAGCCGTAGCTGAAAAATATTGTCGTTCCTTTGCAGCACCGTACAAGCCCTTTGCTTTTGGGGGAGAGGGCCTTTCTCTTCTCTTCTTTGGCACACAGGGAAATGCCTTCACGGTGTTCGGCCTTGATACACTCGAGTGAGTGCAGCTTCCCCTTAACTGTTGAGAGTGTGCTAGTGCAGCGCTCTCGAACATGACTGTCCTTTGAACACACCAAAAGAAACTTTCCATTCGAGGAGGGAACGCGCTGCACGGGAACTCTTTGTTCTCTGAGCCAAGTGGGTGCTGCTACTGCGCCTGTGTGTTTGCTGGTTCACTGGCACTCTGAGATGTTTTTGCCTCGCCATTGCGGGGCCCACGCTGTGCAGCTAACCTCACTTAGGGATCACAAGGGCCCGCATTACTTTCCAGGGGAAGACAACGCTGCCCGGATCACCCTCCAGGTGTCACTTTCTTGGCACTGAGCTACCTTCCTGGAAAGCTGTGCGTTGGTAGCCTGCTCCCAATGTGTTCCTTTGGTGACTGGACGCTCTTTGAGATGCTGGTCGAGACGGCCTCTGCTTCTCTGCTCTTGGACAAGGCTGCTTTGCGGAGACGCTCAGCGTGGCCTGCGCCAAGTTCAACCTTCTGCTGCTCTGAACTAACGACTTACCTGCCCTCGCCCCTGGCGCAAAGTGCCTAGGCACAAGGGCACGCTCTGGCCCCGATGCCCACGCTCAGTAGTCCAAAGCCTTCACAGGCTCCACGGGCGTCCTGCTTCCACTTACCCTCTGAACGCGGCTTGCTACGTGGCGGCGGCTGCAGCACTCCACAGGGTTTGGGGGCAGAACTCCTACCACTCTCCTCACATAGGCAGTCAGTCCTCCGCCGGGCTTCCCGTAGCCTTTGCAGAGAGCACTGTCTGTGGCACACCTCTTTCTTCTCCCTGCACCCTTATCTGTATTTTCGCAGCTGGGGGCAACCGGCTTCTGCTGCTGTGGACGAGGCCTGCTTACTGCTTGGCAAACGCCAGAGAGAAATGAGCGCGGCTGCAGAGGACGAGTCCAAGGAGCTCTATGACGTCACAGTCAACCAGTGGTCTTGCCACCGAGCTCAGAGGTCTCTTCCAGTCCAGGAAAGAATGCGCCGCTTTGGCGTTCTTTCCTAGGACAAGAAACGTTCGGTGACAGTGCGTCTGTCAAGCTCGTGCTGACCGCCGCAATCTCAGAGCCTTTCCCTGCCAATCATCTCCTGGCTTCTACTTTCTGGCCGCAAGCTCACTTAAGAAGTACCCTTACCTACCCGAGGATTTCACTAAGGGACTCTATTCGGTATGCCCATCGCGTCTGCCAAGGCAACTGGGGCCAAAACATTGCAGTGGCTGCTGGATCCAACTCTCTCCGCCTCCCCGGGAGCCGCCCGAGCCTATGGGCTGTTGGAGAAGGTCTTCGTTATGGTCCAGGTCACTCCCTTGATTGGCAGAAAGTCTCACCGCTGCCAGTGAGGACTTTAGTTTGAGAGCTCACTCTGTTGAGAACGCGTTGGTGCAGCCCTCGTTTCTCCTGCGTACCGGACCCCTGCAAGTAACGGAGGCCTTTCAACGTTCAAACTCCTTCCTGGGGAAAACGCACACTTGTGGAGCGAGGAAGCCTAGGCAGGCTGCTTGCAGCCAGTCCACGCTCCTTTGGCTCCTGAAGCGAAGGCTTCCGGCACCTCTCCTGGCAGCCTCGCAAGCCTTTGGCCGGACCTCTAAAACTTTAGCAGGCACAGCGAGCGGTGGAAGCAAGTCCCACACACCGAAAGAGCCGTAGCTGAAAATTATTGTCGTTCCTTTGCAGCACCGTACAAGCCCTTTGCTTTTGGGGGAGAGGGCCTTTCTCTTCTCTTCTTTGGCACACAGGGAAATGCCTTCACGGTGTTCGGCCTTGATACACTCGAGTGAGTGCAGCTTCCCCTTAACTGTTGAGAGTGTGCTAGTGCAGCGCTCTCGAACATGACTGTCCTTTGAACACACCAAAAGAAACTTTCCATTCGAGGAGGGAACGCGCTGCACGGGAACTCTTTGTTCTCTGAGCCAAGTGGGTGCTGCTACTGCGCCTGTGTGTTTGCTGGTTCACTGGCACTCTGAGATGTTTTTGCCTCGCCATTGCGGGGCCCACGCTGTGCAGCTAACCTCACTTAGGGATCACAAGGGCCCGCATTACTTTCCAGGGGAAGACAACGCTGCCCGGATCACCCTCCAGGTGTCACTTTCTTGGCACTGAGCTACCGTCCTCGAAAGCTGTGCGTTGGTAGCCTGCTCCCAATGTGTTCCTTTGGTGACTGGACGCTCTTTGAGATGCTGGTCGAGACGGCCTCTGCTTCTCTGCTCTTGGAGAAGGCTGCTTTGCGGAGACGCTCAGCGTGGCCTGCGCCAAGTTCAACCTTCTGCTGCTCTGAACTAACGACTTACCTGCCCTCGCCCCTGGCGCAAAGTGCCTAGGCACAAGGGCACGCTCTGGCCCCGATGCCCACGCTCAGTAGTCCAAAGCCTTCACAGGCTCCACGGGCGTCCTGCTTCCACTTACCCTCTGAACGCGGCTTGCTACGTGGCGGCGGCTGCAGCACTCCACAGGGTTTGGGGGCAGAACTCCTACCACTCTCCTCACATAGGCAGTCAGTCCTCCGCCGGGCTTCCCGTAGCCTTTGCAGAGAGCACTGTCTGTGGCACACCTCTTTCTTCTCCCTGCACCCTTATCTGTATTTTCGCAGCTGGGGGCAACCGGCTTCTGCTGCTGTGGACGAGGCCTGCTTACTGCTTGGCAAACGCCAGAGAGAAATGAGCGCGGCTGCAGAGGACGAGTCCAAGGAGCTCTAGGACGTCACAGTCAACCAGTGGTCTTGCCACCGAGCTCAGAGGTCTCTTCCAGTCCAGGAAAGAATGCGCCGCTTTGGCGTTCTTTCCTAGGACAAGAAACGTTCGGTGACAGTGCGTCTGTCAAGCTCGTGCTGACCGCCGCAATCTCAGAGCCTTTCCCTGCCAATCATCTCCTTGCTTCTACTTTCTGGCCGCAAGCTCACTTAAGAAGTACCCTTACCTACCCGAGGATTTCACTAAGGGACTCTATTCGGTATGCCCATCGCCTCTGCCAAGGCAACTGGGGCCAAAACATTGCAGTGGCTGCTGGATCCAACTCTCTCCGCCTCCCCGGGAGCCGCCCGAGCCTATGGGCTGTTGGAGAAGGTCTTCGTTATGGTCCAGGTCACTCCCTTGATTGGCAGAAAGTCTCCCCGCTGCCAGTGAGGACTTTAGTTTGAGAGCTCACTCTGTTGAGAACGCGTTGGTGCAGCCCTCGTTTCTCCTGCGTACCCGACCCCTGCAAGTAACGGAGGCCTTTCACCGTGCAAACTCCTTCCTGGGGAAAACGCATACTTGTGGAGCGAGGAAGCCTAGGCAGGCTGCTTGCAGCCAGTCCACGCTCCTTTGGCTCCTGAAGCGAAGGCTTCCGGCACCTCTCCTGGCAGCCTCGCAAGCCTTTGGCCGGACCTCTAAAACTTTAGCAGGCACAGCGAGCGGTGGAAGCAAGTCCCACACACCGAAAGAGCCGTAGCTGAAAAATATTGTCGTTCCTTTGCAGCACCGTACAAGCCCTTTGCTTTTGGGGGACAGGGCCTTTCTCTTCTCTTCTTTGGCACACAGGGAAATGCCTTCACGGTGTTCGGCCTTGATACACTCGAGTGAGTGCAGCTTCCCCTTAACTGTTGAGAGTGTGCTAGTGCAGCGCTCTCGAACATGACTGTCCTTTGAACACACCAAAAGAAACTTTCCATTCGAGGAGGGAACGCGCTGCACGGGAACTCTTTGTTCTCTGAGCCAAGTGGGTGCTGCTACTGCGCCTGTGTGTTTGCTGGTTCACTGGCACTCTGAGATGTTTTTGCCTCGCCATTGCGGGGCCCACGCTGTGCAGCTTACCTCACTTAGGGATCACAAGGGCCCGCATTACTTTCCAGGGGAAGACAACGCTGCCCGGATCACCCTCCAGGTGTCACTTTCTTGGCACTGAGCTACCTTCCTGGAAAGCTGTGCGTTGGTAGCCTGCTCCCAATGTGTTCCTTTGGTGACTGGACGCTCTTTGAGATGCTGGTCGAGACGGCCTCTGCTTCTCTGCTCTTGGAGAAGGCTGCTTTGCGGAGACGCTCAGCGTGGCCTGCGCCAAGTTCAACCTTCTGCTGCTCTGAACTAACGACTTACCTGCCCTCGCCCCTGGCGCAAAGTGCCTAGGCACAAGGGCACGCTCTGGCCCCGATGCCCACGCTCAGTAGTCCAAAGCCTTCACAGGCTCCACGGGCGTCCTGCTTCCACTTACCCTCTGAACGCGGCTTGCTACGTGGCGGCGGCTGCAGCACTCCACAGGGTTTGGGGGCAGAACTCCTACCACTCTCCTCACATAGGCAGTCAGTCCTCCGCCGGGCTTCCCGTAGCCTTTGCAGAGAGCACTGTCTGTGGCACACCTCTTTCTTCTCCCTGCACCCTTATCTGTATTTTCGCAGCTGGGGGCAACCGGCTTCTGCTGCTGTGGACGAGGCCTGCTTACTGCTTGGCAAACGCCAGAGAGAAATGAGCGCGCCTGCAGAGGACGAGTCCAAGGAGCTCTAGGACGTCACAGTCAACCAGTGGTCTTGCCACCGAGCTCAGAGGTCTCTTCCAGTCCAGGAAAGAATGCGCCGCTTTGGCGTTCTTTCCTAGGACAAGAAACGTTCGGTGACAGTGCGTCTGTCAAGCTCGTGCTGACCGCCGCAATCTCAGAGCCTTTCCCTGCCAATCATCTCCTGGCTTCTACTTTCTGGCCGCAAGCTCACTTAAGAAGTACCCTTACCTACCCGAGGATTTCACTAAGGGACTCTATTCGGTATGCCCATCGCGTCTGCCAAGGCAACTGGGGCCAAAACATTGCAGTGGCTGCTGGATCCAACTCTCTCCGCCTCCCCGGGAGCCGCCCGAGCCTATGGGCTGTTGGAGAAGGTCTTCGTTATGGTCCAGGTCACTCCCTTGATTGGCAGAAAGTCTCCCCGCTGCCAGTGAGGACTTTAGTTTGAGAGCTCACTCTGTTGAGAACGCGTTGGTGCAGCCCTCGTTTCTCCTGCGTACCGGACCCCTGCAAGTAACGGAGGCCTTTCAACGTTCAAACTCCTTCCTGGGGAAAACGCACACTTGTGGAGCGAGGAAGCCTAGGCAGGCTGCTTGCAGCCAGTCCACGCTCCTTTGGCTCCTGAAGCGAAGGCTTCCGGCACCTCTCCTGGCAGCCTCGCAAGCCTTTGGCCGGACCTCTAAAACTTTAGCAGGCACAGCGAGCGGTGGAAGCAAGTCCCACACACCGAAAGAGCCGTAGCTGAAAAATATTGTCGTTCCTTTGCAGCACCGTACAAGCCCTTTGCTTTTGGGGGAGAGGGCCTTTCTCTTCTCTTCTTTGGCACACAGGGAAATGCCTTCACGGTGTTCGGCCTTGATACACTCGAGTGAGTGCAGCTTCCCCTTAACTGTTGAGAGTGTGCTAGTGCAGCGCTCTCGAACATGACTGTCCTTTGAACACACCAAAAGAAACTTTCCATTCGAGGAGGGAACGCGCTGCACGGGAACTCTTTGTTCTCTGAGCCAAGTGGGTGCTGCTACTGCGCCTGTGTGTTTGCTGGTTCACTGGCACTCTGAGATGTTTTTGCCTCGCCATTGCGGGGCCCACGCTGTGCAGCTAACCTCACTTAGGGATCACAAGGGCCCGCATTACTTTCCAGGGGAAGACAACGCTGCCCGGATCACCCTCCAGGTGTCACTTTCTTGGCACTGAGCTACCTTCCTCGAAAGCTGTGCGTTGGTAGCCTGCTCCCAATGTGTTCCTTTGGTGACTGGACGCTCTTTGAGATGCTGGTCGAGACGGCCTCTGCTTCTCTGCTCTTGGAGAAGGCTGCTTTGCGGAGACGCTCAGCGTGGCCTGCGCCAAGTTCAACCTTCTGCTGCTCTGAACTAACGACTTACCTGCCCTCGCCCCTGGCGCAAAGTGCCTAGGCACAAGGGCACGCTCTGGCCCCGATGCCCACGCTCAGTAGTCCAAAGCCTTCACAGGCTCCACGGGCGTCCTGCTTCCACTTACCCTCTGAACGCGGCTTGCTACGTGGCGGCGGCTGCAGCACTCCACAGGGTTTGGGGGCAGAACTCCTACCACTCTCCTCACATAGGCAGTCAGTCCTCCGCCGGGCTTCCCGTAGCCTTTGCAGAGAGCACTGTCTGTGGCACACCTCTTTCTTCTCCCTGCACCCTTATCTGTATTTTCGCAGCTGGGGGCAACCGGCTTCTGCTGCTGTGGACGAGGCCTGCTTACTGCTTGGCAAACGCCAGAGAGAAATGAGCGCGGCTGCAGAGGACGAGTCCAAGGAGCTCTAGGACGTCACAGTCAACCAGTGGTCTTGCCACCGAGCTCAGAGGTCTCTTCCAGTCCAGGAAAGAATGCGCCGCTTTGGCGTTCTTTCCTAGGACAAGAAACGTTCGGTGACAGTGCGTCTGTCAAGCTCGTGCTGACCGCCGCAATCTCAGAGCCTTTCCCTGCCAATCATCTCCTTGCTTCTACTTTCTGGCCGCAAGCTCACTTAAGAAGTACCCTTACCTACCCGAGGATTTCACTAAGGGACTCTATTCGGTATGCCCATCGCCTCTGCCAAGGCAACTGGGGCCAAAACATTGCAGTGGCTGCTGGATCCAACTCTCTCCGCCTCCCCGGGAGCCGCCCGAGCCTATGGGCTGTTGGAGAAGGTCTTCGTTATGGTCCAGGTCACTCCCTTGATTGGCAGAAAGTCTCCCCGCTGCCAGTGAGGACTTTAGTTTGAGAGCTCACTCTGTTGAGAACGCGTTGGTGCAGCCCTCGTTTCTCCTGCGTACCCGACCCCTGCAAGTAACGGAGGCCTTTCAACGTGCAAACTCCTTCCTGGGGAAAACGCATACTTGTGGAGCGAGGAAGCCTAGGCAGGCTGCTTGCAGCCAGTCCACGCTCCTTTGGCTCCTGAAGCGAAGGCTTCCGGCACCTCTCCTGGCAGCCTCGCAAGCCTTTGGCCGGACCTCTAAAACTTTAGCAGGCACAGCGAGCGGTGGAAGCAAGTCCCACACACCGAAAGAGCCGTAGCTGAAAAATATTGTCGTTCCTTTGCAGCACCGTACAAGCCCTTTGCTTTTGGGGGAGAGGGCCTTTCTCTTCTCTTCTTTGGCACACAGGGAAATGCCTTCACGGTGTTCGGCCTTGATACACTCGAGTGAGTGCAGCTTCCCCTTAACTGTTGAGAGTGTGCTAGTGCAGGGCTCTCGAACATGACTGTCCTTTGAACACACCAAAAGAAACTTTCCATTCGAGGAGGGAACGCGCTGCACGGGAACTCTTTGTTCTCTGAGCCAAGTGGGTGCTGCTACTGCGCCTGTGTGTTTGCTGGTTCACTGGCACTCTGAGATGTTTTTGCCTCGCCATTGCGGGGCCCACGCTGTGCAGCTAACCTCACTTAGGGATCACAAGGGCCCGCATTACTTTCCAGGGGAAGACAACGCTGCCCGGATCACCCTCCAGGTGTCACTTTCTTGGCACTGAGCTACCTTCCTGGAAAGCTGTGCGTTGGTAGCCTGCTCCCAATGTGTTCCTTTGGTGACTGGACGCTCTTTGAGATGCTGGTCGAGACGGCCTCTGCTTCTCTGCTCTTGGAGAAGGCTGCTTTGCGGAGACGCTCAGTGTGGCCTGCGCCAAGTTCAACCTTCTGCTGCTCTGAACTAACGACTTACCTGCCCTCGCCCCTGGCGCAAAGTGCCTAGGCACAAGGGCACGCTCTGGACCCGATGCCCACGCTCAGTAGTCCAAAGCCTTCACAGGCTCCACGGGCGTCCTGCTTCCACTTACCCTCTGAACGCGGCTTGCTACGTGGCGGCGGCTGCAGCACTCCACAGGGTTTGGGGGCAGAACTCCTACCACTCTCCTCACATAGGCAGTCAGTCCTCCGCCGGGCTTCCCGTAGCCTTTGCAGAGAGCACTGTCTGTGGCACACCTCTTTCTTCTCCCTGCACCCTTATCTGTATTTTCGCAGCTGGGGGCAACCGGCTTCTGCTGCTGTGGACGAGGCCTGCTTACTGCTTGGCAAACGCCAGAGAGAAATGAGCGCGGCTGCAGAGGACGAGTCCAAGGAGCTCTAGGACGTCACAGTCAACCAGTGGTCTTGCCACCGAGCTCAGAGGTCTCTTCCAGTCCAGGAAAGAATGCGCCGCTTTGGCGTTCTTTCCTAGGACAAGAAACGTTCGGTGACAGTGCGTCTGTCAAGCTCGTGCTGACCGCCGCAATCTCAGAGCCTTTCCCTGCCAATCATCTCCTTGCTTCTACTTTCTGGCCGCAAGCTCACTTAAGAAGTACCCTTACCTACCCGAGGATTTCACTAAGGGACTCTATTCGGTATGCCCATCGCGTCTGCCAAGGCAACTGGGGCCAAAACATTGCAGTGGCTGCTGGATCCAACTCTCTCCGCCTCCCCGGGAGCCGCCCGAGCCTATGGGCTGTTGGAGAAGGTCTTCGTTATGGTCCAGGTCACTCCCTTGATTGGCAGAAAGTCTCCCCGCTGCCAGTGAGGACTTTAGTTTGACAGCTCACTCTGTTGAGAACGCGTTGGTGCAGCCCTCGTTTCTCCTGCGTACCCGACCCCTGCAAGTAACGGAGGCCTTTCAACGTGCAAACTCCTTCCTGGGGAAAACGCATACTTGTGGAGCGAGGAAGCCTAGGCAGGCTGCTTGCAGCCAGTCCACGCTCCTTTGGCTCCTGAAGCGAAGGCTTCCGGCACCTCTCCTGGCAGCCTCGCAAGCCTTTGGCCGGACCTCTAAAACTTTAGCAGGCACAGCGAGCGGTGGAAGCAAGTCCCACACACCGAAAGAGCCGTAGCTGAAAAATATTGTCGTTCCTTTGCAGCACCGTACAAGCCCTTTGCTTTTGGGGGAGAGGGCCTTTCTCTTCTCTTCTTTGGCACACAGGGAAATGCCTTCACGGTGTTCGGCCTTGATACACTCGAGTGAGTGCAGCTTCCCCTTAACTGTTGAGAGTGTGCTAGTGCAGCGCTCTCGAACATGACTGTCCTTTGAACACACCAAAAGAAACTTTCCATTCGAGGAGGGAACGCGCTGCACGGGAACTCTTTGTTCTCTGAGCCAAGTGGGTGCTGCTACTGCGCCTGTGTGTTTGCTGGTTCACTGGCACTCTGAGATGTTTTTGCCTCGCCATTGCGGGGCCCACGCTGTGCAGCTAACCTCACTTAGGGATCACAAGGGCCCGCATTACTTTCCAGGGGAAGACAACGCTGCCCGGATCACCCTCCAGGTGTCACTTTCTTGGCACTGAGCTACCTTCCTCGAAAGCTGTGCGTTGGTAGCCTGCTCCCAATGTGTTCCTTTGGTGACTGGACGCTCTTTGAGATGCTGGTCGAGACGGCCTCTGCTTCTCTGCTCTTGGAGAAGGCTGCTTTGCGGAGACGCTCAGCGTGGCCTGCGCCAAGTTCAACCTTCTGCTGCTCTGAACTAACGACTTACCTGCCCTCGCCCCTGGCGCAAAGTGCCTAGGCACAAGGGCACGCTCTGGCCCCGATGCCCACGCTCAGTAGTCCAAAGCCTTCACAGGCTCCACGGGCGTCCTGCTTCCACTTACCCTCTGAACGCGGCTTGCTACGTGGCGGCGGCTGCAGCACTCCACAGGGTTTGGGGGCAGAACTCCTACCACTCTCCTCACATAGGCAGTCAGTCCTCCGCCGGGCTTCCCGTAGCCTTTGCAGAGAGCACTGTCTGTGGCACACCTCTTTCTTCTCCCTGCACCCTTATCTGTATTTTCGCAGCTGGGGGCAACCGGCTTCTGCTGCTGTGGACGAGGCCTGCTTACTGCTTGGCAAACGCCAGAAAGAAATGAGCGCGGCTGCAGAGGACGAGTCCAAGGAGCTCTAGGACGTCACAGTCAACCAGTGGTCTTGCCACCGAGCTCAGAGGTCTCTTCCAGTCCAGGAAAGAATGCGCCGCTTTGGCGTTCTTTCCTAGGACAAGAAACGTTCGGTGACAGTGCGTCTGTCAAGCTCGTGCTGACCGCCGCAATCTCAGAGCCTTTCCCTGCCAATCATCTCCTGGCTTCTACTTTCTGGCCGCAAGCTCACTTAAGAAGTACCCTTACCTACCCGAGGATTTCACTAAGGGACTCTATTCGGTATGCCCATCGCCTCTGCCAAGGCAACTGGGGCCAAAACATTGCAGTGGCTGCTGGATCCAACTCTCTCCGCCTCCCCGGGAGCCGCCCGAGCCTATGGGCTGTTGGAGAAGGTCTTCGTTATGGTCCAGGTCACTCCCTTGATTGGCAGAAAGTCTCACCGCTGCCAGTGAGGACTTTAGTTTGAGAGCTCACTCTGTTGAGAACGCGTTGGTGCAGCCCTCGTTTCTCCTGCGTACCGGACCCCTGCAAGTAACGGAGGCCTTTCAACGTTCAAACTCCTTCCTGGGGAAAACGCATACTTGTGGAGCGAGGAAGCCTAGGCAGGCTGCTTGCAGCCAGTCCACGCTCCTTTGGCTCCTGAAGCGAAGGCTTCCGGCACCTCTCCTGGCAGCCTCGCAAGCCTTTGGCCGGACCTCTAAAACTTTACCAGGCACAGCGAGCGGTGGAAGCAAGTCCCACACACCGAAAGAGCCGTAGCTGAAAAATATTGTCGCTCCTTTGCAGCACCGTACAAGCCCTTTGCTTTTGGGGGAGAGGGCCTTTCTCTTCTCTTCTTTGGCACACAGGGAAATGCCTTCACGGTGTTCGGCCTTGATACACTCGAGTGAGTGCAGCTTCCCCTTAACTGTTGAGAGTGTGCTAGTGCAGCGCTCTCGAACATGACTGTCCTTTGAACACACCAAAAGAAACTTTCCATTCGAGGAGGGAACGCGCTGCACGGGAACTCTTTGTTCTCTGAGCCAAATGGGTGCTGCTACTGCGCCTGTGTGTTTGCTGGTTCACTGGCACTCTGAGATGTTTTTGCCTCGCCATTGCGGGGCCCACGCTGTGCAGCTAACCTCACTTAGGGATCACAAGGGCCCGCATTACTTTCCAGGGGAAGACAACGCTGCCCGGATCACCCTCCAGGTGTCACTTTCTTGGCACTGAGCTACCTTCCTCGAAAGCTGTGCGTTGGTAGCCTGCTCCCAATGTGTTCCTTTGGTGACTGGACGCTCTTTGAGATGCTGGTCGAGACGGCCTCTGCTTCTCTGCTCTTGGAGAAGGCTGCTTTGCGGAGACGCTCAGCGTGGCCTGCGCCAAGTTCAACCTTCTGCTGCTCTGAACTAACGACTTACCTGCCCTCGCCCCTGGCGCAAAGTGCCTAGGCACAAGGGCACGCTCTGGCCCCGATGCCCACGCTCAGTAGTCCAAAGCCTTCACAGGCTCCACGGGCGTCCTGCTTCCACTTACCCTCTGAACGCGGCTTGCTACGTGGCGGCGGCTGCAGCACTCCACAGGGTTTGGGGGCAGAACTCCTACCACTCTCCTCACATAGGCAGTCAGTCCTCCGCCGGGCTTCCCGTAGCCTTTGCAGAGAGCACTGTCTGTGGCACACCTCTTTCTTCTCCCTGCACCCTTATCTGTATTTTCGCAGCTGGGGGCAACCGGCTTCTGCTGCTGTGGACGAGGCCTGCTTACTGCTTGGCAAACGCCAGAGAGAAATGAGCGCGGCTGCAGAGGACGAGTCCAAGGAGCTCTAGGACGTCACAGTCAACCAGTGGTCTTGCCACCGAGCTCAGAGGTCTCTTCCAGTCCAGGAAAGAATGCGCCGCTTTGGCGTTCTTTCCTAGGACAAGAAACGTTCGGTGACAGTGCGTCTGTCAAGCTCGTGCTGACCGCCGCAATCTCAGAGCCTTTCCCTGCCAATCATCTCCTGGCTTCTACTTTCTGGCCGCAAGCTCACTTAAGAAGTACCCTTACCTACCCGAGGATTTCACTAAGGGACTCTATTCGGTATGCCCATCGCCTCTGCCAAGGCAACTGGGGCCAAAACATTGCAGTGGCTGCTGGATCCAACTCTCTCCGCCTCCCCGGGAGCCGCCCGAGCCTATGGGCTGTTGGAGAAGGTCTTCGTTATGGTCCAGGTCACTCCCTTGATTGGCAGAAAGTCTCACCGCTGCCAGTGAGGACTTTAGTTTGAGAGCTCACTCTGTTGAGAACGCGTTGGTGCAGCCCTCGTTTCTCCTGCGTACCGGACCCCTGCAAGTAACGGAGGCCTTTCAACGTTCAAACTCCTTCCTGGGGAAAACGCATACTTGTGGAGCGAGGAAGCCTAGGCAGGCTGCTTGCAGCCAGTCCACGCTCCTTTGGCTCCTGAAGCGAAGGCTTCCGGCACCTCTCCTGGCAGCCTCGCAAGCCTTTGGCCGGACCTCTAAAACTTTAGCAGGCACAGCGAGCGGTGGAAGCAAGTCCCACACACCGAAAGAGCCGTAGCTGAAAAATATTGTCGTTCCTTTGCAGCACCGTACAAGCCCTTTGCTTTTGGGGGAGAGGGCCTTTCTCTTCTCTTCTTTGGCACACAGGGAAATGCCTTCACGGTGTTCGGCCTTGATACACTCGAGTGAGTGCAGCTTCCCCTTAACTGTTGAGAGTGTGCTAGTGCAGCGCTCTCGAACATGACTGTCCTTTGAACACACCAAAAGAAACTTTCCATTCGAGGAGGGAACGCGCTGCACGGGAACTCTTTGTTCTCTGAGCCAAGTGGGTGCTGCTACTGCGCCTGTGTGTTTGCTGGTTCACTGGCACTCTGAGATGTTTTTGCCTCGCCATTGCGGGGCCCACGCTGTGCAGCTAACCTCACTTAGGGATCACAAGGGCCCGCATTACTTTCCAGGGGAAGACAACGCTGCCCGGATCACCCTCCAGGTGTCACTTTCTTGGCACTGAGCTACCTTCCTCGAAAGCTGTGCGTTGGTAGCCTGCTCCCAATGTGTTCCTTTGGTGACTGGACGCTCTTTGAGATGCTGGTCGAGACGGCCTCTGCTTCTCTGCTCTTGGAGAAGGCTGCTTTGCGGAGACGCTCAGCGTGGCCTGCGCCAAGTTCAACCTTCTGCTGCTCTGAACTAACGACTTACCTGCCCTCGCCCCTGGCGCAAAGTGCCTAGGCACAAGGGCACGCTCTGGCCCCGATGCCCACGCTCAGTAGTCCAAAGCCTTCACAGGCTCCACGGGCGTCCTGCTTCCACTTACCCTCTGAACGCGGCTTGCTACGTGGCGGCGGCTGCAGCACTCCACAGGGTTTGGGGGCAGAACTCCTACCACTCTCCTCACATAGGCAGTCAGTCCTCCGCCGGGCTTCCCGTAGCCTTTGCAGAGAGCACTGTCTGTGGCACACCTCTTTCTTCTCCCTGCACCCTTATCTGTATTTTCGCAGCTGGGGGCAACCGGCTTCTGCTGCTGTGGACGAGGCCTGCTTACTGCTTGGCAAACGCCAGAGAGAAATGAGCGCGGCTGCAGAGGACGAGTCCAAGGAGCTCTAGGACGTCACAGTCAACCAGTGGTCTTGCCACCGAGCTCAGAGGTCTCTTCCAGTCCAGGAAAGAATGCGCCGCTTTGGCGTTCTTTCCTAGGACAAGAAACGTTCGGTGACAGTGCGTCTGTCAAGCTCGTGCTGACCGCCGCAATCTCAGAGCCTTTCCCTGCCAATCATCTCCTGGCTTCTACTTTCTGGCCGCAAGCTCACTTAAGAAGTACCCTTACCTACCCGAGGATTTCACTAAGGGACTCTATTCGGTATGCCCATCGCCTCTGCCAAGGCAACTGGGGCCAAAACATTGCAGTGGCTGCTGGATCCAACTCTCTCCGCCTCCCCGGGAGCCGCCCGAGCCTATGGGCTGTTGGAGAAGGTCTTCGTTATGGTCCAGGTCACTCCCTTGATTGGCAGAAAGTCTCCCCGCTGCCAGTGAGGACTTTAGTTTGAGAGCTCACTCTGTTGAGAACGCGTTGGTGCAGCCCTCGTTTCTCCTGCGTACCGGACCCCTGCAAGTAACGGAGGCCTTTCAACGTGCAAACTCCTTCCTGGGGAAAACGCATACTTGTGGAGCGAGGAAGCCTAGGCAGGCTGCTTGCAGCCAGTCCACGCTCCTTTGGCTCCTGAAGCGAAGGCTTCCGGCACCTCTCCTGGCAGCCTCGCAAGCCTTTGGCCGGACCTCTAAAACTTTAGCAGGCACAGCGAGCGGTGGAAGCAAGTCCCACACACCGAAAGAGCCGTAGCTGAAAAATATTGTCGTTCCTTTGCAGCACCGTACAAGCCCTTTGCTTTTGGGGGAGAGGGCCTTTCTCTTCTCTTCTTTGGCACACAGGGAAATGCCTTCACGGTGTTCGGCCTTGATACACTCGAGTGAGTGCAGCTTCCCCTTAACTGTTGAGAGTGTGCTAGTGCAGCGCTCTCGAACATGACTGTCCTTTGAACACACCAAAAGAAACTTTCCATTCGAGGAGGGAACGCGCTGCACGGGAACTCTTTGTTCTCTGAGCCAAGTGGGTGCTGCCACTGCGCCTGTGTGTTTGCTGGTTCACTGGCACTCTGAGATGTTTCGGCCTCGCCATTGCGGGGCCCACGCTGTGCAGCTAACCTCACTTAGGGATCACAAGGGCCCGCATTACTTTCCAGGGGAAGACAACGCTGCCCGGATCACCCTCCAGGTGTCACTTTCTTGGCACTGAGCTACCTTCCTCGAAAGCTGTGCGTTGGTAGCCTGCTCCCAATGTGTTCCTTTGGTGACTGGACGCTCTTTGAGATGCTGGTCGAGATGGCCTCTGCTTCTCTGCTCTTGGAGAAGGCTGCTTTGCGGAGACGCTCAGCGTGGCCTGCGCCAAGTTCAACCTTCTGCTGCTCTGAACTAACGACTTACCTGCCCTCGCCCCTGGCGCAAAATGCCTAGGCACAAGGGCACGCTCTGGCCCCGATGCCCACGCTCAGTAGTCCAAAGCCTTCACAGGCTCCACGGGCGTCCTGCTTCCACTTACCCTCTGAACGCGGCTTGCTACGTGGCGGCGGCTGCAGCACTCCACAGGGTTTGGGGGCAGAACTCCTACCACTCTCCTCACATAGGCAGTCAGTCCTCCGCCGGGCTTCCCGTAGCCTTTGCAGAGAGCACTGTCTGTGGCACACCTCTTTCTTCTCCCTGCACCCTTATCTGTATTTTCGCAGCTGGGGGCAACCGGCTTCTGCTGCTGTGGACGAGGCCTGCTTACTGCTTGGCAAACGCCAGAGAGAAATGAGCGCGGCTGCAGAGGACGAGTCCAAGGAGCTCTAGGACGTCACAGTCAACCAGTGGTCTTGCCACCGAGCTCAGAGGTCTCTTCCAGTCCAGGAAAGAATGCGCCGCTTTGGCGTTCTTTCCTAGGACAAGAAACGTTCGGTGACAGTGCGTCTGTCAAGCTGGTGCTGACCGCCGCAATCTCAGAGCCTTTCCCTGCCAATCATCTCCTGGCTTCTACTTTCTGGCCGCAAGCTCACTTAAGAAGTACCCTTACCTACCCGAGGATTTCACTAAGGGACTCTATTCGGTATGCCCATCGCCTCTGCCAAGGCAACTGGGGCCAAAACATTGCAGTGGCTGCTGGATCCAACTCTCTCCGCTTCCCCGGGAGCCGCCCGAGCCTATGGGCTGTTGGAGAAGGTCTTCGTTATGGTCCAGGTCACTCCCTTGATTGGCAGAAAGTCTCACCGCTGCCAGTGAGGACTTTAGTTTGAGAGCTCACTCTGTTGAGAACGCGTTGGTGCAGCCCTCGTTTCTCCTGCGTACCGGACCCCTGCAAGTAACGGAGGCCTTTCAACGTGCAAACTCCTTCCTGGGGAAAACGCATACTTGTGGAGCGAGGAAGCCTAGGCAGGCTGCTTGCAGCCAGTCCACGCTCCTTTGGCTCCTGAAGCGAAGGCTTCCGGCACCTCTCCTGGCAGCCTCGCAAGCCTTTGGCCGGACCTCTAAAACTTTAGCAGGCACAGCGAGCGGTGGAAGCAAGTCCCACACACCGAAAGAGCCGTAGCTGAAAAATATTGTCGTTCCTTTGCAGCACCGTACAAGCCCTTTGCTTTTGGGGGAGAGGGCCTTTCTCTTCTCTTCTTTGGCACACAGGGAAATGCCTTCACGGTGTTCGGCCTTGATACACTCGAGTGAGTGCAGCTTCCCCTTAACTGTTGAGAGTGTGCTAGTGCAGCGCTCTCGAACATGACTGTCCTTTGAACACACCAAAAGAAACTTTCCATTCGAGGAGGGAACGCGCTGCACGGGAACTCTTTGTTCTCTGAGCCAAGTGGGTGCTGCTACTGCGCCTGTGTGTTTGCTGGTTCACTGGCACTCTGAGATGTTTTTGCCTCGCCATTGCGGGGCCCACGCTGTGCAGCTAACCTCACTTAGGGATCACAAGGGCCCGCATTACTTTCCAGGGGAAGACAACGCTGCCCGGATCACCCTCCAGGTGTCACTTTCTTGGCACTGAGCTACCTTCCTCGAAAGCTGTGCGTTGGTAGCCTGCTCCCAATGTGTTCCTTTGGTGACTGGACGCTCTTTGAGATGCTGGTCGAGACGGCCTCTGCTTCTCTGCTCTTGGAGAAGGCTGCTTTGCGGAGACGCTCAGCGTGGCCTGCGCCAAGTTCAACCTTCTGCTGCTCTGAACTAACGACTTACCTGCCCTCGCCCCTGGCGCAAAGTGCCTAGGCACAAGGGCACGCTCTGGCCCCGATGCCCACGCTCAGTAGTCCAAAGCCTTCACAGGCTCCACGGGCGTCCTGCTTCCACTTACCCTCTGAACGCGGCTTGCTACGTGGCGGCGGCTGCAGCACTCCACAGGGTTTGGGGGCAGAACTCCTACCACTCTCCTCACATAGGCAGTCAGTCCTCCGCCGGGCTTCCCGTAGCCTTTGCAGAGAGCACTGTCTGTGGCACACCTCTTTCTTCTCCCTGCACCCTTATCTGTATTTTCGCAGCTGGGGGCAACCGGCTTCTGCTGCTGTGGACGAGGCCTGCTTACTGCTTGGCAAACGCCAGAGAGAAATGAGCGCGGCTGCAGAGGACGAGTCCAAGGAGCTCTAGGACGTCACAGTCAACCAGTGGTCTTGCCACCGAGCTCAGAGGTCTCTTCCAGTCCAGGAAAGAATGCGCCGCTTTGGCGTTCTTTCCTAGGACAAGAAACGTTCGGTGACAGTGCGTCTGTCAAGCTGGTGCTGACCGCCGCAATCTCAGAGCCTTTCCCTGCCAATCATCTCCTGGCTTCTACTTTCTGGCCGCAAGCTCACTTAAGAAGTACCCTTACCTACCCGAGGATTTCACTAAGGGACTCTATTCGGTATGCCCATCGCCTCTGCCAAGGCAACTGGGGCCAAAACATTGCAGTGGCTGCTGGATCCAACTCTCTCCGCCTCCCCGGGAGCCGCCCGAGCCTATGGGCTGTTGGAGAAGGTCTTCGTTATGGTCCAGGTCACTCCCTTGATTGGCAGAAAGTCTCCCCGCTGCCAGTGAGGACTTTAGTTTGAGAGCTCACTCTGTTGAGAACGCGTTGGTGCAGCCCTCGTTTCTCCTGCGTACCGGACCCCTGCAAGTAACGGAGGCCTTTCAACGTTCAAACTCCTTCCTGGGGAAAACGCACACTTGTGGAGCGAGGAAGCCTAGGCAGGCTGCTTGCAGCCAGTCCACGCTCCTTTGGCTCCTGAAGCGAAGGCTTCCGGCACCTCTCCTGGCAGCCTCGCAAGCCTTTGGCCGGACCTCTAAAACTTTAGCAGGCACAGCGAGCAGTGGAAGCAAGTCCCACACACCGAAAGAGCCGTAGCTGAAAAATATTGTCGTTCCTTTGCAGCACCGTACAAGCCCTTTGCTTTTGGGGGAGAGGGCCTTTCTCTTCTCTTCTTTGGCACACAGGGAAATGCCTTCACGGTGTTCGGCCTTGATACACTCGAGTGAGTGCAGCTTCCCCTTAACTGTTGAGAGTGTGCTAGTGCAGCGCTCTCGAACATGACTGTCCTTTGAACACACCAAAAGAAACTTTCCATTCGAGGAGGGAACGCGCTGCACGGGAACTCTTTGTTCTCTGAGCCAAGTGGGTGCTGCCACTGCGCCTGTGTGTTTGCTGGTTCACTGGCACTCTGAGATGTTTCGGCCTCGCCATTGCGGGGCCCACGCTGTGCAGCTAACCTCACTTAGGGATCACAAGGGCCCGCATTACTTTCCAGGGGAAGACAACGCTGCCCGGATCACCCTCCAGGTGTCACTTTCTTGGCACTGAGCTACCTTCCTCGAAAGCTGTGCGTTGGTAGCCTGCTCCCAATGTGTTCCTTTGGTGACTGGACGCTCTTTGAGATGCTGGTCGAGATGGCCTCTGCTTCTCTGCTCTTGGAGAAGGCTGCTTTGCGGAGACGCTCAGCGTGGCCTGCGCCAAGTTCAACCTTCTGCTGCTCTGAACTAACGACTTACCTGCCCTCGCCCCTGGCGCAAAGTGCCTAGGCACAAGGGCACGCTCTGGCCCCGATGCCCACGCTCAGTAGTCCAAAGCCTTCACAGGCTCCACGGGCGTCCTGCTTCCACTTACCCTCTGAACGCGGCTTGCTACGTGGCGGCGGCTGCAGCACTCCACAGGGTTTGGGGGCAGAACTCCTACCACTCTCCTCACATAGGCAGTCAGTCCTCCGCCGGGCTTCCCGTAGCCTTTGCAGAGAGCACTGTCTGTGGCACACCTCTTTCTTCTCCCTGCACCCTTATCTGTATTTTCGCAGCTGGGGGCAACCGGCTTCTGCTGCTGTGGACGAGGCCTGCTTACTGCTTGGCAAACGCCAGAGAGAAATGAGCGCGGCTGCAGAGGACGAGTCCAAGGAGCTCTAGGACGTCACAGTCAACCAGTGGTCTTGCCACCGAGCTCAGAGGTCTCTTCCAGTCCAGGAAAGAATGCGCCGCTTTGGCGTTCTTTCCTAGGACAAGAAACGTTCGGTGACAGTGCGTCTGTCAAGCTCGTGCTGACCGCCGCAATCTCAGAGCCTTTCCCTGCCAATCATCTCCTGGCTTCTACTTTCTGGCCGCAAGCTCACTTAAGAAGTACCCTTACCTACCCGAGGATTTCACTAAGGGACTCTATTCGGTATGCCCATCGCCTCTGCCAAGGCAACTGGGGCCAAAACATTGCAGTGGCTGCTGGATCCAACTCTCTCCGCCTCCCCGGGAGCCGCCCGAGGCTATGGGCTGTTGGAGAAGGTCTTTGTTATGGTCCAGGTCACTCCCTTGATTGGCAGAAAGTCTCACCGCTGCCAGTGAGGACTTTAGTTTGAGAGCTCACTCTGTTGAGAACGCGTTGGTGCAGCCCTCGTTTCTCCTGCGTACCGGACCCCTGCAAGTAACGGAGGCCTTTCAACGTGCAAACTCCTTCCTGGGGAAAACGCATACTTGTGGAGCGAGGAAGCCTAGGCAGGCTGCTTGCAGCCAGTCCACGCTCCTTTGGCTCCTGAAGCGAAGGCTTCCGGCACCTCTCCTGGCAGCCTCGCAAGCCTTTGGCCGGACCTCTAAAACTTTAGCAGGCACAGCGAGCGGTGGAAGCAAGTCCCACACACCGAAAGAGCCGTAGCTGAAAAATATTGTCGTTCCTTTGCAGCACCGTACAAGCCCTTTGCTTTTGGGGGAGAGGGCCTTTCTCTTCTCTTCTTTGGCACACAGGGAAATGCCTTCACGGTGTTCGGCCTTGATACACTCGAGTGAGTGCAGCTTCCCCTTAACTGTTGAGAGTGTGCTAGTGCAGCGCTCTCGAACATGACTGTCCTTTGAACACACCAAAAGAAACTTTCCATTCGAGGAGGGAACGCGCTGCACGGGAACTCTTTGTTCTCTGAGCCAAGTGGGTGCTGCCACTGCGCCTGTGTGTTTGCTGGTTCACTGGCACTCTGAGATGTTTTTGCCTCGCCATTGCGGGGCCCACGCTGTGCAGCTAACCTCACTTAGGGATCACAAGGGCCCGCATTACTTTCCAGGGGAAGACAACGCTGCCCGGATCACCCTCCAGGTGTCACTTTCTTGGCACTGAGCTACCTTCCTCGAAAGCTGTGCGTTGGTAGCCTGCTCCCAATGTGTTCCTTTGGTGACTGGACGCTCTTTGAGATGCTGGTCGAGATGGCCTCTGCTTCTCTGCTCTTGGAGAAGGCTGCTTTGCGGAGACGCTCAGCGTGGCCTGCGCCAAGTTCAACCTTCTGCTGCTCTGAACTAACGACTTACCTGCCCTCGCCCCTGGCGCAAAGTGCCTAGGCACAAGGGCACGCTCTGGCCCCGATGCCCACGCTCAGTAGTCCAAAGCCTTCACAGGCTCCACGGGCGTCCTGCTTCCACTTACCCTCTGAACGCGGCTTGCTACGTGGCGGCGGCTGCAGCACTCCACAGGGTTTGGGGGCAGAACTCCTACCACTCTCCTCACATAGGCAGTCAGTCCTCCGCCGGGCTTCCCGTAGCCTTTGCAGAGAGCACTGTCTGTGGCACACCTCTTTCTTCTCCCTGCACCCTTATCTGTATTTTCGCAGCTGGGGGCAACCGGCTTCTGCTGCTGTGGACGAGGCCTGCTTACTGCTTGGCAAACGCCAGAGAGAAATGAGCGCGGCTGCAGAGGACGAGTCCAAGGAGCTCTAGGACGTCACAGTCAACCAGTGGTCTTGCCACCGAGCTCAGAGGTCTCTTCCAGTCCAGGAAAGAATGCGCCGCTTTGGCGTTCTTTCCTAGGACAAGAAACGTTCGGTGACAGTGCGTCTGTCAAGCTGGTGCTGACCGCCGCAATCTCAGAGCCTTTCCCTGCCAATCATCTCCTGGCTTCTACTTTCTGGCCGCAAGCTCACTTAAGAAGTACCCTTACCTACCCGAGGATTTCACTAAGGGACTCTATTCGGTATGCCCATCGCCTCTGCCAAGGCAACTGGGGCCAAAACATTGCAGTGGCTGCTGGATCCAACTCTCTCCGCCTCCCCGGGAGCCGCCCGAGCCTATGGGCTGTTGGAGAAGGTCTTCGTTATGGTCCAGGTCACTCCCTTGATTGGCAGAAAGTCTCCCCGCTGCCAGTGAGGACTTTAGTTTGAGAGCTCACTCTGTTGAGAACGCGTTGGTGCAGCCCTCGTTTCTCCTGCGTACCGGACCCCTGCAAGTAACGGAGGCCTTTCAACGTGCAAACTCCTTCCTGGGGAAAACGCATACTTGTGGAGCGAGGAAGCCTAGGCAGGCTGCTTGCAGCCAGTCCACGCTCCTTTGGCTCCTGAAGCGAAGGCTTCCGGCACCTCTCCTGGCAGCCTCGCAAGCCTTTGGCCGGACCTCTAAAACTTTAGCAGGCACAGCGAGCGGTGGAAGCAAGTCCCACACACCGAAAGAGCCGTAGCTGAAAAATATTGTCGTTCCTTTGCAGCACCGTACAAGCCCTTTGCTTTTGGGGGAGAGGGCCTTTCTCTTCTCTTCTTTGGCACACAGGGAAATGCCTTCACGGTGTTCGGCCTTGATACACTCGAGTGAGTGCAGCTTCCCCTTAACTGTTGAGAGTGTGCTAGTGCAGCGCTCTCGAACATGACTGTCCTTTGAACACACCAAAAGAAACTTTCCATTCGAGGAGGGAACGCGCTGCACGGGAACTCTTTGTTCTCTGAGCCAAGTGGGTGCTGCCACTGCGCCTGTGTGTTTGCTGGTTCACTGGCACTCTGAGATGTTTCGGCCTCGCCATTGCGGGGCCCACGCTGTGCAGCTAACCTCACTTAGGGATCACAAGGGCCCGCATTACTTTCCAGGGGAAGACAACGCTGCCCGGATCACCCTCCAGGTGTCACTTTCTTGGCACTGAGCTACCTTCCTCGAAAGCTGTGCGTTGGTAGCCTGCTCCCAATGTGTTCCTTTGGTGACTGGACGCTCTTTGAGATGCTGGTCGAGATGGCCTCTGCTTCTCTGCTCTTGGAGAAGGCTGCTTTGCGGAGACGCTCAGCGTGGCCTGCGCCAAGTTCAACCTTCTGCTGCTCTGAACTAACGACTTACCTGCCCTCGCCCCTGGCGCAAAGTGCCTAGGCACAAGGGCACGCTCTGGCCCCGATGCCCACGCTCAGTAGTCCAAAGCCTTCACAGGCTCCACGGGCGTCCTGCTTCCACTTACCCTCTGAACGCGGCTTGCTACGTGGCGGCGGCTGCAGCACTCCACAGGGTTTGGGGGCAGAACTCCTACCACTCTCCTCACATAGGCAGTCAGTCCTCCGCCGGGCTTCCCGTAGCCTTTGCAGAGAGCACTGTCTGTGGCACACCTCTTTCTTCTCCCTGCACCCTTATCTGTATTTTCGCAGCTGGGGGCAACCGGCTTCTGCTGCTGTGGACGAGGCCTGCTTACTGCTTGGCAAACGCCAGAGAGAAATGAGCGCGGCTGCAGAGGACGAGTCCAAGGAGCTCTAGGACGTCACAGTCAACCAGTGGTCTTGCCACCGAGCTCAGAGGTCTCTTCCAGTCCAGGAAAGAATGCGCCGCTTTGGCGTTCTTTCCTAGGACAAGAAACGTTCGGTGACAGTGCGTCTGTCAAGCTCGTGCTGACCGCCGCAATCTCAGAGCCTTTCCCTGCCAATCATCTCCTGGCTTCTACTTTCTGGCCGCAAGCTCACTTAAGAAGTACCCTTACCTACCCGAGGATTTCACTAAGGGACTCTATTCGGTATGCCCATCGCCTCTGCCAAGGCAACTGGGGCCAAAACATTGCAGTGGCTGCTGGATCCAACTCTCTCCGCCTCCCCGGGAGCCGCCCGAGGCTATGGGCTGTTGGAGAAGGTCTTTGTTATGGTCCAGGTCACTCCCTTGATTGGCAGAAAGTCTCACCGCTGCCAGTGAGGACTTTAGTTTGAGAGCTCACTCTGTTGAGAACGCGTTGGTGCAGCCCTCGTTTCTCCTGCGTACCGGACCCCTGCAAGTAACGGAGGCCTTTCAACGTGCAAACTCCTTCCTGGGGAAAACGCATACTTGTGGAGCGAGGAAGCCTAGGCAGGCTGCTTGCAGCCAGTCCACGCTCCTTTGGCTCCTGAAGCGAAGGCTTCCGGCACCTCTCCTGGCAGCCTCGCAAGCCTTTGGCCGGACCTCTAAAACTTTAGCAGGCACAGCGAGCGGTGGAAGCAAGTCCCACACACCGAAAGAGCCGTAGCTGAAAAATATTGTCGTTCCTTTGCAGCACCGTACAAGCCCTTTGCTTTTGGGGGAGAGGGCCTTTCTCTTCTCTTCTTTGGCACACAGGGAAATGCCTTCACGGTGTTCGGCCTTGATACACTCGAGTGAGTGCAGCTTCCCCTTAACTGTTGAGAGTGTGCTAGTGCAGCGCTCTCGAACATGACTGTCCTTTGAACACACCAAAAGAAACTTTCCATTCGAGGAGGGAACGCGCTGCACGGGAACTCTTTGTTCTCTGAGCCAAGTGGGTGCTGCCACTGCGCCTGTGTGTTTGCTGGTTCACTGGCACTCTGAGATGTTTTTGCCTCGCCATTGCGGGGCCCACGCTGTGCAGCTAACCTCACTTAGGGATCACAAGGGCCCGCATTACTTTCCAGGGGAAGACAACGCTGCCCGGATCACCCTCCAGGTGTCACCTTCTTGGCACTGAGCTACCTTCCTCGAAAGCTGTGCGTTGGTAGCCTGCTCCCAATGTGTTCCTTTGGTGACTGGACGCTCTTTGAGATGCTGGTCGAGATGGCCTCTGCTTCTCTGCTCTTGGAGAAGGCTGCTTTGCGGAGACGCTCAGCGTGGCCTGCGCCAAGTTCAACCTTCTGCTGCTCTGAACTAACGACTTACCTGCCCTCGCCCCTGGCGCAAAGTGCCTAGGCACAAGGGCACGCTCTGGCCCCGATGCCCACGCTCAGTAGTCCAAAGCCTTCACAGGCTCCACGGGCGTCCTGCTTCCACTTACCCTCTGAACGCGGCTTGCTACGTGGCGGCGGCTGCAGCACTCCACAGGGTTTGGGGGCAGAACTCCTACCACTCTCCTCACATAGGCAGTCAGTCCTCCGCCGGGCTTCCCGTAGCCTTTGCAGAGAGCACTGTCTGTGGCACACCTCTTGCTTCTCCCTGCACCCTTATCTGTATTTTCGCAGCTGGGGGCAACCGGCTTCTGCTGCTGTGGACGAGGCCTGCTTACTGCTTGGCAAACGCCAGAGAGAAATGAGCGCGGCTGCAGAGGACGAGTCCAAGGAGCTCTAGGACGTCACAGTCAACCAGTGGTCTTGCCACCGAGCTCAGAGGTCTCTTCCAGTCCAGGAAAGAATGCGCCGCTTTGGCGTTCTTTCCTAGGACAAGAAACGTTCGGTGACAGTGCGTCTGTCAAGCTGGTGCTGACCGCCGCAATCTCAGAGCCTTTCCCTGCCAATCATCTCCTGGCTTCTACTTTCTGGCCGCAAGCTCACTTAAGAAGTACCCTTACCTACCCGAGGATTTCACTAAGGGACTCTATTCGGTATGCCCATCGCCTCTGCCAAGGCAACTGGGGCCAAAACATTGCAGTGGCTGCTGGATCCAACTCTCTCCGCCTCCCCGGGAGCCGCCCGAGCCTATGGGCTGTTGGAGAAGGTCTTCGTTATGGTCCAGGTCACTCCCTTGATTGGCAGAAAGTCTCACCGCTGCCAGTGAGGACTTTAGTTTGAGAGCTCACTCTGTTGAGAACGCGTTGGTGCAGCCCTCGTTTCTCCTGCGTACCGGACCCCTGCAAGTAACGGAGGCCTTTCAACGTGCAAACTCCTTCCTGGGGAAAACGCATACTTGTGGAGCGAGGAAGCCTAGGCAGGCTGCTTGCAGCCAGTCCACGCTCCTTTGGCTCCTGAAGCGAAGGCTTCCGGCACCTCTCCTGGCAGCCTCGCAAGCCTTTGGCCGGACCTCTAAAACTTTAGCAGGCACAGCGAGCGGTGGAAGCAAGTCCCACACACCGAAAGAGCCGTAGCTGAAAAATATTGTCGTTCCTTTGCAGCACCGTACAAGCCCTTTGCTTTTGGGGGAGAGGGCCTTTCTCTTCTCTTCTTTGGCACACAGGGAAATGCCTTCACGGTGTTCGGCCTTGATACACTCGAGTGAGTGCAGCTTCCCCTTAACTGTTGAGAGTGTGCTAGTGCAGCGCTCTCGAACATGACTGTCCTTTGAACACACCAAAAGAAACTTTCCATTCGAGGAGGGAACGCGCTGCACGGGAACTCTTTGTTCTCTGAGCCAAGTGGGTGCTGCTACTGCGCCTGTGTGTTTGCTGGTTCACTGGCACTCTGAGATGTTTTTGCCTCGCCATTGCGGGGCCCACGCTGTGCAGCTAACCTCACTTAGGGATCACAAGGGCCCGCATTACTTTCCAGGGGAAGACAACGCTGCCTGGATCACCCTCCAGGTGTCACTTTCTTGGCACTGAGCTACCTTCCTCGAAAGCTGTGCGTTGGTAGCCTGCTCCCAATGTGTCCCTTTTGTGACTGGACGCTCTTTGAGATGCTGGTCGAGACGGCCTCTGCTTCTCTGCTCTTGGAGAAGGCTGCTTTGCGGAGACGCTCAGCGTGGCCTGCGCCAAGTTCAACCTTCTGCTGCTCTGAACTAACGACTTACCTGCCCTCGCCCCTGGCGCAAAGTGCCTAGGCACAAGGGCACGCTCTGGCCCCGATGCCCACGCTCAGTAGTCCAAAGCCTTCACAGGCTCCACGGGCGTCCTGCTTCCACTTACCCTCTGAACGCGGCTTGCTACGTGGCGGCGGCTGCAGCACTCCACAGGGTTTGGGGGCAGAACTCCTACCACTCTCCTCACATAGGCAGTCAGTCCTCCGCCGGGCTTCCCGTAGCCTTTGCAGAGAGCACTGTCTGTGGCACACCTCTTTCTTCTCCCTGCACCCTTATCTGTATTTTCGCAGCTGGGGGCAACCGGCTTCTGCTGCTGTGGACGAGGCCTGCTTACTGCTTGGCAAACGCCAGAGAGAAATGAGCGCGGCTGCAGAGGACGAGTCCAAGGAGCTCTAGGACGTCACAGTCAACCAGTGGTCTTGCCACCGAGCTCAGAGGTCTCTTCCAGTCCAGGAAAGAATGCGCCGCTTTGGCGTTCTTTCCTAGGACAAGAAACGTTCGGTGACAGTGCGTCTGTCAAGCTCGTGCTGACCGCCGCAATCTCAGAGCCTTTCCCTGCCAATCATCTCCTGGCTTCTACTTTCTGGCCGCAAGCTCACTTAAGAAGTACCCTTACCTACCCGAGGATTTCACTAAGGGACTCTATTCGGTATGCCCATCGCCTCTGCCAAGGCAACTGGGGCCAAAACATTGCAGTGGCTGCTGGATCCAACTCTCTCCGCCTCCCCGGGAGCCGCCCGAGCCTATGGGCTGTTGGAGAAGGTCTTCGTTATGGTCCAGGTCACTCCCTTGATTGGCAGAAAGTCTCACCGCTGCCAGTGAGGACTTTGGTTTGAGAGCTCACTCTGTTGAGAACGCGTTGGTGCAGCCCTCGTTTCTCCTGCGTACCGGACCCCTGCAAGTAACGGAGGCCTTTCAACGTGCAAACTCCTTCCTCGGGAAAACGCATACTTGTGGAGCGAGGAAGCCTAGGCAGGCTGCTTGCAGCCAGTCCACGCTCCTTTGGCTCCTGAAGCGAAGGCTTCCGGCACCTCTCCTGGCAGCCTCGCAAGCCTTTGGCCGGACCTCTAAAACTTTAGCAGGCACAGCGAGCGGTGGAAGCAAGTCCCACACACCGAAAGAGCCGTAGCTGAAAAATATTGTCGTTCCTTTGCAGCACCGTACAAGCCCTTTGCTTTTGGGGGAGAGGGCCTTTCTCTTCTCTTCTTTGGCACACAGGGAAATGCCTTCACGGTGTTCGGCCTTGATACACTCGAGTGAGTGCAGCTTCCCCTTAACTGTTGAGAGTGTGCTAGTGCAGCGCTCTCGAACATGACTGTCCTTTGAACACACCAAAGAAACTTTCCATTCGAGGAGGGAACACGCTGCACGGGAACTCTTTGTTCTCTGAGCCAAGTGGGTGCTGCTACTGCGCCTGTGTGTTTGCTGGTTCACTGGCACTCTGAGATGTTTTTGCCTCGCCATTGCGGGGCCCACGCTGTGCAGCTAACCTCACTTAGGGATCACAAGGGCCCGCATTACTTTCCAGGGGAAGACAACGCTGCCCGGATCACCCTCCAGGTGTCACTTTCTTGGCACTGAGCTACCTTCCTTGAAAGCTGTGCGTTGGTAGCCTGCTCCCAATGTGTCCCTTTGGTGACTGGACGCTCTTTGAGATGCTGGTCGAGACGGCCTCTGCTTCTCTGCTCTTGGAGAAGGCTGCTTTGCAGAGACGCTCAGCGTGGCCTGCGCCAAGTTCAACCTTCTGCTGCTCTGAACTAACGACTTACCTGCCCTCGCCCCTGGCGCAAAGTGCCTAGGCACAAGGGCACGCTCTGGCCCCGATGCCCACGCTCAGTAGTCCAAAGCCTTCACAGGCTCCACGGGCGTCCTGCTTCCACTTACCCTCTGAACGCGGCTTGCTACGTGGCGGCGGCTGCAGCACTCCACAGGGTTTGGGGGCAGAACTCCTACCACTCTCCTCACATAGGCAGTCAGTCCTCCGCCGGGCTTCCCGTAGCCTTTGCAGAGAGCACTGTCTGTGGCACACCTCTTTCTTCTCCCTGCACCCTTATCTGTATTTTCGCAGCTGGGGGCAACCGGCTTCTGCTGCTGTGGACGAGGCCTGCTTACTGCTTGGCAAACGCCAGAGAGAAATGAGCGCGGCTGCAGAGGACGAGTCCAAGGAGCTCTAGGACGTCACAGTCAACCAGTGGTCTTGCCACCGAGCTCAGAGGTGTCTTCCAGTCCAGGAAAGAATGCGCCGCTTTGGCGTTCTTTCCTAGGACAAGAAACGTTCGGTGACAGTGCGTCTGTCAAGCTCGTGCTGACCGCCGCAATCTCAAAGCCTTTCCCTGCCAATCATCTCCTTGCTTCTACTTTCTGGACGCAAGCTCACTTAAGAAGTACCCTTACCTACCCGAGGATTTCACTAAGGGACTCTATTCGGTATGCCCATCGCCTCTGCCAAGGCAACTGGGGCCAAAACATTGCAGTGGCTGCTGGATCCAACTTTCTCCGCCTCCCCGGGAGCCGCCCGAGCCTATGGGCTGTTGGAGAAGGTCTTCGTTATGGTCCAGGTCACTCCCTTGATTGGCAGAAAGTCTCACCGCTGCCAGTGAGGACTTTAGTTTGAGAGCTCACTCTGTTGAGAACGCGTTGGTGCAGCCCTCGTTTCTCCTGCGTACCGGACCCCTGCAAGTAACGGAGGCCTTTCAACGTTCAAACTCCTTCCTGGGGAAAACGCATACTTGTGGAGCGAGGAAGCCTAGGCAGGCTGCTTGCAGCCAGTCCACGCTCCTTTGGCTCCTGAAGCGAAGGCTTCCGGCACCTCTCCTGGCAGCCTCGCAAGCCTTTGGCCGGACCTCTAAAACTTTACCAGGCACAGCGAGCGGTGGAAGCAAGTCCCACACACCGAAAGAGCCGTAGCTGAAAAATATTGTCGCTCCTTTGCAGCACCGTACAAGCCCTTTGCTTTTGGGGGAGAGGGCCTTTCTCTTCTCTTGTTTGGCACACAGGGAAATGCCTTCACGGTGTTCGGCCTTGATACACTCGAGTGAGTGCAGCTTCCCCTTAACTGTTGAGAGTGTGCTAGTGCAGCGCTCTCGAACATGACTGTCCTTTGAACACACCAAAAGAAACTTTCCATTCGAGGAGGGAACGCGCTGCACGGGAACTCTTTGTTCTCTGAGCCAAGTGGGTGCTGCTACTGCGCCTGTGTGTTTGCTGGTTCACTGGCACTCTGAGATGTTTTTGCCTCGCCATTGCGGGGCCCACGCTGTGCAGCTAACCTCACTTAGGGATCACAAGGGCCCGCATTACTTTCCAGGGGAAGACAACGCTGCCCGGATCACCCTCCAGGTGTCACTTTCTTGGCACTGAGCTACCTTCCTCGAAAGCTGTGCGTTGGTAGCCTGCTCCCAATGTGTCCCTTTGGTGACTGGACGCTCATTGAGATGCTGGTCGAGACGGCCTCTGCTTCTCTGCTCTTGGAGAAGGCTGCTTTGCGGAGACGCTCAGCGTGGCCTGCGCCAAGTTCAACCTTCTGCTGCTCTGAACTAACGACTTACCTGCCCTCGCCCCTGGCGCAAAGTGCCTAGGCACAAGGGCACGCTCTGGCCCCGATGCCCACGCTCAGTAGTCCAAAGCCTTCACAGGCTCCACGGGCGTCCTGCTTCCACTTACCCTCTGAACGCGGCTTGCTACGTGGCGGCGGCTGCAGCACTCCACAGGATTTGGGGGCAGAACTCCTACCACTCTCCTCACATAGGCAGTCAGTCCTCCGCCGGGCTTCCCGTAGCCTTTGCAGAGAGCACTGTCTGTGGCACACCTCTTTCTTCTCCCTGCACCCTTATCTGTATTTTCGCAGCTGGGGGCAACCGGCTTCTGCTGCTGTGGACGAGGCCTGCTTACTGCTTGGCAAACGCCAGAGAGAAATGAGCGCGGCTGCAGAGGACGAGTCCAAGGAGCTCTAGGACGTCACAGTCAACCAGTGGTCTTGCCACCGAGCTCAGAGGTCTCTTCCAGTCCAGGAAAGAATGCGCCGCTTTGGCGTTCTTTCCTAGGACAAGAAACGTTCGGTGACAGTGCGTCTGTCAAGCTCGTGCTGACCGCCGCAATCTCAGAGCCTTTCCCTGCCAATCATCTCCTGGCTTCTACTTTCTGGCCGCAAGCTCACTTAAGAAGTACCCTTACCTACCCGAGGATTTCACTAAGGGACTCTATTCGGTATGCCCATCGCCTCTGCCAAGGCAACTGGGGCCAAAACATTGCAGTGGCTGCTGGATCCAACTCTCTCCGCCTCCCCGGGAGCCGCCCGAGCCTATGGGCTGTTGGAGAAGGTCTTCGTTATGGTCCAGGTCACTCCCTTGATTGGCAGAAAGTCTCACCGCTGCCAGTGAGGACTTTGGTTTGAGAGCTCACTCTGTTGAGAACGCGTTGGTGCAGCCCTCGTTTCTCCTGCGTACCGGACCCCTGCAAGTAACGGAGGCCTTTCAACGTTCAAACTCCTTCCTGGGGAAAACGCATACTTGTGGAGCGAGGAAGCCTAGGCAGGCTGCTTGCAGCCAGTCCACGCTCCTTTGGCTCCTGAAGCGAAGGCTTCCGGCACCTCTCCTGGCAGCCTCGCAAGCCTTTGGCCGGACCTCTAAAACTTTAGCAGGCACAGCGAGCGGTGGAAGCAAGTCCCACACACCGAAAGAGCCGTAGCTGAAAAATATTGTCGTTCCTTTGCAGCACCGTACAAGCCCTTTGCTTTTGGGGGAGAGGGCCTTTCTCTTCTCTTCTTTGGCACACAGGGAAATGCCTTCACGGTGTTCGGCCTTGATACACTCGAGTGCGTGCAGCTTCCCCTTAACTGTTGAGAGTGTGCTAGTGCAGCGCTCTCGAACATGACTGTCCTTTGAACACACCAAAAGAAACTTTCCATTCGAGGAGGGAACGCGCTGCACGGGAACTCTTTGTTCTCTGAGCCAAGTGGGTGCTGCCACTGCGCCTGTGTTTTTGCTGGTTCACTGGCACTCTGAGATGTTTTTGCCTCGCCATTGCGGGGCCCACGCTGTGCAGCTAACCTCACTTAGGGATCACAAGGGCCCGCGTTACTTTCCAGGGGAAGACAACGCTGCCCGGATCACCCTCCAGGTGTCACTTTCTTGGCACTGAGCTACCTTCCTCGAAAGCTGTGCGTTGGTAGCCTGCTCCCAATGTGTCCCTTTGGTGACTGGACGCTCTTTGAGATGCTGGTCGAGACGGCCTCTGCTTCTCTGCTCTTGGAGAAGGCTGCTTTGCGGAGACGCTCAGCGTGGCCTGCGCCAAGTTCAACCTTCTGCTGCTCTGAACTAACGACTTACCTGCCCTCGCCCCTGGCGCAAAGTGCCTAGGCACAAGGGCACGCTCTGGCCCCGATGCCCACGCTCAGTAGTCCAAAGCCTTCACAGGCTCCACGGGCGTCCTGCTTCCACTTACCCTCTGAACGCGGCTTGCTACGTGGCGGCGGCTGCAGCACTCCACAGGGTTTGGGGGCAGAACTCCTACCACTCTCCTCACATAGGCAGTCAGTCCTCCGCCGGGCTTCCCGTAGCCTTTGCAGAGAGCACTGTCTGTGGCACACCTCTTTCTTCTCCCTGCACCCTTATCTGTATTTTCGCAGCTGGGGGCAACCGGCTTCTGCTGCTGTGGACGAGGCCTGCTTACTGCTTGGCAAACGCCAGAGAGAAATGAGCGCGGCTGCAGAGGACGAGTCCAAGGAGCTCTAGGACGTCACAGTCAACCAGTGGTCTTGCCACCGAGCTCAGAGGTCTCTTCCAGTCCAGGAAAGAATGCGCCGCTTTGGCGTTCTTTCCTAGGACAAGAAACGTTCGGTGACAGTGCGTCTGTCAAGCTCGTGCTGACCGCCGCAATCTCAGAGCCTTTCCCTGCCAATCATCTCCTGGCTTCTACTTTCTGGCCGCAAGCTCACTTAAGAAGTACCCTTACCTACCCGAGGAATTCACTAAGGGACTCTATTCGGTATGCCCATCGCCTCTGCCAAGGCAACTGGGGCCAAAACATTGCAGTGGCTGCTGGATCCAACTCTCTCCGCCTCCCCGGGAGCCGCCCGAGCCTATGGGCTGTTGGAGAAGGTCTTCGTTATGGTCCAGGTCACTCCCTTGATTGGCAGAAAGTCTCCCCGCTGCCAGTGAGGACTTTAGTTTGAGAGCTCACTCTGTTGAGAACGCGTTGGTGCAGCCCTCGTTTCTCCTGCGTACCGGACCCCTGCAAGTAACGGAGGCCTTTCAACGTGGAAACTCCTTCCTGGGGAAAACGCATACTTGTCGAGCGAGGAAGCCTAGGCAGGCTGCTTGCAGCCAGTCCACGCTCCTTTGGCTCCTGAAGCGAAGGCTTCCGGCACCTCTCCTGGCAGCCTCGCAAGCCTTTGGCCGGACCTCTAAAACTTTAGCAGGCACAGCGAGCGGTGGAAGCAAGTCCCACACACCGAAAGAGCCGTAGCTGAAAAATATTGTCGTTCCTTTGCAGCACCGTACAAGCCCTTTGCTTTTGGGGGAGAGGGCCTTTCTCTTCTCTTCTTTGGCACACAGGGAAATGCCTTCACGGTGTTCGGCCTTGATACACTCGAGTGCGTGCAGCTTCCCCTTAACTGTTGAGAGTGTGCTAGTGCAGCGCTCTCGAACATGACTGTCCTTTGAACACACCAAAAGAAACTTTCCATTCGAGGAGGGAACGCGCTGCACGGGAACTCTTTGTTCTCTGAGCCAAGTGGGTGCTGCCACTGCGCCTGTGTTTTTGCTGGTTCACTGGCACTCTGAGATGTTTTTGCCTCGCCATTGCGGGGCCCACGCTGTGCAGCTAACCTCACTTAGGGATCACAAGGGCCCGCATTACTTTCCAGGGGAAGACAACGCTGCCCGGATCACCCTCCAGGTGTCACTTTCTTGGCACTGAGCTACCTTCCTCGAAAGCTGTGCGTTGGTAGCCTGCTCCCAATGTGTCCCTTTGGTGACTGGACGCTCTTTGAGATGCTGGTCGAGACGGCCTCTGCTTCTCTGCTCTTGGAGAAGGCTGCTTTGCGGAGACGCTCAGCGTGGCCTGCGCCAAGTTCAACCTTCTGCTGCTCTGAACTAACGACTTACCTGCCCTCGCCCCTGGCGCAAAGTGCCTAGGCACAAGGGCACGCTCTGGCCCCGATGCCCACGCTCAGTAGTCCAAAGCCTTCACAGGCTCCACGGGCGTCCTGCTTCCACTTACCCTCTGAACGCGGCTTGCTACGTGGCGGCGGCTGCAGCACTCCACAGGGTTTGGGGGCAGAACTCCTACCACTCTCCTCACATAGGCAGTCAGTCCTCCGCCGGGCTTCCCGTAGCCTTTGCAGAGAGCACTGTCTGTGGCACACCTCTTTCTTCTCCCTGCACCCTTATCTGTATTTTCGCAGCTGGGGGCAACCGGCTTCTGCTGCTGTGGACGAGGCCTGCTTACTGCTTGGCAAACGCCAGAGAGAAATGAGCGCGGCTGCAGAGGACGAGTCCAAGGAGCTCTAGGACGTCACAGTCAACCAGTGGTCTTGCCACCGAGCTCAGAGGTCTCTTCCAGTCCAGGAAAGAATGCGCCGCTTTGGCGTTCTTTCCTAGGACAAGAAACGTTCGGTGACAGTGCGTCTGTCAAGCTCGTGCTGACCGCCGCAATCTCAGAGCCTTTCCCTGCCAATCATCTCCTGGCTTCTACTTTCTGGCCGCAAGCTCACTTAAGAAGTACCCTTACCTACCCGAGGATTTCACTAAGGGACTCTATTCGGTATGCCCATCGCCTCTGCCAAGGCAACTGGGGCCAAAACATTGCAGTGGCTGCTGGATCCAACTCTCTCCGCCTCCCCGGGAGCCGCCCGAGCCTATGGGCTGTTGGAGAAGGTCTTCGTTATGGTCCAGGTCACTCCCTTGATTGGCAGAAAGTCCCACCGCTGCCAGTGAGGACTTTGGTTTGAGAGCTCACTCTGTTGAGAACGCGTTGGTGCAGCCCTCGTTTCTCCTGCGTACCGGACCCCAGCAAGTAACGGAGGCCTTTCAGCGTTCAAACTCCTTCCTGGGGAAAACGCATACTTGTGGAGCGAGGAAGCCTAGGCAGGCTGCTTGCAGCCAGTCCACGCTCGTTTGGCTCCTGAAGCGAAGGCTTCCGGCACCTCTCCTGGCAGCCTCGCAAGCCTTTGGCCGGACCTCTAAAACTTTAGCAGGCACAGCGAGCGGTGGAAGCAAGTCCCACACACCGAAAGAGCCGTAGCTGAAAAATATTGTCGTTCCTTTGCAGCACCGTACAAGCCCTTTGCTTTTGGGGGAGAGGGCCTTTCTCTTCTCTTCTTTGGCACACAGGGAAATGCCTTCACGGTGTTCGGCCTTGATACACTCGAGTGAGTGCAGCTTCCCCTTAACTGTTGAGAGTGTGCTAGTGCAGCGCTCTCGAACATGACTGTCCTTTGAACACACCAAAAGAAACTTTCCATTCGAGGAGGGAACGCGCTGCACGGGAACTCTTTGTTCTCTGAGCCAAGTGGGTGCTGCCACTGCGCCTGTGTGTTTGCTGGTTCACTGGCACTCTGAGATGTTTTTGCCTCGCCATTGCGGGGCCCACGCTGTGCAGCTAACCTCACTTAGGGATCACAAGGGCCCGCATTACTTTCCAGGGGAAGACAACGCTGCCCGGATCACCCTCCAGGTGTCACCTTCTTGGCACTGAGCTACCTTCCTCGAAAGCTGTGCGTTGGTAGCCTGCTCCCAATGTGTCCCTTTGGTGACTGGACGCTCTTTGAGATGCTGTTCGAGACGGCCTCTGCTTCTCTGCTCTTGGAGAAGGCTGCTTTGCGGAGACGCTCAGCGTGGCCTGCGCCAAGTTCAACCTTCTGCTGCTCTGAACTAACGACTTACCTGCCCTCGCCCCTGGCGCAAAGTGCCTAGGCACAAGGGCACGCTCTGGCCCCGATGCCCACGCTCAGTAGTCCAAAGCCTTCACAGGCTCCACGGGCGTCCTGCTTCCACTTACCCTCTGAACGCGGCTTGCTACGTGGCGGCGGCGGCAGCACTCCACAGGGTTTGGGGGCAGAACTCCTACCACTCTCCTCACATAGGCAGTCAGTCCTCCGCCGGGCTTCCCGTAGCCTTTGCAGAGAGCACTGTCTGTGGCACACCTCTTTCTTCTCCCTGCACCCTTATCTGTATTTTCGCAGCTGGGGGCAACCGGCTTCTGCTGCTGTGGACGAGGCCTGCTTACTGCTTGGCAAACGCCAGAGAGAAATGAGCGCGGCTGCAGAGGACGAGTCCAAGGAGCTCTAGGACGTCACAGTCAACCAGTGGTCTTGCCACCGAGCTCAGAGGTCTCTTCCAGTCCAGGAAAGAATGCGCCGCTTTGGCGTTCTTTCCTAGGACAAGAAACGTTCGGTGACAGTGCGTCTGTCAAGCTCGTGCTGACCGCCGCAATCTCAGAGCCTTTCCCTGCCAATCATCTCCTGGCTTCTACTTTCTGGCCGCAAGCTCACTTAAGAAGTACCCTTACCTACCCGAGGATTTCACTAAGGGACTCTATTCGGTATGCCCATCGCCTCTGCCAAGGCAACTGGGGCCAAAACATTGCAGTGGCTGCTGGATCCAACTCTCTCCGCCTCCCCGGGAGCCGCCCGAGCCTATGGGCTGTTGGAGAAGGTCTTCGTTATGGTCCAGGTCACTCCCTTGATTGGCAGAAAGTCTCACCGCTGCCAGTGAGGACTTTGGTTTGAGAGCTCACTCTGTTGAGAACGCGTTGGTGCAGCCCTCGTTTCTCCTGCGTACCGGACCCCTGCAAGTAACGGAGGCCTTTCAACGTTCAAACTCCTTCCTGGGGAAAACGCATACTTGTCGAGCGAGGAAGCCTAGGCAGGCTGCTTGCAGCCAGTCCACGCTCCTTTGGCTCCTGAAGCGAAGGCTTCCGGCACCTCTCCTGGCAGCCTCGCAAGCCTTTGGCCGGACCTCTAAAACTTTAGCAGGCACAGCGAGCGGTGGGAGCAAGTCCCACACACCGAAAGAGCCGTAGCTGAAAAATATTGTCGTTCCTTTGCAGCACCGTACAAGCCCTTTGCTTTTGGGGGAGAGGGCCTTTCTCTTCTCTTCTTTGGCACACAGGGAAATGCCTTCACGGTGTTCGGCCTTGATACACTCGAGTGCGTGCAGCTTCCCCTTAACTGTTGAGAGTGTGCTAGTGCAGCACTCTCGAACATGACTGTCCTTTGAACACACCAAAAGAAACTTTCCATTCGAGGAGGGAACGCGCTGCACGGGAACTCTTTGTTCTCTGAGCCAAGTGGGTGCTGCCACTGCGCCTGTGTTTTTGCTGGTTCACTGGCACTCTGAGATGTTTTTGCCTCGCCATTGCGGGGCCCACGCTGTGCAGCTAACCTCACTTAGGGATCACAAGGGCCCGCATTACTTTCCAGGGGAAGACAACGCTGCCCGGATCACCCTCCAGGTGTCACTTTCTTGGCACTGAGCTACCTTCCTCGAAAGCTGTGCGTTGGTAGCCTGCTCCCAATGTGTCCCTTTGGTGACTGGACGCTCTTTGAGATGCTGGTCGAGACGGCCTCTGCTTCTCTGCTCTTGGAGAAGGCTGCTTTGCGGAGACGCTCAGCGTGGCCTGCGCCAAGTTCAACCTTCTGCTGCTCTGAACTAACGACTTACCTGCCCTCGCCCCTGGCGCAAAGTGCCTAGGCACAAGGGCACGCTCTGGCCCCGATGCCCACGCTCAGTAGTCCAAAGCCTTCACAGGCTCCACGGGCGTCCTGCTTCCACTTACCCTCTGAACGCGGCTTGCTACGTGGCGGCGGCTGCAGCACTCCACAGGGTTTGGGGGCAGAACTCCTACCACTCTCCTCACATAGGCAGTCAGTCCTCCGCCGGGCTTCCCGTAGCCTTTGCAGAGAGCACTGTCTGTGGCACACCTCTTTCTTCTCCCTGCACCCTTATCTGTATTTTCGCAGCTGGGGGCAACCGGCTTCTGCTGCTGTGGACGAGGCCTGCTTACTGCTTGGCAAACGCCAGAGAGAAATGAGCGCGGCTGCAGAGGACGAGTCCAAGGAGCTCTAGGACGTCACAGTCAACCAGTGGTCTTGCCACCGAGCTCAGAGGTCTCTTCCAGTCCAGGAAAGAATGCGCCGCTTTGGCGTTCTTTCCTAGGACAAGAAACGTTCGGTGACAGTGCGTCTGTCAAGCTCGTGCTGACCGCCGCAATCTCAGAGCCTTTCCCTGCCAATCATCTCCTGGCTTCTACTTTCTGGCCGCAAGCTCACTTAAGAAGTACCCTTACCTACCCGAGGAATTCACTAAGGGACTCTATTCGGTATGCCCATCGCCTCTGCCAAGGCAACTGGGGCCAAAACATTGCAGTGGCTGCTGGATCCAACTCTCTCCGCCTCCCCGGGAGCCGCCCGAGCCTATGGGCTGTTGGAGAAGGTCTTCGTTATGGTCCAGGTCACTCCCTTGATTGGCAGAAAGTCCCACCGCTGCCAGTGAGGACTTTGGTTTGAGAGCTCACTCTGTTGAGAACGCGTTGGTGCAGCCCTCGTTTCTCCTGCGTACCGGACCCCTGCAAGTAACGGAGGCCTTTCAACGTTCAAACTCCTTCCTGGGGAAAACGCATACTTGTCGAGCGAGGAAGCCTAGGCAGGCTGCTTGCAGCCAGTCCACGCTCCTTTGGCTCCTGAAGCGAAGGCTTCCGGCACCTCTCCTGGCAGCCTCGCAAGCCTTTGGCCGGACCTCTAAAACTTTAGCAGGCACAGCGAGCGGTGGAAGCAAGTCCCACACACCGAAAGAGCCGTAGCTGAAAAATATTGTCGTTCCTTTGCAGCACCGTACAAGCCCTTTGCTTTTGGGGGAGAGGGCCTTTCTCTTCTCTTCTTTGGCACACAGGGAAATGCCTTCACGGTGTTCGGCCTTGATACACTCGAGTGAGTGCAGCTTCCCCTTAACTGTTGAGAGTGTGCTAGTGCAGCGCTCTCGAACATGACTGTCCTTTGAACACACCAAAAGAAACTTTCCATTCGAGGAGGGAACGCGCTGCACGGGAACTCTTTGTTCTCTGAGCCAAGTGGGTGCTGCCACTGCGCCTGTGTGTTTGCTGGTTCACTGGCACTCTGAGATGTTTTTGCCTCGCCATTGCGGGGCCCACGCTGTGCAGCTAACCTCACTTAGGGATCACAAGGGCCCGCATTACTTTCCAGGGGAAGACAACGCTGCCCGGATCACCCTCCAGGTGTCACCTTCTTGGCACTGAGCTACCTTCCTCGAAAGCTGTGCGTTGGTAGCCTGCTCCCAATGTGTCCCTTTGGTGACTGGACGCTCTTTGAGATGCTGGTCGAGACGGCCTCTGCTTCTCTGCTCTTGGAGAAGGCTGCTTTGCGGAGACGCTCAGCGTGGCCTGCGCCAAGTTCAACCTTCTGCTGCTCTGAACTAACGACTTACCTGCCCTCGCCCCTGGCGCAAAGTGCCTAGGCACAAGGGCACGCTCTGGCCCCGATGCCCACGCTCAGTAGTCCAAAGCCTTCACAGGCTCCATGGGCGTCCTGCTTCCACTTACCCTCTGAACGCGGCTTGCTACGTGGCGGCGGCGGCAGCACTCCACAGGGTTTGGGGGCAGAACTCCTACCACTCTCCTCACATAGGCAGTCAGTCCTCCGCCGGGCTTCCCGTAGCCTTTGCAGAGAGCACTGTCTGTGGCACACCTCTTTCTTCTCCCTGCACCCTTATCTGTATTTTCGCAGCTGGGGGCAACCGGCTTCTGCTGCTGTGGACGAGGCCTGCTTACTGCTTGGCAAACGCCAGAGAGAAATGAGCGCGGCTGCAGAGGACGAGTCCAAGGAGCTCTAGGACGTCACAGTCAACCAGTGGTCTTGCCACCGAGCTCAGAGGTCTCTTCCAGTCCAGGAAAGAATGTGCCGCTTTGGCGTTCTTTCCTAGGACAAGAAACGTTCGGTGACAGTGCGTCTGTCAAGCTCGTGCTGACCGCCGCAATCTCAGAGCCTTTCCCTGCCAATCATCTCCTGGCTTCTACTTTCTGGCCGCAAGCTCACTTAAGAAGTACCCTTACCTACCCGAGGATTTCACTAAGGGACTCTATTCGGTATGCCCATCGCCTCTGCCAAGGCAACTGGGGCCAAAACATTGCAGTGGCTGCTGGATCCAACTCTCTCCGCCTCCCCGGGAGCCGCCCGAGCCTATGGGCTGTTGGAGAAGGTCTTCGTTATGGTCCAGGTCACTCCCTTGATTGGCAGAAAGTCTCACCGCTGCCAGTGAGGACTTTGGTTTGAGAGCTCACTCTGTTGAGAACGCGTTGGTGCAGCCCTCGTTTCTCCTGCGTACCGGACCCCTGCAAGTAACGGAGGCCTTTCAACGTTCAAACTCCTTCCTGGGGAAAACGCATACTTGTGGAGCGAGGAAGCCTAGGCAGGCTGCTTGCAGCCAGTCCACGCTCCTTTGGCTCCTGAAGCGAAGGCTTCCGGCACCTCTCCTGGCAGCCTCGCAAGCCTTTGGCCGGACCTCTAAAACTTTAGCAGGCACAGCGAGCGGTGGAAGCAAGTCCCACACACCGAAAGAGCCGTAGCTGAAAAATATTGTCGTTCCTTTGCAGCACCGTACAAGCCCTTTGCTTTTGGGGGACAGGGCCTTTCTCTTCTCTTCTTTGGCACACAGGGAAATGCCTTCACGGTGTTCGGCCTTGATACACTCGAGTGAGTGCAGCTTCCCCTTAACTGTTGAGAGTGTGCTAGTGCAGCGCTCTCGAACATGACTGTCCTTTGAACACACCAAAAGAAACTTTCCATTCGAGGAGGGAACGCGCTGCACGGGAACTCTTTGTTCTCTGAGCCAAGTGGGTGCTGCCACTGCGCCTGTGTGTTTGCTGGTTCACTGGCACTCTGAGATGTTTCGGCCTCGCCATTGCGGGGCCCACGCTGTGCAGCTAACCTCACTTAGGGATCACAAGGGCCCGCATTACTTTCCAGGGGAAGACAACGCTGCCCGGATCACCCTCCAGGTGTCACTTTCTTGGCACTGAGCTACCTTCCTCGAAAGCTGTGCGTTGGTAGCCTGCTCCCAATGTGTCCCTTTGGTGACTGGACGCTCTTTGAGATGCTGGTCGAGACGGCCTCTGCTTCTCTGCTCTTGGAGAAGGCTGCTTTGCGGAGACGCTCAGCGTGGCCTGCGCCAAGTTCAACCTTCTGCTGCTCTGAACTAACGACTTACCTGCCCTCGCCCCTGGCTCAAAGTGCCTAGGCACAAGGGCACGCTCTGGCCCCGATGCCCACGCTCAGTAGTCCAAAGCCTTCACAGGCTCCACGGGCGTCCTGCTTCCACTTACCCTCTGAACGCGGCTTGCTACGTGGCGGCGGCTGCAGCACTCCACAGGGTTTGGGGGCAGAACTCCTACCACTCTCCTCACATAGGCAGTCAGTCCTCCGCCGGGCTTCCCGTAGCCTTTGCAGAGAGCACTGTCTGTGGCACACCTCTTTCTTCTCCCTGCACCCTTATCTGTATTTTCGCAGCTGGGGGCAACCGGCTTCTGCTGCTGTGGACGAGGCCTGCTTACTGCTTGGCAAACGCCAGAGAGAAATGAGCGCGGCTGCAGAGGACGAGTCCAAGGAGCTCTAGGACGTCACAGTCAACCAGTGGTCTTGCCACCGAGCTCAGAGGTCTCTTCCAGTCCAGGAAAGAATGCGCCGCTTTGGCGTTCTTTCCTAGGACAAGAAACGTTCGGTGACAGTGCGTCTGTCAAGCTCGTGCTGACCGCCGCAATCTCAGAGCCTTTCCCTGCCAATCATCTCCTGGCTTCTACTTTCTGGCCGCAAGCTCACTTAAGAAGTACCCTTACCTACCCGAGGATTTCACTAAGGGACTCTATTCGGTATGCCCATCGCCTCTGCCAAGGCAACTGGGGCCAAAACATTGCAGTGGCTGCTGGATCCAACTCTCTCCGCCTCCCCGGGAGCCGCCCGAGCCTATGGGCTGTTGGAGAAGGTCTTCGTTATGGTCCAGGTCACTCCCTTGATTGGCAGAAAGTCTCACCGCTGCCAGTGAGGACTTTGGTTTGAGAGCTCACTCTGTTGAGAACGCGTTGGTGCAGCCCTCGTTTCTCCTGCGTACCGGACCCCTGCAAGTAACGGAGGCCTTTCAACGTTCAAACTCCTTCCTGGGGAAAACGCATACTTGTGGAGCGAGGAAGCCTAGGCAGGCTGCTTGCAGCCAGTCCACGCTCCTTTGGCTCCTGAAGCGAAGGCTTCCGGCACCTCTCCTGGCAGCCTCGCAAGCCTTTGGCCGGACCTCTAAAACTTTAGCAGGCACAGCGAGCGGTGGAAGCAAGTCCCACACACCGAAAGAGCCGTAGCTGAAAAATATTGTCGTTCCTTTGCAGCACCGTACAAGCCCTTTGCTTTTGGGGGAGAGGGCCTTTCTCTTCTCTTCTTTGGCACACAGGGAAATGCCTTCACGGTGTTCGGCCTTGATACACTCGAGTGCGTGCAGCTTCCCCTTAACTGTTGAGAGTGTGCTAGTGCAGCGCTCTCAAACATGACTGTCCTTTGAACACACCAAAAGAAACTTTCCATTCGAGGAGGGAACGCGCTGCATGGGAACTCTTTGTTCTCTGAGCCAAGTGGGTGCTGCCACTGCGCCTGTGTGTTTGCTGGTTCACTGGCACTCTGAGATGTTTTTGCCTCGCCATTGCGGGGCCCACGCTGTGCAGCTAACCTCACTTAGGGATCACAAGGGCCCGCATTACTTTCCAGGGGAAGACAACGCTGCCCGGATCACCCTCCAGGTGTCACTTTCTTGGCACTGAGCTACCTTCCTCGAAAGCTGTGCGTTGGTAGCCTGCTCCCAATGTGTCCCTTTGGTGACTGGACGCTCTTTGAGATGCTGGTCGAGACGGCCTCTGCTTCTCTGCTCTTGGAGAAGGCTGCTTTGCGGAGACGCTCAGCGTGGCCTGCGCCAAGTTCAACCTTCTGCTGCTCTGAACTAACGACTTACCTGCCCTCGCCCCTGGCGCAAAGTGCCTAGGCACAAGGGCACGCTCTGGCCCCGATGCCCACGCTCAGTAGTCCAAAGCCTTCACAGGCTCCACGGGCGTCCTGCTTCCACTTACCCTCTGAACGCGGCTTGCTACGTGGCGGCGGCTGCAGCACTCCACAGGGTTTGGGGGCAGAACTCCTACCACTCTCCTCACATAGGCAGTCAGTCCTCCGCCGGGCTTCCCGTAGCCTTTGCAGAGAGCACTGTCTGTGGCACACCTCTTTCTTCTCCCTGCACCCTTATCTGTATTTTCGCAGCTGGGGGCAACCGGCTTCTGCTGCTGTGGACGAGGCCTGCTTACTGCTTGGCAAACGCCAGAGAGAAATGAGCGCGGCTGCAGAGGACGAGTCCAAGGAGCTCTAGGACGTCACAGTCAACCAGTGGTCTTGCCACCGAGCTCAGAGGTCTCTTCCAGTCCAGGAAAGAATGCGCCGCTTTGGCGTTCTTTCCTAGGACAAGAAACGTTCGGTGACAGTGCGTCTGTCAAGCTCGTGCTGACCGCCGCAATCTCAGAGCCTTTCCCTGCCAATCATCTCCTGGCTTCTACTTTCTGGCCGCAAGCTCACTTAAGAAGTACCCTTACCTACCCGAGGAATTCACTAAGGGACTCTATTCGGTATGCCCATCGCCTCTGCCAAGGCAACTGGGGCCAAAACATTGCAGTGGCTGCTGGATCCAACTCTCTCCGCCTCCCCGGGAGCCGCCCGAGCCTATGGGCTGTTGGAGAAGGTCTTCGTTATGGTCCAGGTCACTCCCTTGATTGGCAGAAAGTCTCACCGCTGCCAGTGAGGACTTTGGTTTGAGAGCTCACTCTGTTGAGAACGCGTTGGTGCAGCCCTCGTTTCTCCTGCGTACCGGACCCCTGCAAGTAACGGAGGCCTTTCAACGTTCAAACTCCTTCCTGGGGAAAACGCATACTTGTCGAGCGAGGAAGCCTAGGCAGGCTGCTTGCAGCCAGTCCACGCTCCTTTGGCTCCTGAAGCGAAGGCTTCCGGCACCTCTCCTGGCAGCCTCGCAAGCCTTTGGCCGGACCTCTAAAACTTTACCAGGCACAGCGAGCGGTGGAAGCAAGTCCCACACACCGAAAGAGCCGTAGCTGAAAAATATTGTCGTTCCTTTGCAGCACCGTACAAGCCCTTTGCTTTTGGGGGAGAGGGCCTTTCTCTTCTCTTCTTTGGCACACAGGGAAATGCCTTCACGGTGTTCGGCCTTGATACACTCGAGTGCGTGCAGCTTCCCCTTAACTGTTGAGAGTGTGCTAGTGCAGCGCTCTCGAACATGACTGTCCTTTGAACACACCAAAAGAAACTTTCCATTCGAGGAGGGAACGCGCTGCACGGGAACTCTTTGTTCTCTGAGCCAAGTGGGTGCTGCCACTGCGCCTGTGTGTTTGCTGGTTCACTGGCACTCTGAGATGTTTTTGCCTCGCCATTGCGGGGCCCACGCTGTGCAGCTAACCTCACTTAGGGATCACAAGGGCCCGCATTACTTTCCAGGGGAAGACAACGCTGCCCGGATCACCCTCCAGGTGTCACCTTCTTGGCACTGAGCTACCTTCCTCGAAAGCTGTGCGTTGGTAGCCTGCTCCCAATGTGTCCCTTTGGTGACTGGACGCTCTTTGAGATGCTGGTCGAGACGGCCTCTGCTTCTCTGCTCTTGGAGAAGGCTGCTTTGCGGAGACGCTCAGCGTGGCCTGCGCCAAGTTCAACCTTCTGCTGCTCTGAACTAACGACTTACCTGCCCTCGCCCCTGGCGCAAAGTGCCTAGGCACAAGGGCACGCTCTGGCCCCGATGCCCACGCTCAGTAGTCCAAAGCCTTCACAGGCTCCACGGGCGTCCTGCTTCCACTTACCCTCTGAACGCGGCTTGCTACGTGGCGGCGGCGGCAGCACTCCACAGGGTTTGGGGGCAGAACTCCTACCACTCTCCTCACATAGGCAGTCAGTCCTCCGCCGGGCTTCCCGTAGCCTTTGCAGAGAGCACTGTCTGTGGCACACCTCTTTCTTCTCCCTGCACCCTTATCTGTATTTTCGCAGCTGGGGGCAACCGGCTTCTGCTGCTGTGGACGAGGCCTGCTTACTGCTTGGCAAACGCCAGAGAGAAATGAGCGCGGCTGCAGAGGACGAGTCCAAGGAGCTCTAGGACGTCACAGTCAACCAGTGGTCTTGCCACCGAGCTCAGAGGTCTCTTCCAGTCCAGGAAAGAATGCGCCGCTTTGGCGTTCTTTCCTAGGACAAGAAACGTTCGGTGACAGTGCGTCTGTCAAGCTCGTGCTGACCGCCGCAATCTCAGAGCCTTTCCCTGCCAATCATCTCCTGGCTTCTACTTTCTGGCCGCAAGCTCACTTAAGAAGTACCCTTACCTACCCGAGGATTTCACTAAGGGACTCTATTCGGTATGCCCATCGCCTCTGCCAAGGCAACTGGGGCCAAAACATTGCAGTGGCTGCTGGATCCAACTCTCTCCGCCTCCCCGGGAGCCGCCCGAGCCTATGGGCTGTTGGAGAAGGTCTTCGTTATGGTCCAGGTCACTCCCTTGATTGGCAGAAAGTCTCACCGCTGCCAGTGAGGACTTTGGTTTGAGAGCTCACTCTGTTGAGAACGCGTTGGTGCAGCCCTCGTTTCTCCTGCGTACCGGACCCCTGCAAGTAACGGAGGCCTTTCAACGTTCAAACTCCTTCCTGGGGAAAACGCATACTTGTGGAGCGAGGAAGCCTAGGCAGGCTGCTTGCAGCCAGTCCACGCTCCTTTGGCTCCTGAAGCGAAGGCTTCCGGCACCTCTCCTGGCAGCCTCGCAAGCCTTTGGCCGGACCTCTAAAACTTTAGCAGGCACAGCGAGCGGTGGAAGCAAGTCCCACACACCGAAAGAGCCGTAGCTGAAAAATATTGTCGTTCCTTTGCAGCACCGTACAAGCCCTTTGCTTTTGGGGGAGAGGGCCTTTCTCTTCTCTTCTTTGGCACACAGGGAAATGCCTTCACGGTGTTCGGCCTTGATACACTCGAGTGCGTGCAGCTTCCCCTTAACTGTTGAGAGTGTGCTAGTGCAGCGCTCTCGAACATGACTGTCCTTTGAACACACCAAAAGAAACTTTCCATTCGAGGAGGGAACGCGCTGCACGGGAACTCTTTGTTCTCTGAGCCAAGTGGGTGCTGCCACTGCGCCTGTGTTTTTGCTGGTTCACTGGCACTCTGAGATGTTTTTGCCTCGCCATTGCGGGGCCCACGCTGTGCAGCTAACCTCACTTAGGGATCACAAGGGCCCGCATTACTTTCCAGGGGAAGACAACGCTGCCCGGATCACCCTCCAGGTGTCACTTTCTTGGCACTGAGCTACCTTCCTCGAAAGCTGTGCGTTGGTAGCCTGCTCCCAATGTGTCCCTTTGGTGACTGGACGCTCTTTGAGATGCTGGTCGAGACGGCCTCTGCTTCTCTGCTCTTGGAGAAGGCTGCTTTGCGGAGACGCTCAGCGTGGCCTGCGCCAAGTTCAACCTTCTGCTGCTCTGAACTAACGACTTACCTGCCCTCGCCCCTAGCGCAAAGTGCCTACGCACAAGGGCACGCTCTGGCCCCGATGCCCACGCTCAGTAGTCCAAAGCCTTCACAGGCTCCACGGGCGTCCTGCTTCCACTTACCCTCTGAACGCGGCTTGCTACGTGGCGGCGGCTGCAGCACTCCACAGGGTTTGGGGGCAGAACTCCTACCACTCTCCTCACATAGGCAGTCAGTCCTCCGCCGGGCTTCCCGTAGCCTTTGCAGAGAGCACTGTCTGTGGCACACCTCTTTCTTCTCCCTGCACCCTTATCTGTATTTTCGCAGCTGGGGGCAACCGGCTTCTGCTGCTGTGGACGAGGCCTGCTTACTGCTTGGCAAACGCCAGAGAGAAATGAGCGCGGCTGCAGAGGACGAGTCCAAGGAGCTCTAGGACGTCACAGTCAACCAGTGGTCTTGCCACCGAGCTCAGAGGTCTCTTCCAGTCCAGGAAAGAATGCGCCGCTTTGGCGTTCTTTCCTAGGACAAGAAACGTTCGGTGACAGTGCGTCTGTCAAGCTCGTGCTGACCGCCGCAATCTCAGAGCCTTTCCCTGCCAATCATCTCCTGGCTTCTACTTTCTGGCCGCAAGCTCACTTAAGAAGTACCCTTACCTACCCGAGGAATTCACTAAGGGACTCTATTCGGTATGCCCATCGCCTCTGCCAAGGCAACTGGGGCCAAAACATTGCAGTGGCTGCTGGATCCAACTCTCTCCGCCTCCCCGGGAGCCGCCCGAGCCTATGGGCTGTTGGAGAAGGTCTTCGTTATGGTCCAGGTCACTCCCTTGATTGGCAGAAAGTCTCACCGCTGCCAGTGAGGACTTTGGTTTGAGAGCTCACTCTGTTGAGAACGCGTTGGTGCAGCCCTCGTTTCTCCTGCGTACCGGACCCCTGCAAGTAACGGAGGCCTTTCAACGTGCAAACTCCTTCCTGGGGAAAACGCATACTTGTGGAGCGAGGAAGCCTAGGCAGGCTGCTTGCAGCCAGTCCACGCTCCTTTGGCTCCTGAAGCGAAGGCTTCCGGCACCTCTCCTGGCAGCCTCGCAAGCCTTTGGCCGGACCTCTAAAACTTTAGCAGGCACAGCGAGCGGTGGAAGCAAGTCCCACACACCGAAAGAGCCGTAGCTGAAAAATATTGTCGTTCCTTTGCAGCACCGTACAAGCCCTTTGCTTTTGGGGGAGAGGGCCTTTCTCTTCTCTTCTTTGGCACACAGGGAAATGCCTTCACGGTGTTCGGCCTTGATACACTCGAGTGAGTGCAGCTTCCCCTTAACTGTTGAGAGTGTGCTAGTGCAGCGCTCTCGAACATGACTGTCCTTTGAACACACCAAAAGAAACTTTCCATTCGAGGAGGGAACGCGCTGCACGGGAACTCTTTGTTCTCTGAGCCAAGTGGGTGCTGCCACTGCGCCTGTGTTTTTGCTGGTTCACTGGCACTCTGAGATGTTTTTGCCTCGCCATTGCGGGGCCCACGCTGTGCAGCTAACCTCACTTAGGGATCACAAGGGCCCGCATTACTTTCCAGGGGAAGACAACGCTGCCCGGATCACCCTCCAGGTGTCACTTTCTTGGCACTGAGCTACCTTCCTCGAAAGCTGTGCGTTGGTAGCCTGCTCCCAATGTGTCCCTTTGGTGACTGGACGCTCTTTGAGATGCTGGTCGAGACGGCCTCTGCTTCTCTGCTCTTGGAGAAGGCTGCTTTGCGGAGACGCTCAGCGTGGCCTGCGCCAAGTTCAACCTTCTGCTGCTCTGAACTAACGACTTACCTGCCCTCGCCCCTGGCGCAAAGTGCCTAGGCACAAGGGCACGCTCTGGCCCCGATGCCCACGCTCAGTAGTCCAAAGCCTTCACAGGCTCCACGGGCGTCCTGCTTCCACTTACCCTCTGAACGCGGCTTGCTACGTGGCGGCGGCTGCAGCACTCCACAGGGTTTGGGGGCAGAACTCCTACCACTCTCCTCACATAGGCAGTCAGTCCTCCGCCGGGCTTCCCGTAGCCTTTGCAGAGAGCACTGTCTGTGGCACACCTCTTTCTTCTCCCTGCACCCTTATCTGTATTTTCGCAGCTGGGGGCAACTGGCTTCTGCTGCTGTGGACGAGGCCTGCTTACTGCTTGGCAAACGCCAGAGAGAAATGAGCGCGGCTGCAGAGGACGAGTCCAAGGAGCTCTAGGACGTCACAGTCAACCAGTGGTCTTGCCACCGAGCTCAGAGGTCTCTTCCAGTCCAGGAAAGAATGCGCCGCTTTGGCGTTCTTTCCTAGGACAAGAAACGTTCGGTGACAGTGCGTCTGTCAAGCTCGTGCTGACCGCCGCAATCTCAGAGCCTTTCCCTGCCAATCATCTCCTTGCTTCTACTTTCTGGCTGCAAGATCACTTAAGAAGTACCCTTACCTACCCGAGGATTTCACTAAGGGACTCTATTCGGTATGCCCATCGCCTCTGCCAAGGCAACTGGGGCCAAAACATTGCAGTGGCTGCTGGATCCAACTCTCTCCGCCTCCCCGGGAGCCGCCCGAGCCTATGGGCTGTTGGAGAAGGTCTTCGTTATGGTCCAGGTCACTCCCTTGATTGGCAGAAAGTCTCACCGCTGCCAGTGAGGACTTTGGTTTGAGAGCTCACTCTGTTGAGAACGCGTTGGTGCAGCCCTCGTTTCTCCTGCGTACCGGACCCCTGCAAGTAACGGAGGCCTTTCAACGTGCAAACTCCTTCCTGGGGAAAACGCATACTTGTGGAGCGAGGAAGCCTAGGCAGGCTGCTTGCAGCCAGTCCACGCTCCTTTGGCTCCTGAAGCGAAGGCTTCCGGCACCTCTCCTGGCAGCCTCGCAAGCCTTTGGCCGGACCTCTAAAACTTTAGCAGGCACAGCGAGCGGTGGAAGCAAGTCCCACACACCGAAAGAGCCGTAGCTGAAAAATATTGTCGTTCCTTTGCAGCACCGTACAAGCCCTTTGCTTTTGGGGGAGAGGGCCTTTCTCTTCTCTTCTTTGGCACACAGGGAAATGCCTTCACGGTGTTCGGCCTTGATACACTCGAGTGAGTGCAGCTTCCCCTTAACTGTTGAGAGTGTGCTAGTGCAGCGCTCTCGAACATGACTGTCCTTTGAACACACCAAAAGAAACTTTCCATTCGAGGAGGGAACGCGCTGCACGGGAACTCTTTGTTCTCTGAGCCAAGTGGGTGCTGCCACTGCGCCTGTGTGTTTGCTGGTTCACTGGCACTCTGAGATGTTTTTGCCTCGCCATTGCGGGGCCCACGCTGTGCAGCTAACCTCACTTAGGGATCACAAGGGCCCGCATTACTTTCCAGGGGAAGACAACGCTGCCCGGATCACCCTCCAGGTGTCACTTTCTTGGCACTGAGCTACCTTCCTCGAAAGCTGTGCGTTGGTAGCCTGCTCCCAATGTGTCCCTTTGGTGACTGGACGCTCTTTGAGATGCTGGTCGAGACGGCCTCTGCTTCTCTGCTCTTGGAGAAGGCTGCTTTGCGGAGACGCTCAGCGTGGCCTGCGCCAAGTTCAACCTTCTGCTGCTCTGAACTAACGACTTACCTGCCCTCGCCCCTGGCGCAAAGTGCCTAGGCACAAGGGCACGCTCTGGCCCCGATGCCCACGCTCAGTAGTCCAAAGCCTTCACAGGCTCCACGGGCGTCCTGCTTCCACTTACCCTCTGAACGCGGCTTGCTACGTGGCGGCGGCTGCAGCACTCCACAGGGTTTGGGGGCAGAACTCCTACCACTCTCCTCACATAGGCAGTCAGTCCTCCGCCGGGCTTCCCGTAGCCTTTGCAGAGAGCACTGTCTGTGGCACACCTCTTTCTTCTCCCTGCACCCTTATCTGTATTTTCGCAGCTGGGGGCAACCGGCTTCTGCTGCTGTGGACGAGGCCTGCTTACTGCTTGGCAAACGCCAGAGAGAAATGAGCGCGGCTGCAGAGGACGAGTCCAAGGAGCTCTAGGACGTCACAGTCAACCAGTGGTCTTGCCACCGAGCTCAGAGGTCTCTTCCAGTCCAGGAAAGAATGCGCCGCTTTGGCGTTCTTTCCTAGGACAAGAAACGTTCGGTGACAGTGCGTCTGTCAAGCTCGTGCTGACCGCCGCAATCTCAGAGCCTTTCCCTGCCAATCATCTCCTGGCTTCTACTTTCTGGCCGCAAGCTCACTTAAGAAGTACCCTTACCTACCCGAGGATTTCACTAAGGGACTCTATTCGGTATGCCCATCGCCTCTGCCAAGGCAACTGGGGCCAAAACATTGCAGTGGCTGCTGGATCCAACTCTCTCCGCCTCCCCGGGAGCCGCCCGAGCCTATGGGCTGTTGGAGAAGGTCTTCGTTATGGTCCAGGTCACTCCCTTGATTGGCAGAAAGTCTCACCGCTGCCAGTGAGGACTTTGGTTTGAGAGCTCACTCTGTTGAGAACGCGTTGGTGCAGCCCTCGTTTCTCCTGCGTACCGGACCCCTGCAAGTAACGGAGGCCTTTCAACGTGAAAACTCCTTCCTGGGGAAAACGCATACTTGTGGAGCGAGGAAGCCTAGGCAGGCTGCTTGCAGCCAGTCCACGCTCCTTTGGCTCCTGAAGCGAAGGCTTCCGGCACCTCTCCTGGCAGCCTCGCAAGCCTTTGGCCGGACCTCTAAAACTTTAGCAGGCACAGCGAGCGGTGGAAGCAAGTCCCACACACCGAAAGAGCCGTAGCTGAAAAATATTGTCGTTCCTTTGCAGCACCGTACAAGCCCTTTGCTTTTGGGGGAGAGGGCCTTTCTCTTCTCTTCTTTGGCACACAGGGAAATGCCTTCACGGTGTTCGGCCTTGATACACTCGAGTGAGTGCAGCTTCCCCTTAACTGTTGAGAGTGTGCTAGTGCAGCGCTCTCGAACATGACTGTCCTTTGAACACACCAAAAGAAACTTTCCATTCGAGGAGGGAACGCGCTGCACGGGAACTCTTTGTTCTCTGAGCCAAGTGGGTGCTGCCACTGCGCCTGTGTTTTTGCTGGTTCACTGGCACTCTGAGATGTTTTTGCCTCGCCATTGCGGGGCCCACGCTGTGCAGCTAACCTCACTTAGGGATCACAAGGGCCCGCATTACTTTCCAGGGGAAGACAACGCTGCCCGGATCACCCTCCAGGTGTCACTTTCTTGGCACTGAGCTACCTTCCTCGAAAGCTGTGCGTTGGTAGCCTGCTCCCAATGTGTCCCTTTGGTGACTGGACGCTCTTTGAGATGCTGGTCGAGACGGCCTCTGCTTCTCTGCTCTTGGAGAAGGCTGCTTTGCGGAGACGCTCAGCGTGGCCTGCGCCAAGTTCAACCTTCTGCTGCTCTGAACTAACGACTTACCTGCCCTCGCCCCTGGCGCAAAGTGCCTAGGCACAAGGGCACGCTCTGGCCCCGATGCCCACGCTCAGTAGTCCAAAGCCTTCACAGGCTCCACGGGCGTCCTGCTTCCACTTACCCTCTGAACGCGGCTTGCTACGTGGCGGCGGCTGCAGCACTCCACAGGGTTTGGGGGCAGAACTCCTACCACTCTCCTCACATAGGCAGTCAGTCCTCCGCCGGGCTTCCCGTAGCCTTTGCAGAGAGCACTGTCTGTGGCACACCTCTTTCTTCTCCCTGCACCCTTATCTGTATTTTCGCAGCTGGGGGCAACCGGCTTCTGCTGCTGTGGACGAGGCCTGCTTACTGCTTGGCAAACGCCAGAGAGAAATGAGCGCGGCTGCAGAGGACGAGTCCAAGGAGCTCTAGGACGTCACAGTCAACCAGTGGTCTTGCCACCGAGCTCAGAGGTCTCTTCCAGTCCAGGAAAGAATGCGCCGCTTTGGCGTTCTTTCCTAGGACAAGAAACGTTCGGTGACAGTGCGTCTGTCAAGCTCGTGCTGACCGCCGCAATCTCAGAGCCTTTCCCTGCCAATCATCTCCTGGCTTCTACTTTCTGGCCGCAAGCTCACTTAAGAAGTACCCTTACCTACCCGAGGATTTCACTAAGGGACTCTATTCGGTATGCCCATCGCCTCTGCCAAGGCAACTGGGGCCAAAACATTGCAGTGGCTGCTGGATCCAACTCTCTCCGCCTCCCCGGGAGCCGCCCGAGCCTATGGGCTGTTGGAGAAGGTCTTCGTTATGGTCCAGGTCACTCCCTTGATTGGCAGAAAGTCTCACCGCTGCCAGTGAGGACTTTGGTTTGAGAGCTCACTCTGTTGAGAACGCATTGGTGCAGCCCTCGTTTCTCCTGCGTACCGGACCCCTGCAAGTAACGGAGGCCTTTCAACGTTCAAACTCCTTCCTGGGGAAAACGCATACTTGTGGAGCGAGGAAGCCTAGGCAGGCTGCTTGCAGCCAGTCCACGCTCCTTTGGCTCCTGAAGCGAAGGCTTCCGGCACCTCTCCTGGCAGCCTCGCAAGCCTTTGGCCGGACCTCTAAAACTTTAGCAGGCACAGCGAGCGGTGGAAGCAAGTCCCACACACCGAAAGAGCCGTAGCTGAAAAATATTGTCGTTCCTTTGCAGCACCGTACAAGCCCTTTGCTTTTGGGGGAGACGGCCTTTCTCTTCTCTTCTTTGGCACACAGGGAAATGCCTTCACGGTGTTCGGCCTTGATACACTCGAGTGCGTGCAGCTTCCCCTTAACTGTTGAGAGTGTGCTAGTGCAGCGCTCTCGAACATGACTGTCCTTTGAACACACCAAAAGAAACTTTCCATTCGAGGAGGGAACGCGCTGCACGGGAACTCTTTGTTCTCTGAGCCAAGTGGGTGCTGCCACTGCGCCTGTGTTTTTGCTGGTTCACTGGCACTCTGAGATGTTTTTGCCTCGCCATTGCGGGGCCCACGCTGTGCAGCTAACCTCACTTAGGGATCACAAGGGCCCGCATTACTTTCCAGGGGAAGACAACGCTGCCCGGATCACCCTCCAGGTGTCACTTTCTTGGCACTGAGCTACCTTCCTCGAAAGCTGTGCGTTGGTAGCCTGCTCCCAATGTGTCCCTTTGGTGACTGGACGCTCTTTGAGATGCTGGTCGAGACGGCCTCTGCTTCTCTGCTCTTGGAGAAGGCTGCTTTGCGGAGACGCTCAGCGTGGCCTGCGCCAAGTTCAACCTTCTGCTGCTCTGAACTAACGACTTACCTGCCCTCGCCCCTGGCGCAAAGTGCCTAGGCACAAGGGCACGCTCTGGCCCCGATGCCCACGCTCAGTAGTCCAAAGCCTTCACAGGCTCCACGGGCGTCCTGCTTCCACTTACCCTCTGAACGCGGCTTGCTACGTGGCGGCGGCGGCAGCACTCCACAGGGTTTGGGGGCAGAACTCCTACCACTCTCCTCACATAGGCAGTCAGTCCTCCGCCGGGCTTCCCGTAGCCTTTGCAGAGAGCACTGTCTGTGGCACACCTCTTTCTTCTCCCTGCACCCTTATTTGTATTTTCGCAGCTGGGGGCAACCGGCTTCTGCTGCTGTGGACGAGGCCTGCTTACTGCTTGGCAAACGCCAGAGAGAAATGAGCGCGGCTGCAGAGGACGAGTCCAAGGAGCTCTAGGACGTCACAGTCAACCAGTGGTCTTGCCACCGAGCTCAGAGGTCTCTTCCAGTCCAGGAAAGAATGCGCCGCTTTGGCGTTCTTTCCTAGGACAAGAAACGTTCGGTGACAGTGCGTCTGTCAAGCTCGTGCTGACCGCCGCAATCTCAGAGCCTTTCCCTGCCAATCATCTCCTGGCTTCTACTTTCTGGCCGCAAGCTCACTTAAGAAGTACCCTTACCTACCCGAGGATTTCACTAAGGGACTCTATTCGGTATGCCCATCGCCTCTGCCAAGGCAACTGGGGCCAAAACATTGCAGTGGCTGCTGGATCCAACTCTCTCCGCCTCCCCGGGAGCCGCCCGAGCCTATGGGCTGTTGGAGAAGGTCTTCGTTATGGTCCAGGTCACTCCCTTGATTGGCAGAAAGTCTCACCGCTGCCAGTGAGGACTTTGGTTTGAGAGCTCACTCTGTTGAGAACGCGTTGGTGCAGCCCTCGTTTCTCCTGCGTACCGGACCCCTGCAAGTAACGGAGGCCTTTCAACGTGCAAACTCCTTCCTGGGGAAAACGCATACTTGTGGAGCGAGGAAGCCTAGGCAGGCTGCTTGCAGCCAGTCCACGCTCCTTTGGCTCCTGAAGCGAAGGCTTCCGGCACCTCTCCTGGCAGCCTCGCAAGCCTTTGGCCGGACCTCTAAAACTTTAGCAGGCACAGCGAGCGGTGGAAGCAAGTCCCACACACCGAAAGAGCCGTAGCTGAAAAATATTGTCGTTCCTTTGCAGCACCGTACAAGCCCTTTGCTTTTGGGGGAGAGGGCCTTTCTCTTCTCTTCTTTGGCACACAGGGAAATGCCTTCACGGTGTTCGGCCTTGATACACTCGAGTGAGTGCAGCTTCCCCTTAACTGTTGAGAGTGTGCTAGTGCAGCGCTCTCGAACATGACTGTCCTTTGAACACACCAAAAGAAACTTTCCATTCGAGGAGGGAACGCGCTGCACGGGAACTCTTTGTTCTCTGAGCCAAGTGGGTGCTGCCACTGCGCCTGTGTGTTTGCTGGTTCACTGGCACTCTGAGATGTTTTTGCCTCGCCATTGCGGGGCCCACGCTGTGCAGCTAACCTCACTTAGGGATCACAAGGGCCCGCATTACTTTCCAGGGGAAGACAACGCTGCCCGGATCACCCTCCAGGTGTCACTTTCTTGGCACTGAGCTACCTTCCTCGAAAGCTGTGCGTTGGTAGCCTGCTCCCAATGTGTCCCTTTGGTGACTGGACGCTCTTTGAGATGCTGGTCGAGACGGCCTCTGCTTCTCTGCTCTTGGAGAAGGCTGCTTTGCGGAGACGCTCAGCGTGGCCTGCGCCAAGTTCAACCTTCTGCTGCTCTGAACTAACGACTTACCTGCCCTCGCCCCTGGCGCAAAGTGCCTAGGCACAAGGGCACGCTCTGGCCCCGATGCCCACGCTCAGTAGTCCAAAGCCTTCACAGGCTCCACGGGCGTCCTGCTTCCACTTACCCTCTGAACGCGGCTTGCTACGTGGCGGCGGCTGCAGCACTCCACAGGGTTTGCGGGCAGAACTCCTACCACTCTCCTCACATAGGCAGTCAGTCCTCCGCCGGGCTTCCCGTAGCCTTTGCAGAGAGCACTGTCTGTGGCACACCTCTTTCTTCTCCCTGCACCCTTATCTGTATTTTCGCAGCTGGGGGCAACCGGCTTCTGCTGCTGTGGACGAGGCCTGCTTACTGCTTGGCAAACGCCAGAGAGAAATGAGCGCGGCTGCAGAGGACGAGTCCAAGGAGCTCTAGGACGTCACAGTCAACCAGTGGTCTTGCCACCGAGCTCAGAGGTCTCTTCCAGTCCAGGAAAGAATGCGCCGCTTTGGCGTTCTTTCCTAGGACAAGAAACGTTCGGTGACAGTGCGTCTGTCAAGCTCGTGCTGACCGCCGCAATCTCAGAGCCTTTCCCTGCCAATCATCTCCTGGCTTCTACTTTCTGGCCGCAAGCTCACTTAAGAAGTACCCTTACCTACCCGAGGATTTCACTAAGGGACTCTATTCGGTATGCCCATCGCCTCTGCCAAGGCAACTGGGGCCAAAACATTGCAGTGGCTGCTGGATCCAACTCTCTCCGCCTCCCCGGGAGCCGCCCGAGCCTATGGGCTGTTGGAGAAGGTCTTCGTTATGGTCCAGGTCACTCCCTTGATTGGCAGAAAGTCCCACCGCTGGCAGTGAGGACTTTGGTTTGAGAGCTCACTCTGTTGAGAACGCGTTGGTGCAGCCCTCGTTTCTCCTGCGTACCGGACCCCTGCAAGTAACGGAGGCCTTTCAGCGTTCAAACTCCTTCCTGGGGAAAACGCATACTTGTGGAGCGAGGAAGCCTAGGCAGGCTGCTTGCAGCCAGTCCACGCTCCTTTGGCTCCTGAAGCGAAGGCTTCCGGCACCTCTCCTGGCAGCCTCGCAAGCCTTTGGCCGGACCTCTAAAACTTTAGCAGGCACAGCGAGCGGTGGAAGCAAGTCCCACACACCGAAAGAGCCGTAGCTGAAAAATATTGTCGTTCCTTTGCAGCACCGTACAAGCCCTTTGCTTTTGGGGGAGAGGGCCTTTCTCTTCCCTTCTTTGGCACACAGGGAAATGCCTTCACGGTGTTCGGCCTTGATACACTCGAGTGAGTGCAGCTTCCCCTTAACTGTTGAGAGTGTGCTAGTGCAGCGCTCTCGAACATGACTGTCCTTTGAACACACCAAAAGAAACTTTCCATTCGAGGAGGGAACGCGCTGCACGGGAACTCTTTGTTCTCTGAGCCAAGTGGGTGCTGCCACTGCGCCTGTGTGTTTGCTGGTTCACTGGCACTCTGAGATGTTTTTGCCTCGCCATTGCGGGGCCCACGCTGTGCAGCTAACCTCACTTAGGGATCACAAGGGCCCGCATTACTTTCCAGGGGAAGACAACGCTGCCCGGATCACCCTCCAGGTGTCACTTTCTTGGCACTGAGCTACCTTCCTCGAAAGCTGTGCGTTGGTAGCCTGCTCCCAATGTGTCCCTTTGGTGACTGGACGCTCTTTGAGATGCTGGTCGAGACGGCCTCTGCTTCTCTGCTCTTGGAGAAGGCTGCTTTGCGGAGACGCTCAGCGTGGCCTGCGCCAAGTTCAACCTTCTGCTGCTCTGAACTAACGACTTACCTGCCCTCGCCCCTGGCGCAAAGTGCCTAGGCACAAGGGCACGCTCTGGCCCCGATGCCCACGCTCAGTAGTCCAAAGCCTTCACAGGCTCCACGGGCGTCCTGCTTCCACTTACCCTCTGAACGCGGCTTGCTACGTGGCGGCGGCTACAGCACTCCACAGGGTTTGGGGGCAGAACTCCTACCACTCTCCTCACATAGGCAGTCAGTCCTCCGCCGGGCTTCCCGTAGCCTTTGCAGAGAGCACTGTCTGTGGCACACCTCTTTCTTCTCCCTGCACCCTTATCTGTATTTTCGCAGCTGGGGGCAACCGGCTTCTGCTGCTGTGGACGAGGCCTGCTTACTGCTTGGCAAACGCCAGAGAGAAATGAGCGCGGCTGCAGAGGACGAGTCCAAGGAGCTCTAGGACGTCACAGTCAACCAGTGGTCTTGCCACCGAGCTCAGAGGTCTCTTCCAGTCCAGGAAAGAATGCGCCGCTTTGGCGTTCTTTCCTAGGACAAGAAACGATCGGTGACAGTGCGTCTGTCAAGCTCGTGCTGACCGCCGCAATCTCAGAGCCTTTCCCTGCCAATCATCTCCTGGCTTCTACTTTCTGGCCGCAAGCTCACTTAAGAAGTACCCTTACCTACCCGAGGATTTCACTAAGGGACTCTATTCGGTATGCCCATCGCCTCTGCCAAGGCAACTGGGGCCAAAACATTGCAGTGGCTGCTGGATCCAACTCTCTCCGCCTCCCCGGGAGCCGCCCGAGCCTATGGGCTGTTGGAGAAGGTCTTCGTTATGGTCCAGGTCACTCCCTTGATTGGCAGAAAGTCCCACCGCTGGCAGTGAGGACTTTGGTTTGAGAGCTCACTCTGTTGAGAACGCGTTGGTGCAGCCCTCGTTTCTCCTGCGTACCGGACCCCTGCAAGTAACGGAGGCCTTTCAGCGTTCAAACTCCTTCCTGGGGAAAACGCATACTTGTGGAGCGAGGAAGCCTAGGCAGGCTGCTTGCAGCCAGTCCACGCTCCTTTGGTTCCTGAAGCGAAGGCTTCCGGCACCTCTCCTGGCAGCCTCGCAAGCCTTTGGCCGGACCTCTAAAACTTTAGCAGGCACAGCGAGCGGTGGAAGCAAGTCCCACACACCGAAAGAGCCGTAGCTGAAAAATATTGTCGTTCCTTTGCAGCACCGTACAAGCCCTTTGCTTTTGGGGGAGAGGGCCTTTCTCTTCTCTTCTTTGGCACACAGGGAAATGCCTTCACGGTGTTCGGCCTTGATACACTCGAGTGAGTGCAGCTTCCCCTTAACTGTTGAGAGTGTGCTAGTGCAGCGCTCTCGAACATGACTGTCCTTTGAACACACCAAAAGAAACTTTCCATTCGAGGAGGGAACGCGCTGCACGGGAACTCTTTGTTCTCTGAGCCAAGTGGGTGCTGCTACTGCGCCTGTGTGTTTGCTGGTTCACTGGCACTCTGAGATGTTTTTGCCTCGCCATTGCGGGGCCCACGCTGTGCAGCTAACCTCACTTAGGGATCACAAGGGCCCGCATTACTTTCCAGGGGAAGACAACGCTGCCCGGATCACCCTCCAGGTGTCACTTTCTTGGCACTGAGCTACCTTCCTCGAAAGCTGTGCGTTGGTAGCCTGCTCCCAATGTGTCCCTTTGGTGACTGGACGCTCTTTGAGATGCTGGTCGAGACGGCCTCTGCTTCTCTGCTCTTGGAGAAGGCTGCTTTGCGGAGACGCTCAGCGTGGCCTGCGCCAAGTTCAACCTTCTGCTGCTCTGAACTAACGACTTACCTGCCCTCGCCCCTGGCGCAAAGTGCCTAGGCACAAGGGCACGCTCTGGCCCCGATGCCCACGCTCAGTAGTCCAAAGCCTTCACAGGCTCCACGGGCGTCCTGCTTCCACTTACCCTCTGAACGCGGCTTGCTACGTGGCGGCGGCTGCAGCACTCCACAGGGTTTGGGGGCAGAACTCCTACCACTCTCCTCACATAGGCAGTCAGTCCTCCGCCGGGCTTCCCGTAGCCTTTGCAGAGAGCACTGTCTGTGGCACACCTCTTGCTTCTCCCTGCACCCTTATCTGTATTTTCGCAGCTGGGGCAACCGGCTTCTGCTGCTGTGGACGAGGCCTGCTTACTGCTTGGCAAACGCCAGAGAGAAATGAGCGCGGCTGCAGAGGACGAGTCCAAGGAGCTCTAGGACGTCACAGTCAACCAGTGGTCTTGCCACCGAGCTCAGAGGTCTCTTCCAGTCCAGGAAAGAATGCGCCGCTTTGGCGTTCTTTCCTAGGACAAGAAACGTTCGGTGACAGTGCGTCTGTCAAGCTCGTGCTGACCGCCGCAATCTCAGAGCCTTTCCCTGCCAATCATCTCCTTGCTTCTACTTTCTGGCCGCAAGCTCACTTAAGAAGTACCCTTACCTACCCGAGGATTTCACTAAGGGACTCTATTCGGTATGCCCATCGCCTCTGCCAAGGCAACTGGGGCCAAAACATTGCAGTGGCTGCTGGATCCAACTCTCTCCGCCTCCCCGGGAGCCGCCCGAGCCTATGGGCTGTTGGAGAAGGTCTTCGTTATGGTCCAGGTCACTCCCTTGATTGGCAGAAAGTCTCACCGCTGCCAGTGAGGACTTTGGTTTGAGAGCTCACTCTGTTGAGAACGCGTTGGTGCAGCCCTCGTTTCTCCTGCGTACCGGACCCCTGCAAGTAACGGAGGCCTTTCAACGTGCAAACTCCTTCCTGGGGAAAACGCATACTTGTGGAGCGAGGAAGCCTAGGCAGGCTGCTTGCAGCCAGTCCACGCTCCTTTGGCTCCTGAAGCGAAGGCTTCCGGCACCTCTCCTGGCAGCCTCGCAAGCCTTTGGCCGGACCTCTAAAACTTTAGCAGGCACAGCGAGCGGTGGAAGCAAGTCCCACACACCGAAAGAGCCGTAGCTGAAAAATATTGTCGTTCCTTTGCAGCACCGTACAAGCCCTTTGCTTTTGGGGGAGAGGGCCTTTCTCTTCTCTTCTTTGGCACACAGGGAAATGCCTTCACGGTGTTCGGCCTTGATACACTCGAGTGAGTGCAGCTTCCCCTTAACTGTTGAGAGTGTGCTAGTGCAGCGCTCTCGAACATGACTGTCCTTTGAACACACCAAAAGAAACTTTCCATTCGAGGAGGGAACGCGCTGCACGGGAACTCTTTGTTCTCTGAGCCAAGTGGGTGCTGCCACTGCGCCTGTGTGTTTGCTGGTTCACTGGCACTCTGAGATGTTTTTGCCTCGCCATTGCGGGGCCCACGCTGTGCAGCTAACCTCACTTAGGGATCACAAGGGCCCGCATTACTTTCCAGGGGAAGACAACGCTGCCCGGATCACCCTCCAGGTGTCACTTTCTTGGCACTGAGCTACCTTCCTCGAAAGCTGTGCGTTGGTAGCCTGCTCCCAATGTGTCCCTTTGGTGACTGGACGCTCTTTGAGATGCTGGTCGAGACGGCCTCTGCTTCTCTGCTCTTGGAGAAGGCTGCTTTGCGGAGACGCTCAGCGTGGCCTGCGCCAAGTTCAACCTTCTGCTGCTCTGAACTAACGACTTACCTGCCCTCGCCCCTGGCGCAAAGTGCCTAGGCACAAGGGCACGCTCTGGCCCCGATGCCCACGCTCAGTAGTCCAAAGCCTTCACAGGCTCCACGGGCGTCCTGCTTCCACTTACCCTCTGAACGCGGCTTGCTACGTGGCGGCGGCGGCAGCACTCCACAGGGTTTGGGGGCAGAACTCCTACCACTCTCCTCACATAGGCAGTCAGTCCTCCGCCGGGCTTCCCGTAGCCTTTGCAGAGAGCACTGTCTGTGGCACACCTCTTTCTTCTCCCTGCACCCTTATCTGTATTTTCGCAGCTGGGGGCAACCGGCTTCTGCTGCTGTGGACGAGGCCTGCTTACTGCTTGGCAAACGCCAGAGAGAAATGAGCGCGGCTGCAGAGGACGAGTCCAAGGAGCTCTAGGACGTCACAGTCAACCAGTGGTCTTGCCACCGAGCTCAGAGGTCTCTTCCAGTCCAGGAAAGAATGCGCCGCTTTGGCGTTCTTTCCTAGGACAAGAAACGTTCGGTGACAGTGCGTCTGTCAAGCTCGTGCTGACCGCCGCAATCTCAGAGCCTTTCCCTGCCAATCATCTCCTGGCTTCTACTTTCTGGCCGCAAGCTCACTTAAGAAGTACCCTTACCTACCCGAGGATTTCACTAAGGGACTCTATTCGGTATGCCCATCGCCTCTGCCAAGGCAACTGGGGCCAAAACATTGCAGTGGCTGCTGGATCCAACTCTCTCCGCCTCCCCGGGAGCCGCCCGAGCCTATGGGCTGTTGGAGAAGGTCTTCGTTATGGTCCAGGTCACTCCCTTGATTGGCAGAAAGTCCCACCGCTGCCAGTGAGGACTTTGGTTTGAGAGCTCACTCTGTTGAGAACGCGTTGGTGCAGCCCTCGTTTCTCCTGCGTACCGGACCCCTGCAAGTAACGGAGGCCTTTCAGCGTTCAAACTCCTTCCTGGGGAAAACGCATACTTGTGGAGCGAGGAAGCCTAGGCAGGCTGCTTGCAGCCAGTCCACGCTCCTTTGGTTCCTGAAGCGAAGGCTTCCGGCACCTCTCCTGGCAGCCTCGCAAGCCTTTGGCCGGACCTCTAAAACTTTAGCAGGCACAGCGAGCGGTGGAAGCAAGTCCCACACACCGAAAGAGCCGTAGCTGAAAAATATTGTCGTTCCTTTGCAGCACCGTACAAGCCCTTTGCTTTTGGGGGAGAGGGCCTTTCTCTTCTCTTCTTTGGCACACAGGGAAATGCCTTCACGGTGTTCGGCCTTGATACACTCGAGTGAGTGCAGCTTCCCCTTAACTGTTGAGAGTGTGCTAGTGCAGCGCTCTCGAACATGACTGTCCTTTGAACACACCAAAAGAAACTTTCCATTCGAGGAGGGAACGCGCTGCACGGGAACTCTTTGTTCTCTGAGCCAAGTGGGTGCTGCTACTGCGCCTGTGTGTTTGCTGGTTCACTGGCACTCTGAGATGTTTTTGCCTCGCCATTGCGGGGCCCACGCTGTGCAGCTAACCTCACTTAGGGATCACAAGGGCCCGCATTACTTTCCAGGGGAAGACAACGCTGCCCGGATCACCCTCCAGGTGTCACTTTCTTGGCACTGAGCTACCTTCCTCGAAAGCTGTGCGTTGGTAGCCTGCTCCCAATGTGTCCCTTTGGTGACTGGACGCTCTTTGAGATGCTGGTCGAGACGGCCTCTGCTTCTCTGCTCTTGGAGAAGGCTGCTTTGCGGAGACGCTCAGCGTGGCCTGCGCCAAGTTCAACCTTCTGCTGCTCTGAACTAACGACTTACCTGCCCTCGCCCCTGGCGCAAAGTGCCTAGGCACAAGGGCACGCTCTGGCCCTGATGCCCACGCTCAGTAGTCCAAAGCCTTCACAGGCTCCACGGGCGTCCTGCTTCCACTTACCCTCTGAACGCGGCTTGCTACGTGGCGGCGGCTGCAGCACTCCACAGGGTTTGGGGGCAGAACTCCTACCACTCTCCTCACATAGGCAGTCAGTCCTCCGCCGGGCTTCCCGTAGCCTTTGCAGAGAGCACTGTCTGTGGAACACCTCTTGCTTCTCCCTGCACCCTTATCTGTATTTTCGCAGCTGGGGGCAACCGGCTTCTGCTGCTGTGGACGAGGCCTGCTTACTGCTTGGCAAACGCCAGAGAGAAATGAGCGCGGCTGCAGAGGACGAGTCCAAGGAGCTCTAGGACGTCACAGTCAACCAGTGGTCTTGCCACCGAGCTCAGAGGTCTCTTCCAGTCCAGGAAAGAATGCGCCGCTTTGGCGTTCTTTCCTAGGACAAGAAACGTTCGGTGACAGTGCGTCTGTCAAGCTCGTGCTGACCGCCGCAATCTCAGAGCCTTTCCCTGCCAATCATCTCCTGGCTTCTACTTTCTGGCCGCAAGCTCACTTAAGAAGTACCCTTACCTACCCGAGGATTTCACTAAGGGACTCTATTCGGTATGCCCATCGCCTCTGCCAAGGCAACTGGGGCCAAAACATTGCAGTGGCTGCTGGATCCAACTCTCTCCGCCTCCCCGGGAGCCGCCCGAGCCTATGGGCTGTTGGAGAAGGTCTTCGTTATGGTCCAGGTCACTCCCTTGATTGGCAGAAAGTCTCACCGCTGCCAGTGAGGACTTTGGTTTGAGAGCTCACTCTGTTGAGAACGCGTTGGTGCAGCCCTCGTTTCTCCTGCGTACCGGACCCCTGCAAGTAACGGAGGCCTTTCAACGTTCAAACTCCTTCCTGGGAAAAACGCATACTTGTGGAGCGAGGAAGCCTAGGCAGGCTGCTTGCAGCCAGTCCACGCTCCTTTGGCTCCTGAAGCGAAGGCTTCCGGCACCTCTCCTGGCAGCCTCGCAAGCCTTTGGCCGGACCCCTAAAACTTTAGCAGGCACAGCGAGCGGTGGAAGCAAGTCCCACACACCGAAAGAGCCGTAGCTGAAAAATATTGTCGTTCCTTTGCAGCACCGTACAAGCCCTTTGCTTTTGGGGGAGAGGGCCTTTCTCTTCTCTTCTTTGGCACACAGGGAAATGCCTTCACGGTGTTCGGCCTTGATACACTCGAGTGAGTGCAGCTTCCCCTTAACTGTTGAGAGTGTGCTAGTGCAGCGCTCTCGAACATGACTGTCCTTTGAACACACCAAAAGAAACTTTCCATTCGAGGAGGGAACGCGCTGCACGGGAACTCTTTGTTCTCTGAGCCAAGTGGGTGCTGCTACTGCGCCTGTGTGTTTGCTGGTTCACTGGCACTCTGAGATGTTTTTGCCTCGCCATTGCGGGGCCCACGCTGTGCAGCTAACCTCACTTAGGGATCACAAGGGCCCGCATTACTTTCCAGGGGAAGACAACGCTGCCCGGATCACCCTCCAGGTGTCAATTTCTTGGCACTGAGCTACCTTCCTCGAAAGCTGTGCGTTGGTAGCCTGCTCCCAATGTGTCCCTTTGGTGACTGGACGCTCTTTGAGATGCTGGTCGAGACGGCCTCTGCTTCTCTGCTCTTGGAGAAGGCTGCTTTGCGGAGACGCTCAGCGTGGCCTGCGCCAAGTTCAACCTTCTGCTGCTCTGAACTAACGACTTACCTGCCCTCGCCCCTGGCGCAAAGTGCCTAGGCACAAGGGCACGCTCTGGCCCCGATGCCCACGCTCAGTAGTCCAAAGCCTTCACAGGCTCCACGGGCGTCCTGCTTCCACTTACCCTCTGAACGCGGCTTGCTACGTGGCGGCGGCGGCAGCACTCCACAGGGTTTGGGGGCAGAACTCCTACCACTCTCCTCACATAGGCAGTCAGTCCTCCGCCGGGCTTCCCGTAGCCTTTGCAGAGAGCACTGTCTGTGGCACACCTCTTTCTTCTCCCTGCACCCTTATCTGTATTTTCGCAGCTGGGGGCAACCGGCTTCTGCTGCTGTGGACGAGGCCTGCTTACTGCTTGGCAAACGCCAGAGAGAAATGAGCGCGGCTGCAGAGGACGAGTCCAAGGAGCTCTAGGACGTCACAGTCAACCAGTGGTCTTGCCACCGAGCTCAGAGGTCTCTTCCAGTCCAGGAAAGAATGCGCCGCTTTGGCGTTCTTTCCTAGGACAAGAAACGTTCGGTGACAGTGCGTCTGTCAAGCTCGTGCTGACCGCCGCAATCTCAGAGCCTTTCCCTGCCAATCATCTCCTGGCTTCTACTTTCTGGCCGCAAGCTCACTTAAGAAGTACCCTTACCTACCCGAGGATTTCACTAAGGGACTCTATTCGGTATGCCCATCGCCTCTGCCAAGGCAACTGGGGCCAAAACATTGCAGTGGCTGCTGGATCCAACTCTCTCCGCCTCCCCGGGAGCCGCCTGAGCCTATGGGCTGTTGGAGAAGGTCTTCGTTATGGTCCAGGTCACTCCCTTGATTGGCAGAAAGTCCCACCGCTGGCAGTGAGGACTTTGGTTTGAGAGCTCACTCTGTTGAGAACGCGTTGGTGCAGCCCTCGTTTCTCCTGCGTACCGGACCCCTGCAAGTAACGGAGGCCTTTCAACGTTCAAACTCCTTCCTGGGGAAAACGCATACTTGTGGAGCGAGGAAGCCTAGGCAGGCTGCTTGCAGCCAGTCCACGCTCCTTTGGCTCCTGAAGCGAAGGCTTCCGGCACCTCTCCTGGCAGCCTCGCAAGCCTTTGGCCGGACCTCTAAAACTTTAGCAGGCACAGCGAGCGGTGGAAGCAAGTCCCACACACCGAAAGAGCCGTAGCTGAAAAATATTGTCGTTCCTTTGCAGCACCGTACAAGCCCTTTGCTTTTGGGGGAGAGGGCCTTTCTCTTCTCTTCTTTGGCACACAGGGAAATGCCTTCATGGTGTTCGGCCTTGATACACTCGAGTGAGTGCAGCTTCCCCTTAACTGTTGAGAGTGTGCTAGTGCAGCGCTCTCGAACATGACTGTCCTTTGAACACACCAAAAGAAACTTTCCATTCGAGGAGGGAACGCGCTGCACGGGAACTCTTTGTTCTCTGAGCCAAGTGGGTGCTGCTACTGCGCCTGTGTGTTTGCTGGTTCACTGGCACTCTGAGATGTTTTTGCCTCGCCATTGCGGGGCCCACGCTGTGCAGCTAACCTCACTTAGGGATCACAAGGGCCCGCATTACTTTCCAGGGGAAGACAACGCTGCCCGGATCACCCTCCAGGTGTCACTTTCTTGGCACTGAGCTACCTTCCTCGAAAGCTGTGCGTTGGTAGCCTGCTCCCAATGTGTCCCTTTGGTGACTGGACGCTCTTTGAGATGCTGGTCGAGACGGCCTCTGCTTCTCTGCTCTTGGAGAAGGCTGCTTTGCGGAGACGCTCAGCGTGGCCTGCGCCAAGTTCAACCTTCTGCTGCTCTGAACTAACGACTTACCTGCCCTCGCCCCTGGCGCAAAGTGCCTAGGCACAAGGGCACGCTCTGGCCCCGATGCCCACGCTCAGTAGTCCAAAGCCTTCACAGGCTCCACGGGCGTCCTGCTTCCACTTACCCTCTGAACGCGGCTTGCTACGTGGCGGCGGCGGCAGCACTCCACAGGGTTTGGGGGCAGAACTCCTACCACTCTCCTCACATAGGCAGTCAGTCCTCCGCCGGGCTTCCCGTAGCCTTTGCAGAGAGCACTGTCTGTGGCACACCTCTTTCTTCTCCCTGCACCCTTATCTGTATTTTCGCAGCTGGGGGCAACCGGCTTCTGCTGCTGTGGACGAGGCCTGCTTACTGCTTGGCAAACGCCAGAGAGAAATGAGCGCGGCTGCAGAGGACGAGTCCAAGGAGCTCTAGGACGTCACAGTCAACCAGTGGTCTTGCCACCGAGCTCAGAGGTCTCTTCCAGTCCAGGAAAGAATGCGCCGCTTTGGCGTTCTTTCCTAGGACAAGAAACGTTCGGTGACAGTGCGTCTGTCAAGCTGGTGCTGACCGCCGCAATCTCAGAGCCTTTCCCTGCCAATCATCTCCTGGCTTCTACTTTCTGGCCGCAAGCTCACTTAAGAAGTACCCTTACCTACCCGAGGATTTCACTAAGGGACTCTATTCGGTATGCCCATCGCCTCTGCCAAGGCAACTGGGGCCAAAACATTGCAGTGGCTGCTGGATCCAACTCTCTCCGCCTCCCCGGGAGCCGCCCGAGCCTATGGGCTGTTGGAGAAGGTCTTCGTTATGGTCCAGGTCACTCCCTTGATTGGCAGAAAGTCTCACCGCTGCCAGTGAGGACTTTGGTTTGAGAGCTCACTCTGTTGAGAACGCGTTGGTGCAGCCCTCGTTTCTCCTGCGTACCGGACCCCTGCAAGTAACGGAGGCCTTTCAACGTTCAAACTCCTTCCTGGGAAAAACGCATACTTGTGGAGCGAGGAAGCCTAGGCAGGCTGCTTGCAGCCAGTCCACGCTCCTTTGGCTCCTGAAGCGAAGGCTTCCGGCACCTCTCCTGGCAGCCTCGCAAGCCTTTGGCCGGACCTCTAAAACTTTAGCAGGCACAGCGAGCGGTGGAAGCAAGTCCCACACACCGAAAGAGCCGTAGCTGAAAAATATTGTCGTTCCTTTGCAGCACCGTACAAGCCCTTTGCTTTTGGGGGAGAGGGCCTTTCTCTTCTCTTCTTTGGCACACAGGGAAATGCCTTCACGGTGTTCGGCCTTGATACACTCGAGTGAGTGCAGCTTCCCCTTAACTGTTGAGAGTGTGCTAGTGCAGCGCTCTCGAACATGACTGTCCTTTGAACACACCAAAAGAAACTTTCCATTCGAGGAGGGAACGCGCTGCACGGGAACTCTTTGTTCTCTGAGCCAAGTGGGTGCTGCTACTGCGCCTGTGTGTTTGCTGGTTCACTGGCACTCTGAGATGTTTTTGCCTCGCCATTGCGGGGCCCACGCTGTGCAGCTAACCTCACTTAGGGATCACAAGGGCCCGCATTACTTTCCAGGGGAAGACAACGCTGCCCGGATCACCCTCCAGGTGTCACTTTCTTGGCACTGAGCTACCTTCCTCGAAAGCTGTGCGTTGGTAGCCTGCTCCCAATGTGTCCCTTTGGTGACTGGACGCTCTTTGAGATGCTGGTCGAGACGGCCTCTGCTTCTCTGCTCTTGGAGAAGGCTGCTTTGCGGAGACGCTCAGCGTGGCCTGCGCCAAGTTCAACCTTCTGCTGCTCTGAACTAACGACTTACCTGCCCTCGCCCCTGGCGCAAAGTGCCTAGGCACAAGGGCACGCTCTGGCCCCGATGCCCACGCTCAGTAGTCCAAAGCCTTCACAGGCTCCACGGGCGTCCTGCTTCCACTTACCCTCTGAACGCGGCTTGCTACGTGGCGGCGGCTGCAGCACTCCACAGGGTTTGGGGGCAGAACTCCTACCACTCTCCTCACATAGGCAGTCAGTCCTCCGCCGGGCTTCCCGTAGCCTTTGCAGAGAGCACTGTCTGTGGCACACCTCTTTCTTCTCCCTGCACCCTTATCTGTATTTTCGCAGCTGGGGGCAACCGGCTTCTGCTGCTGTGGACGAGGCCTGCTTACTGCTTGGCAAACGCCAGAGAGAAATGAGCGCGGCTGCAGAGGACGAGTCCAAGGAGCTCTAGGACGTCACAGTCAACCAGTGGTCTTGCCACCGAGCTCAGAGGTCTCTTCCAGTCCAGGAAAGAATGCGCCGCTTTGGCGTTCTTTCCTAGGACAAGAAACGTTCGGTGACAGTGCGTCTGTCAAGCTCGTGCTGACCGCCGCAATCTCAGAGCCTTTCCCTGCCAATCATCTCCTGGCTTCTACTTTCTGGCCGCAAGCTCACTTAAGAAGTACCCTTACCTACCCGAGGATTTCACTAAGGGACTCTATTCGGTATGCCCATCGCCTCTGCCAAGGCAACTGGGGCCAAAACATTGCAGTGGCTGCTGGATCCAACTCTCTCCGCCTCCCCGGGAGCCGCCCGAGCCTATGGGCTGTTGGAGAAGGTCTTCGTTATGGTCCAGGTCACTCCCTTGATTGGCAGAAAGTCTCACCGCTGCCAGTGAGGACTTTGGTTTGAGAGCTCACTCTGTTGAGAACGCGTTGGTGCAGCCCTCGTTTCTCCTGCGTACCGGACCCCTGCAAGTAACGGAGGCCTCTCAACGTTCAAACTCCTTCCTGGGGAAAACGCATACTTGTGGAGCGAGGAAGCCTAGGCAGGCTGCTTGCAGCCAGTCCACGCTCCTTTAGCTCCTGAAGCGAAGGCTTCCGGCACCTCTCCTGGCAGCCTCGCAAGCCTTTGGCCGGACCTCTAAAACTTTAGCAGGCACAGCGAGCGGTGGAAGCAAGTCCCACACACCGAAAGAGCCGTAGCTGAAAAATATTGTTGTTCCTTTGCAGCACCGTACAAGCCCTTTGCTTTTGGGGGAGAGGGCCTTTCTCTTCTCTTCTTTGGCACACAGGGAAATGCCTTCACGGTGTTCGGCCTTGATACACTCGAGTGAGTGCAGCTTCCCCTTAACTGTTGAGAGTGTGCTAGTGCAGCGCTCTCGAACATGACTGTCCTTTGAACACACCAAAAGAAACTTTCCATTCGAGGAGGGAACGCGCTGCACGGGAACTCTTTGTTCTCTGAGCCAAGTGGGTGCTGCTACTGCGCCTGTGTGTTTGCTGGTTCACTGGCACTCTGAGATGTTTTTGCCTCGCCATTGCGGGGCCCACGCTGTGCAGCTAACCTCACTTAGGGATCACAAGGGCCCGCATTACTTTCCAGGGGAAGACAACGCTGCCCGGATCACCCTCCAGGTGTCACTTTCTTGGCACTGAGCTACCTTCCTCGAAAGCTGTGCGTTGGTAGCCTGCTCCCAATGTGTCCCTTTGGTGACTGGACGCTCTTTGAGATGCTGGTCGAGACGGCCTCTGCTTCTCTGCTCTTGGAGAAGGCTGCTTTGCGGAGACGCTCAGCGTGGCCTGCGCCAAGTTCAACCTTCTGCTGCTCTGAACTAACGACTTACCTGCCCTCGCCCCTGGCGCAAAGTGCCTAGGCACAAGGGCACGCTCTGGCCCCGATGCCCACGCTCAGTAGTCCAAAGCCTTCACAGGCTCCACGGGCGTCCTGCTTCCACTTACCCTCTGAACGCGGCTTGCTACGTGGCGGCGGCTGCAGCACTCCACAGGGTTTGGGGGCAGAACTCCTACCACTCTCCTCACATAGGCAGTCAGTCCTCCGCCGGGCTTCCCGTAGCCTTTGCAGAGAGCACTGTCTGTGGCACACCTCTTTCTTCTCCCTGCACCCTTATCTGTATTTTCGCAGCTGGGGGCAACCGGCTTCTGCTGCTGTGGACGAGGCCTGCTTACTGCTTGGCAAACGCCAGAGAGAAATGAGCGCGGCTGCAGAGGACGAGTCCAAGGAGCTCTAGGACGTCACAGTCAACCAGTGGTCTTGCCACCGAGCTCAGAGGTCTCTTCCAGTCCAGGAAAGAATGCGCCGCTTTGGCGTTCTTTCCTAGGACAAGAAACGTTCGGTGACAGTGCGTCTGTCAAGCTGGTGCTGACCGCCGCAATCTCAGAGCCTTTCCCTGCCAATCATCTCCTGGCTTCTACTTTCTGGCCGCAAGCTCACTTAAGAAGTACCCTTACCTACCCGAGGATTTCACTAAGGGACTCTATTCGGTATGCCCATCGCCTCTGCCAAGGCAACTGGGGCCAAAACATTGCAGTGGCTGCTGGATCCAACTCTCTCCGCCTCCCCGGGAGCCGCCCGAGCCTATGGGCTGTTGGAGAAGGTCTTCGTTATGGTCCAGGTCACTCCCTTGATTGGCAGAAAGTCTCCCCGCTGCCAGTGAGGACTTTGGTTTGAGAGCTCACTCTGTTGAGAACGCGTTGGTGCAGCCCTCGTTTCTCCTGCGTACCGGACCCCTGCAAGTAACGGAGGCCTCTCAACGTTCAAACTCCTTCCTGGGGAAAACGCATACTTGTGGAGCGAGGAAGCCTAGGCAGGCTGCTTGCAGCCAGTCCACGCTCCTTTGGCTCCTGAAGCGAAGGCTTCCGGCACCTCTCCTGGCAGCCTCGCAAGCCTTTGGCCGGACCTCTAAAACTTTAGCAGGCACAGCGAGCGGTGGAAGCAAGTCCCACACACCGAAAGAGCCGTAGCTGAAAAATATTGTCGTTCCTTTGCAGCACCGTACAAGCCCTTTGCTTTTGGGGGAGAGGGCCTTTCTCTTCTCTTCTTTGGCACACAGGGAAATGCCTTCACGGTGTTCGGCCTTGATACACTCGAGTGAGTGCAGCTTCCCCTTAACTGTTGAGAGTGTGCTAGTGCAGCGCTCTCGAACATGACTGTCCTTTGAACACACCAAAAGAAACTTTCCATTCGAGGAGGGAACGCGCTGCACGGGAACTCTTTGTTCTCTGAGCCAAGTGGGTGCTGCTACTGCGCCTGTGTGTTTGCTGGTTCACTGGCACTCTGAGATGTTTTTGCCTCGCCATTGCGGGGCCCACGCTGTGCAGCTAACCTCACTTAGGGATCACAAGGGCCCGCATTACTTTCCAGGGGAAGACAACGCTGCCCGGATCACCCTCCAGGTGTCACTTTCTTGGCACTGAGCTACCTTCCTCGAAAGCTGTGCGTTGGTAGCCTGCTCCCAATGTGTCCCTTTGGTGACTGGACGCTCTTTGAGATGCTGGTCGAGACGGCCTCTGCTTCTCTGCTCTTGGAGAAGGCTGCTTTGCGGAGACGCTCAGCGTGGCCTGCGCCAAGTTCAACCTTCTGCTGCTCTGAACTAACGACTTACCTGCCCTCGCCCCTGGCGCAAAGTGCCTAGGCACAAGGGCACGCTCTGGCCCCGATGCCCACGCTCAGTAGTCCAAAGCCTTCACAGGCTCCACGGGCGTCCTGCTTCCACTTACCCTCTGAACGCGGCTTGCTACGTGGCGGCGGCTGCAGCACTCCACAGGGTTTGGGGGCAGAACTCCTACCACTCTCCTCACATAGGCAGTCAGTCCTCCGCCGGGCTTCCCGTAGCCTTTGCAGAGAGCACTGTCTGTGGCACACCTCTTTCTTCTCCCTGCACCCTTATCTGTATTTTCGCAGCTGGGGGCAACCGGCTTCTGCTGCTGTGGACGAGGCCTGCTTACTGCTTGGCAAACGCCAGAGAGAAATGAGTGCGGCTGCAGAGGACGAGTCCAAGGAGCTCTAGGACGTCACAGTCAACCAGTGGTCTTGCCACCGAGCTCAGAGGTCTCTTCCAGTCCAGGAAAGAATGCGCCGCTTTGGCGTTCTTTCCTAGGACAAGAAACGTTCGGTGACAGTGCGTCTGTCAAGCTCGTGCTGACCGCCGCAATCTCAGAGCCTTTCCCTGCCAATCATCTCCTGGCTTCTACTTTCTGGCCGCAAGCTCACTTAAGAAGTACCCTTACCTACCCGAGGATTTCACTAAGGGACTCTATTCGGTATGCCCATCGCCTCTGCCAAGGCAACTGGGGCCAAAACATTGCAGTGGCTGCTGGATCCAACTCTCTCCGCCTCCCCGGGAGCCGCCCGAGCCTATGGGCTGTTGGAGAAGGACTTCGTTATGGTCCAGGTCACTCCCTTGATTGGCAGAAAGTCTCACCGCTGCCAGTGAGGACTTTAGTTTGAGAGCTCACTCTGTTGAGAACGCGTTGGTGCAGCCCTCGTTTCTCCTGCGTACCGGACCCCTGCAAGTAACGGAGGCCTCTCAACGTTCAAACTCCTTCCTGGGGAAAACGCATACTTGTGGAGCGAGGAAGCCTAGGCAGGCTGCTTGCAGCCAGTCCACGCTCCTTTGGCTCCTGAAGCGAAGGCTTCCGGCACCTCTCCTGGCAGCCTCGCAAGCCTTTGGCCGGACCTCTAAAACTTTAGCAGGCACAGCGAGCGGTGGAAGCAAGTCCCACACACCGAAAGAGCCGTAGCTGAAAAATATTGTCGTTCCTTTGCAGCACCGTACAAGCCCTTTGCTTTTGGGGGAGAGGGCCTTTCTCTTCTCTTCTTTGGCACACAGGGAAATGCCTTCACGGTGTTCGGCCTTGATACACTCGAGTGAGTGCAGCTTCCCCTTAACTGTTGAGAGTGTGCTAGTGCAGCGCTCTCGAACATGACTGCCCTTTGAACACACCAAAAGAAACTTTCCATTCGAGGAGGGAACGCGCTGCACGGGAACTCTTTGTTCTCTGAGCCAAGTGGGTGCTGCCACTGCGCCTGTGTGTTTGCTGGTTCACTGGCACTCTGAGATGTTTTTGCCTCGCCATTGCGGGGCCCACGCTGTGCAGCTAACCTCACTTAGGGATCACAAGGGCCCGCATTACTTTCCAGGGGAAGACAACGCTGCCCGGATCACCCTCCAGGTGTCACTTTCTTGGCACTGAGCTACCTTCCTCGAAAGCTGTGCGTTGGTAGCCTGCTCCCAATGTGTCCCTTTGGTGACTGGACGCTCTTTGAGATGCTGGTCGAGACGGCCTCTGCTTCTCTGCTCTTGGAGAAGGCTGCTTTGCGGAGACGCTCAGCGTGGCCTGCGCCAAGTTCAACCTTCTGCTGCTCTGAACTAACGACTTACCTGCCCTCGCCCCTGGCGCAAAGTGCCTAGGCACAAGGGCACGCTCTGGCCCCGATGCCCACGCTCAGTAGTCCAAAGCCTTCACAGGCTCCACGGGCGTCCTGCTTCCACTTACCCTCTGAACGCGGCTTGCTACATGGCGGCGGCTGCAGCACTCCACAGGGTTTGGGGGCAGAACTCCTACCACTCTCCTCACATAGGCAGTCAGTCCTCCGCCGGGCTTCCCGTAGCCTTTGCAGAGAGCACTGTCTGTGGCACACCTCTTTCTTCTCCCTGCACCCTTATCTGTATTTTCGCAGCTGGGGGCAACCGGCTTCTGCTGCTGTGGACGAGGCCTGCTTACTGCTTGGCAAACGCCAGAGAGAAATGAGTGCGGCTGCAGAGGACGAGTCCAAGGAGCTCTAGGACGTCACAGTCAACCAGTGGTCTTGCCACCGAGCTCAGAGGTCTCTTCCAGTCCAGGAAAGAATGCGCCGCTTTGGCGTTCTTTCCTAGGACAAGAAACGTTCGGTGACAGTGCGTCTGTCAAGCTCGTGCTGACCGCCGCAATCTCAGAGCCTTTCCCTGCCAATCATCTCCTGGCTTCTACTTTCTGGCCGCAAGCTCACTTAAGAAGTACCCTTACCTACCCGAGGATTTCACTAAGGGACTCTATTCGGTATGCCCATCGCCTCTGCCAAGGCAACTGGGGCCAAAACATTGCAGTGGCTGCTGGATCCAACTCTCTCCGCCTCCCCGGGAGCCGCCCGAGCCTATGGGCTGTTGGAGAAGGTCTTTGTTATGGTCCAGGTCACTCCCTTGATTGGCAGAAAGTCTCACCGCTGCCAGTGAGGACTTTAGTTTGAGAGCTCACTCTGTTGAGAACGCGTTGGTGCAGCCCTCGTTTCTCCTGCGTACCGGACCCCTGCAAGTAACGGAGGCCTCTCAACGTTCAAACTCCTTCCTGGGGAAAACGCATACTTGTGGAGCGAGGAAGCCTAGGCAGGCTGCTTGCAGCCAGTCCACGCTCCTTTGGCTCCTGAAGCGAAGGCTTCCGGCACCTCTCCTGGCAGCCTCGCAAGCCTTTGGCCGGACCTCTAAAACTTTAGCAGGCACAGCGAGCGGTGGAAGCAAGTCCCACACACCGAAAGAGCCGTAGCTGAAAAATATTGTCGTTCCTTTGCAGCACCGTACAAGCCCTTTGCTTTTGGGGGAGAGGGCCTTTCTCTTCTCTTCTTTGGCACACAGGGAAATGCCTTCACGGTGTTCGGCCTTGATACACTCGAGTGAGTGCAGCTTCCCCTTAACTGTTGAGAGTGTGCTAGTGCAGCGCTCTCAAACATGACTGTCCTTTGAACACACCAAAAGAAACTTTCCATTCGAGGAGGGAACGCGCTGCACGGGAACTCTTTGTTCTCTGAGCCAAGTGGGTGCTGCCACTGCGCCTGTGTGTTTGCTGGTTCACTGGCACTCTGAGATGTTTTTGCCTCGCCATTGCGGGGCCCACGCTGTGCAGCTAACCTCACTTAGGGATCACAAGGGCCCGCATTACTTTCCAGGGGAAGACAACGCTGCCCGGATCACCCTCCAGGTGTCACTTTCTTGGCACTGAGCTACCTTCCTCGAAAGCTCTGCGTTGGTAGCCTGCTCCCAATGTGTCCCTTTGGTGACTGGACGCTCTTTGTGATGCTGGTCGAGACGGCCTCTGCTTCTCTGCTCTTGGAGAAGGCTGCTTTGCGGAGACGCTCAGCGTGGCCTGCGCCAAGTTCAACCTTCTGCTGCTCTGAACTAACGACTTACCTGCCCTCGCCCCTGGCGCAAAGTGCCTAGGCACAAGGGCACGCTCTGGCCCCGATGCCCACGCTCAGTAGTCCAAAGCCTTCACAGGCTCCACGGGCGTCCTGCTTCCACTTACCCTCTGAACGCGGCTTGCTACGTGGCGGCGGCTGCAGCACTCCACAGGGTTTGGGGGCAGAACTCCTACCACTCTCCTCACATAGGCAGTCAGTCCTCCGCCGGGCTTCCCGTAGCCTTTGCAGAGAGCACTGTCTGTGGCACACCTCTTTCTTCTCCCTGCACCCTTATCTGTATTTTCGCAGCTGGGGGCAACCGGCTTCTGCTGCTGTGGACGAGGCCTGCTTACTGCTTGGCAAACGCCAGAGAGAAATGAGCGCGGCTGCAGAGGACGAGTCCAAGGAGCTCTAGGACGTCACAGTCAACCAGTGGTCTTGCCACCGAGCTCAGAGGTCTCTTCCAGTCCAGGAAAGAATGCGCCGCTTTGGCGTTCTTTCCTAGGACAAGAAACGTTCGGTGACAGTGCGTCTGTCAAGCTCGTGCTGACCGCCGCAATCTCAGAGCCTTTCCCTGCCAATCATCTCCTGGCTTCTACTTTCTGGCCGCAAGCTCACTTAAGAAGTACCCTTACCTACCCGAGGATTTCACTAAGGGACTCTATTCGGTATGCCCATCGCCTCTGCCAAGGCAACTGGGGCCAAAACATTGCAGTGGCTGCTGGATCCAACTCTCTCCGCCTCCCCGGGAGCCGCCCGAGCCTATGGGCTGTTGGAGAAGGACTTCGTTATGGTCCAGGTCACTCCCTTGATTGGCAGAAAGTCTCACCGCTGCCAGTGAGGACTTTAGTTTGAGAGCTCACTCTGTTGAGAACGCGTTGGTGCAGCCCTCGTTTCTCCTGCGTACCGGACCCCTGCAAGTAACGGAGGCCTCTCAACGTTCAAACTCCTTCCTGGGGAAAACGCATACTTGTGGAGCGAGGAAGCCTAGGCAGGCTGCTTGCAGCCAGTCCACGCTCCTTTGGCTCCTGAAGCGAAGGCTTCCGGCACCTCTCCTGGCAGCCTCGCAAGCCTTTGGCCGGACCTCTAAAACTTTAGCAGGCACAGCGAGCGGTGGAAGCAAGTCCCACACACCGAAAGAGCCGTAGCTGAAAAATATTGTCGTTCCTTTGCAGCACCGTACAAGCCCTTTGCTTTTGGGGGAGAGGGCCTTTCTCTTCTCTTCTTTGGCACACAGGGAAATGCCTTCACGGTGTTCGGCCTTGATACACTCGAGTGAGTGCAGCTTCCCCTTAACTGTTGAGAGTGTGCTAGTGCAGCGCTCTCGAACATGACTGTCCTTTGAACACACCAAAAGAAACTTTCCATTCGAGGAGGGAACGCGCTGCACGGGAACTCTTTGTTCTCTGAGCCAAGTGGGTGCTGCCACTGCGCCTGTGTGTTTGCTGGTTCACTGGCACTCTGAGATGTTTTTGCCTCGCCATTGCGGGGCCCACGCTGTGCAGCTAACCTCACTTAGGGATCACAAGGGCCCGCATTACTTTCCAGGGGAAGACAACGCTGCCCGGATCACCCTCCAGGTGTCACTTTCTTGGCACTGAGCTACCTTCCTCGAAAGCTGTGCGTTGGTAGCCTGCTCCCAATGTGTCCCTTTGGTGACTGGACGCTCTTTGAGATGCTGGTCGAGACGGCCTCTGCTTCTCTGCTCTTGGAGAAGGCTGCTTTGCGGAGACGCTCAGCGTGGCCTGCGCCAAGTTCAACCTTCTGCTGCTCTGAACTAACGACTTACCTGCCCTCGCCCCTGGCGCAAAGTGCCTAGGCACAAGGGCACGCTCTGGCCCCGATGCCCACGCTCAGTAGTCCAAAGCCTTCACAGGCTCCACGGGCGTCCTGCTTCCACTTACCCTCTGAACGCGGCTTGCTACATGGCGGCGGCTGCAGCACTCCACAGGGTTTGGGGGCAGAACTCCTACCACTCTCCTCACATAGGCAGTCAGTCCTCCGCCGGGCTTCCCGTAGCCTTTGCAGAGAGCACTGTCTGTGGCACACCTCTTTCTTCTCCCTGCACCCTTATCTGTATTTTCGCAGCTGGGGGCAACCGGCTTCTGCTGCTGTGGACGAGGCCTGCTTACTGCTTGGCAAACGCCAGAGAGAAATGAGCGCGGCTGCAGAGGACGAGTCCAAGGAGCTCTAGGACGTCACAGTCAACCAGTGGTCTTGCCACCGAGCTCAGAGGTCTCTTCCAGTCCAGGAAAGAATGCGCCGCTTTGGCGTTCTTTCCTAGGACAAGAAACGTTCGGTGACAGTGCGTCTGTCAAGCTGGTGCTGACCGCCGCAATCTCAGAGCCTTTCCCTGCCAATCATCTCCTGGCTTCTACTTTCTGGCCGCAAGCTCACTTAAGAAGTACCCTTACCTACCCGAGGATTTCACTAAGGGACTCTATTCGGTATGCCCATCACCTCTGCCAAGGCAACTGGGGCCAAAACATTGCAGTGGCTGCTGGATCCAACTCTCTCCGCCTCCCCGGGAGCCGCCCGAGCCTATGGGCTGTTGGAGAAGGTCTTCGTTATGGTCCAGGTCACTCCCTTGATTGGCAGAAAGTCTCACCGCTGCCAGTGAGGACTTTAGTTTGAGAGCTCACTCTGTTGAGAACGCGTTGGTGCAGCCCTCGTTTCTCCTGCGTACCGGACCCCTGCAAGTAACGGAGGCCTTTCAACGTTCAAACTCCTTCCTGGGGAAAACGCATACTTGTGGAGCGAGGAAGCCTAGGCAGGCTGCTTGCAGCCAGTCCACGCTCCTTTGGCTCCTGAAGCGAAGGCTTCCGGCACCTCTCCTGGCAGCCTCGCAAGCCTTTGGCCGGACCTCTAAAACTTTAGCAGGCACAGCGAGCGGTGGAAGCAAGTCCCACACACCGAAAGAGCCGTAGCTGAAAAATATTGTCGTTCCTTTGCAGCACCGTACAAGCCCTTTGCTTTTGGGGGAGAGGGCCTTTCTCTTCTCTTCTTTGGCACACAGGGAAATGCCTTCACGGTGTTCGGCCTTGATACACTCGAGTGAGTGCAGCTTCCCCTTAACTGTTGAGAGTGTGCTAGTGCAGCGCTCTCGAACATGACTGTCCTTTGAACACACCAAAAGAAACTTTCCATTCGAGGAGGGAACGCGCTGCACGGGAACTCTTTGTTCTCTGAGCCAAGTGGGTGCTGCCACTGCGCCTGTGTGTTTGCTGGTTCACTGGCACTCTGAGATGTTTTTGCCTCGCCATTGCGGGGCCCACGCTGTGCAGCTAACCTCACTTAGGGATCACAAGGGCCCGCATTACTTTCCAGGGGAAGACAACGCTGCCCGGATCACCCTCCAGGTGTCAATTTCTTGGCACTGAGCTACCTTCCTCGAAAGCTCTGCGTTGGTAGCCTGCTCCCAATGTGTCCCTTTGGTGACTGGACGCTCTTTGTGATGCTGGTCGAGACGGCCTCTGCTTCTCTGCTCTTGGAGAAGGCTGCTTTGCGGAGACGCTCAGCGTGGCCTGCGCCAAGTTCAACTTTCTGCTGCTCTGAACTAACGACTTACCTGCCCTCGCCCCTGGCGCAAAGTGCCTAGGCACAAGGGCACGCTCTGGCCCCAATGCCCACGCTCAGTAGTCCAAAGCCTTCACAGGCTCCACGGGCGTCCTGCTTCCACTTACCCTCTGAACGCGGCTTGCTACGTGGCGGCGGCTGCAGCACTCCACAGGGTTTGGGGGCAGAACTCCTACCACTCTCCTCACATAGGCAGTCAGTCCTCCGCCGGGCTTCCCGTAGCCTTTGCAGAGAGCACTGTCTGTGGCACACCTCTTTCTTCTCCCTGCACCCTTATCTGTATTTTCGCAGCTGGGGGCAACCGGCTTCTGCTGCTGTGGACGAGGCCTGCTTACTGCTTGGCAAACGCCAGAGAGAAATGAGCGCGGCTGCAGAGGACGAGTCCAAGGAGCTCTAGGACGTCACAGTCAACCAGTGGTCTTGCCACCGAGCTCAGAGGTCTCTTCCAGTCCAGGAAAGAATGCGCCGCTTTGGCGTTCTTTCCTAGGACAAGAAACGTTCGGTGACAGTGCGTCTGTCAAGCTGGTGCTGACCGCCGCAATCTCAGAGCCTTTCCCTGCCAATCATCTCCTGGCTTCTACTTTCTGGCCGCAAGCTCACTTAAGAAGTACCCTTACCTACCCGAGGATTTCACTAAGGGACTCTATTCGGTATGCCCATCGCCTCTGCCAAGGCAACTGGGGCCAAAACATTGCAGTGGCTGCTGGATCCAACTCTCTCCGCCTCCCCGGGAGCCGCCCGAGCCTATGGGCTGTTGGAGAAGGTCTTCGTTATGGTCCAGGTCACTCCCTTGATTGGCAGAAAGTCTCACCGCTGCCAGTGAGGACTTTGGTTTGAGAGCTCACTCTGTTGAGAACGCGTTGGTGCAGCCCTCGTTTCTCCTGCGTACCGGACCCCTGCAAGTAACGGAGGCCTCTCAACGTTCAAACTCCTTCCTGGGGAAAACGCATACTTGTGGAGCGAGGAAGCCTAGGCAGGCTGCTTGCAGCCAGTCCACGCTCCTTTGGCTCCTGAAGCGAAGGCTTCCGGCACCTCTCCTGGCAGCCTCGCAAGCCTTTGGCCGGACCTCTAAAACTTTAGCAGGCACAGCGAGCGGTGGAAGCAAGTCCCACACACCGAAAGAGCCGTAGCTGAAAAATATTGTCGTTCCTTTGCAGCACCGTACAAGCCCTTTGCTTTTGGGGGAGAGGGCCTTTCTCTTCTCTTCTTTGGCACACAGGGAAATGCCTTCACGGTGTTCGGCCTTGATACACTCGAGTGAGTGCAGCTTCCCCTTAACTGTTGAGAGTGTGCTAGTGCAGCGCTCTCGAACATGACTGTCCTTTGAACACACCAAAAGAAACTTTCCATTCGAGGAGGGAACGCGCTGCACGGGAACTCTTTGTTCTCTGAGCCAAGTGGGTGCTGCTACTGCGCCTGTGTGTTTGCTGGTTCACTGGCACTCTGAGATGTTTTTGCCTCGCCATTGCGGGGCCCACGCTGTGCAGCTAACCTCACTTAGGGATCACAAGGGCCCGCATTACTTTCCAGGGGAAGACAACGCTGCCCGGATCACCCTCCAGGTGTCACTTTCTTGGCACTGAGCTACCTTCCTCGAAAGCTGTGCGTTGGTAGCCTGCTCCCAATGTGTCCCTTTGGTGACTGGACGCTCTTTGAGATGCTGATCGAGACGGCCTCAGCTTCTCTGCTCTTGGAGAAGGCTGCTTTGCGGAGACGCTCAGCGTGGCCTGCGCCAAGTTCAACCTTCTGCTGCTCTGAACTAACGACTTACCTGCCCTCGCCCCTGGCGCAAAGTGCCTAGGCACAAGGGCACGCTCTGGCCCCGATGCCCACGCTCAGTAGTCCAAAGCCTTCACAGGCTCCACGGGCGTCCTGCTTCCACTTACCCTCTGAACGCGGCTTGCTACGTGGCGGCGGCTGCAGCACTCCACAGGGTTTGGGGGCAGAACTCCTACCACTCTCCTCACATAGGCAGTCAGTCCTCCGCCGGGCTTCCCGTAGCCTTTGCAGAGAGCACTGTCTGTGGCACACCTCTTTCTTCTCCCTGCACCCTTATCTGTATTTTCGCAGCTGGGGGCAACCGGCTTCTGCTGCTGTGGACGAGGCCTGCTTACTGCTTGGCAAACGCCAGAGAGAAATGAGTGCGGCTGCAGAGGACGAGTCCAAGGAGCTCTAGGACGTCACAGTCAACCAGTGGTCTTGCCACCGAGCTCAGAGGTCTCTTCCAGTCCAGGAAAGAATGCGCCGCTTTGGCGTTCTTTCCTAGGACAAGAAACGTTCGGTGACAGTGCGTCTGTCAAGCTCGTGCTGACCGCCGCAATCTCAGAGCCTTTCCCTGCCAATCATCTCCTGGCTTCTACTTTCTGGCCGCAAGCTCACTTAAGAAGTACCCTTACCTACCCGAGGATTTCACTAAGGGACTCTATTCGGTATGCCCATCGCCTCCTCCAAGGCAACTGGGGCCAAAACATTGCAGTGGCTGCTGGATCCAACTCTCTCCGCCTCCCCGGGAGCCGCCCGAGCCTATGGGCTGTTGGAGAAGGTCTTTGTTATGGTCCAGGTCACTCCCTTGATTGGCAGAAAGTCTCACCGCTGCCAGTGAGGACTTTAGTTTGAGAGCTCACTCTGTTGAGAACGCGTTGGTGCAGCCCTCGTTTCTCCTGCGTACCGGACCCCTGCAAGTAACGGAGGCCTCTCAACGTTCAAACTCCTTCCTGGGGAAAACGCATACTTGTGGAGCGAGGAAGCCTAGGCAGGCTGCTTGCAGCCAGTCCATGCTCCTTTGGCACCTGAAGCGAAGGCTTCCGGCACCTCTCCTGGCAGCCTCGCAAGCCTTTGGCCGGACCTCTAAAACTTTAGCAGGCACAGCGAGCGGTGGAAGCAAGTCCCACACACCGAAAGAGCCGTAGCTGAAAAATATTGTCGTTCCTTTGCAGCACCGTACAAGCCCTTTGCTTTTGGGGGAGAGGGCCTTTCTCTTCTCTTCTTTGGCACACAGGGAAATGCCTTCACGGTGTTCGGCCTTGATACACTCGAGTGAGTGCAGCTTCCCCTTAACTGTTGAGAGTGTGCTAGTGCAGCGCTCTCGAACATGACTGTCCTTTGAACACACCAAAAGAAACTTTCCATTCGAGGAGGGAACGCGCTGCACGGGAACTCTTTGTTCTCTGAGCCAAGTGGGTGCTGCCACTGCGCCTGTGTGTTTGCTGGTTCACTGGCACTCTGAGATGTTTTTGCCTCGCCATTGCGGGGCCCACGCTGTGCAGCTAACCTCACTTAGGGATCACAAGGGCCCGCATTACTTTCCAGGGGAAGACAACGCTGCCCGGATCACCCTCCAGGTATCACTTTCTTGGCACTGAGCTACCTTCCTCGAAAGCTCTGCGTTGGTAGCCTGCTCCCAATGTGTCCCTTTGGTGACTGGACGCTCTTTGTGATGCTGGTCGAGACGGCCTCTGCTTCTCTGCTCTTGGAGAAGGCTGCTTTGCGGAGACGCTCAGCGTGGCCTGCGCCAAGTTCAACCTTCTGCTGCTCTGAACTAACGACTTACCTGCCCTCGCCCCTGGCGCAAAGTGCCTAGGCACAAGGGCACGCTCTGGCCCCGATGCCCACGCTCAGTAGTCCAAAGCCTTCACAGGCTCCACGGGCGTCCTGCTTCCACTTACCCTCTGAACGCGGCTTGCTACGTGGCGGCGGCTGCAGCACTCCACAGGGTTTGGGGGCAGAACTCCTACCACTCTCCTCACATAGGCAGTCAGTCCTCCGCCGGGCTTCCCGTAGCCTTTGCAGAGAGCACTGTCTGTGGCACACCTCTTTCTTCTCCCTGCACCCTTATCTGTATTTTCGCAGCTGGGGGCAACCGGCTTCTGCTGCTGTGGACGAGGCCTGCTTACTGCTTGGCAAACGCCAGAGAGAAATGAGCGCGGCTGCAGAGGACGAGTCCAAGGAGCTCTAGGACGTCACAGTCAACCAGTGGTCTTGCCACCGAGCTCAGAGGTCTCTTCCAGTCCAGGAAAGAATGCGCCGCTTTGGCGTTCTTTCCTAGGACAAGAAACGTTCGGTGACAGTGCGTCTGTCAAGCTCGTGCTGACCGCCGCAATCTCAGAGCCTTTCCCTGCCAATCATCTCCTGGCTTCTACTTTCTGGCCGCAAGCTCACTTAAGAAGTACCCTTACCTACCCGAGGATTTCACTAAGGGACTCTATTCGGTATGCCCATCGCCTCTGCCAAGGCAACTGGGGCCAAAACATTGCAGTGGCTGCTGGATCCAACTCTCTCCGCCTCCCCGGGAGCCGCCCGAGCCTATGGGCTGTTGGAGAAGGACTTCGTTATGGTCCAGGTCACTCCCTTGATTGGCAGAAAGTCTCACCGCTGCCAGTGAGGACTTTAGTTTGAGAGCTCACTCTGTTGAGAACGCGTTGGTGCAGCCCTCGTTTCTCCTGCGTACCGGACCCCTGCAAGTAACGGAGGCCTCTCAACGTTCAAACTCCTTCCTGGGGAAAACGCATACTTGTGGAGCGAGGAAGCCTAGGCAGGCTGCTTGCAGCCAGTCCACGCTCCTTTGGCTCCTGAAGCGAAGGCTTCCGGCACCTCTCCTGGCAGCCTCGCAAGCCTTTGGCCGGACCTCTAAAACTTTAGCAGGCACAGCGAGCGGTGGAAGCAAGTCCCACACACCGAAAGAGCCGTAGCTGAAAAATATTGTCGTTCCTTTGCAGCACCGTACAAGCCCTTTGCTTTTGGGGGAGAGGGCCTTTCTCTTCTCTTCTTTGGCACACAGGGAAATGCCTTCACGGTGTTCGGCCTTGATACACTCGAGTGAGTGCAGCTTCCCCTTAACTGTTGAGAGTGTGCTAGTGCAGCGCTCTCGAACATGACTGTCCTTTGAACACACCAAAAGAAACTTTCCATTCGAGGAGGGAACGCGCTGCACGGGAACTCTTTGTTCTCTGAGCCAAGTGGGTGCTGCCACTGCGCCTGTGTGTTTGCTGGTTCACTGGCACTCTGAGATGTTTTTGCCTCGCCATTGCGGGGCCCACGCTGTGCAGCTAACCTCACTTAGGGATCACAAGGGCCCGCATTACTTTCCAGGGGAAGACAACGCTGCCCGGATCACCCTCCAGGTGTCACTTTCTTGGCACTGAGCTACCTTCCTCGAAAGCTGTGCGTTGGTAGCCTGCTCCCAATGTGTCCCTTTGGTGACTGGACGCTCTTTGAGATGCTGGTCGAGACGGCCTCTGCTTCTCTGCTCTTGGAGAAGGCTGCTTTGCGGAGACGCTCAGCGTGGCCTGCGCCAAGTTCAACCTTCTGCTGCTCTGAACTAACGACTTACCTGCCCTCGCCCCTGGCGCAAAGTGCCTAGGCACAAGGGCACGCTCTGGCCCCGATGCCCACGCTCAGTAGTCCAAAGCCTTCACAGGCTCCACGGGCGTCCTGCTTCCACTTACCCTCTGAACGCGGCTTGCTACATGGCGGCGGCTGCAGCACTCCACAGGGTTTGGGGGCAGAACTCCTACCACTCTCCTCACATAGGCAGTCAGTCCTCCGCCGGGCTTCCCGTAGCCTTTGCAGAGAGCACTGTCTGTGGCACACCTCTTTCTTCTCCCTGCACCCTTATCTGTATTTTCGCAGCTGGGGGCAACCGGCTTCTGCTGCTGTGGACGAGGCCTGCTTACTGCTTGGCAAACGCCAGAGAGAAATGAGTGCGGCTGCAGAGGACGAGTCCAAGGAGCTCTAGGACGTCACAGTCAACCAGTGGTCTTGCCACCGAGCTCAGAGGTCTCTTCCAGTCCAGGAAAGAATGCGCCGCTTTGGCGTTCTTTCCTAGGACAAGAAACGTTCGGTGACAGTGCGTCTGTCAAGCTCGTGCTGACCGCCGCAATCTCAGAGCCTTTCCCTGCCAATCATCTCCTGGCTTCTACTTTCTGGCCGCAAGCTCACTTAAGAAGTACCCTTACCTACCCGAGGATTTCACTAAGGGACTCTATTCGGTATGCCCATCGCCTCTGCCAAGGCAACTGGGGCCAAAACATTGCAGTGGCTGCTGGATCCAACTCTCTCCGCCTCCCCGGGAGCCGCCCGAGCCTATGGGCTGTTGGAGAAGGTCTTTGTTATGGTCCAGGTCACTCCCTTGATTGGCAGAAAGTCTCACCGCTGCCAGTGAGGACTTTAGTTTGAGAGCTCACTCTGTTGAGAACGCGTTGGTGCAGCCCTCGTTTCTCCTGCGTACCGGACCCCTGCAAGTAACGGAGGCCTCTCAACGTTCAAACTCCTTCCTGGGGAAAACGCATACTTGTGGAGCGAGGAAGCCTAGGCAGGCTGCTTGCAGCCAGTCCACGCTCCTTTGGCTCCTGAAGCGAAGGCTTCCGGCACCTCTCCTGGCAGCCTCGCAAGCCTTTGGCCGGACCTCTAAAACTTTAGCAGGCACAGCGAGCGGTGGAAGCAAGTCCCACACACCGAAAGAGCCGTAGCTGAAAAATATTGTCGTTCCTTTGCAGCACCGTACAAGCCCTTTGCTTTTGGGGGAGAGGGCCTTTCTCTTCTCTTCTTTGGCACACAGGGAAATGCCTTCACGGTGTTCGGCCTTGATACACTCGAGTGAGTGCAGCTTCCCCTTAACTGTTGAGAGTGTGCTAGTGCAGCGCTCTCGAACATGACTGTCCTTTGAACACACCAAAAGAAACTTTCCATTCGAGGAGGGAACGCGCTGCACGGGAACTCTTTGTTCTCTGAGCCAAGTGGGTGCTGCCACTGCGCCTGTGTGTTTGCTGGTTCACTGGCACTCTGAGATGTTTTTGCCTCGCCATTGCGGGGCCCACGCTGTGCAGCTAACCTCACTTAGGGATCACAAGGGCCCGCATTACTTTCCAGGGGAAGACAACGCTGCCCGGATCACCCTCCAGGTGTCACTTTCTTGGCACTGAGCTACCTTCCTCGAAAGCTCTGCGTTGGTAGCCTGCTCCCAATGTGTCCCTTTGGTGACTGGACGCTCTTTGTGATGCTGGTCGAGACGGCCTCTGCTTCTCTGCTCTTGGAGAAGGCTGCTTTGCGGAGACGCTCAGCGTGGCCTGCGCCAAGTTCAACCTTCTGCTGCTCTGAACTAACGACTTACCTGCCCTCGCCCCTGGCGCAAAGTGCCTAGGCACAAGGGCACGCTCTGGCCCCGATGCCCACGCTCAGTAGTCCAAAGCCTTCACAGGCTCCACGGGCGTCCTGCTTCCACTTACCCTCTGAACGCGGCTTGCTACGTGGCGGCGGCTGCAGCACTCCACAGGGTTTGGGGGCAGAACTCCTACCACTCTCCTCACATAGGCAGTCAGTCCTCCGCCGGGCTTCCCGTAGCCTTTGCAGAGAGCACTGTCTGTGGCACACCTCTTTCTTCTCCCTGCACCCTTATCTGTATTTTCGCAGCTGGGGGCAACCGGCTTCTGCTGCTGTGGACGAGGCCTGCTTACTGCTTGGCAAACGCCAGAGAGAAATGAGCGCGGCTGCAGAGGACGAGTCCAAGGAGCTCTAGGACGTCACAGTCAACCAGTGGTCTTGCCACCGAGCTCAGAGGTCTCTTCCAGTCCAGGAAAGAATGCGCCGCTTTGGCGTTCTTTCCTAGGACAAGAAACGTTCGGTGACAGTGCGTCTGTCAAGCTCGTGCTGACCGCCGCAATCTCAGAGCCTTTCCCTGCCAATCATCTCCTGGCTTCTACTTTCTGGCCGCAAGCTCACTTAAGAAGTACCCTTACCTACCCGAGGATTTCACTAAGGGACTCTATTCGGTATGCCCATCGCCTCTGCCAAGGCAACTGGGGCCAAAACATTGCAGTGGCTGCTGGATCCAACTCTCTCCGCCTCCCCGGGAGCCGCCCGAGCCTATGGGCTGTTGGAGAAGGACTTCGTTATGGTCCAGGTCACTCCCTTGATTGGCAGAAAGTCTCACCGCTGCCAGTGAGGACTTTAGTTTGAGAGCTCACTCTGTTGAGAACGCGTTGGTGCAGCCCTCGTTTCTCCTGCGTACCGGACCCCTGCAAGTAACGGAGGCCTCTCAACGTTCAAACTCCTTCCTGGGGAAAACGCATACTTGTGGAGCGAGGAAGCCTAGGCAGGCTGCTTGCAGCCAGTCCACGCTCCTTTGGCTCCTGAAGCGAAGGCTTCCGGCACCTCTCCTGGCAGCCTCGCAAGCCTTTGGCCGGACCTCTAAAACTTTAGCAGGCACAGCGAGCGGTGGAAGCAAGTCCCACACACCGAAAGAGCCGTAGCTGAAAAATATTGTCGTTCCTTTGCAGCACCGTACAAGCCCTTTGCTTTTGGGGGAGAGGGCCTTTCTCTTCTCTTCTTTGGCACACAGGGAAATGCCTTCACGGTGTTCGGCCTTGATACACTCGAGTGCGTGCAGCTTCCCCTTAACTGTTGAGAGTGTGCTAGTGCAGCGCTCTCGAACATGACTGTCCTTTGAACACACCAAAAGAAACTTTCCATTCGAGGAGGGAACGCGCTGCACGGGAACTCTTTGTTCTCTGAGCCAAGTGGGTGCTGCTACTGCGCCTGTGTGTTTGCTGGTTCACTGGCACTCTGAGATGTTTTTGCCTCGCCATTGCGGGGCCCACGCTGTGCAGCTAACCTCACTTAGGGATCACAAGGGCCCGCATTACTTTCCAGGGGAAGACAACGCTGCCCGGATCACCCTCCAGGTGTCACTTTCTTGGCACTGAGCTACCTTCCTCGAAAGCTGTGCGTTGGTAGCCTGCTCCCAATGTGTCCCTTTGGTGACTGGACGCTCTTTGAGATGCTGATCGAGACGGCCTCTGCTTCTCTGCTCTTGGAGAAGGCTGCTTTGCGGAGACGCTCAGCGTGGCCTGCGCCAAGTTCAACCTTCTGCTGCTCTGAACTAACGACTTACCTGCCCTCGCCCCTGGCGCAAAGTGCCTAGGCACAAGGGCACGCTCTGGCCCCGATGCCCACGCTCAGTAGTCCAAAGCCTTCACAGGCTCCACGGGCGTCCTGCTTCCACTTACCCTCTGAACGCGGCTTGCTACGTGGCGGCGGCTGCAGCACTCCACAGGGTTTGGGGGCAGAACTCCTACCACTCTCCTCACATAGGCAGTCAGTCCTCCGCCGGGCTTCCCGTAGCCTTTGCAGAGAGCACTGTCTGTGGCACACCTCTTTCTTCTCCCTGCACCCTTATCTGTATTTTCGCAGCTGGGGGCAACCGGCTTCTGCTGCTGTGGACGAGGCCTGCTTACTGCTTGGCAAACGCCAGAGAGAAATGAGCGCGGCTGCAGAGGACGAGTCCAAGGAGCTCTAGGACGTCACAGTCAACCAGTGGTCTTGCCACCGAGCTCAGAGGTCTCTTCCAGTCCAGGAAAGAATGCGCCGCTTTGGCGTTCTTTCCTAGGACAAGAAACGTTCGGTGACAGTGCGTCTGTCAAGCTCGTGCTGACCGCCGCAATCTCAGAGCCTTTCCCTGCCAATCATCTCCTGGCTTCTACTTTCTGGCCGCAAGCTCACTTAAGAAGTACCCTTACCTACCCGAGGATTTCACTAAGGGACTCTATTCGGTATGCCCATCGCCTCCTCCAAGGCAACTGGGGCCAAAACATTGCAGTGGCTGCTGGATCCAACTCTCTCCGCCTCCCCGGGAGCCGCCCGAGCCTATGGGCTGTTGGAGAAGGTCTTTGTTATGGTCCAGGTCACTCCCTTGATTGGCAGAAAGTCTCACCGCTGCCAGTGAGGACTTTAGTTTGAGAGCTCACTCTGTTGAGAACGCGTTGGTGCAGCCCTCGTTTCTCCTGCGTACCGGACCCCTGCAAGTAACGGAGGCCTCTCAACGTTCAAACTCCTTCCTGGGGAAAACGCATACTTGTGGAGCGAGGAAGCCTAGGCAGGCTGCTTGCAGCCAGTCCATGCTCCTTTGGCACCTGAAGCGAAGGCTTCCGGCACCTCTCCTGGCAGCCTCGCAAGCCTTTGGCCGGACCTCTAAAACTTTAGCAGGCACAGCGAGCGGTGGAAGCAAGTCCCACACACCGAAAGAGCCGTAGCTGAAAAATATTGTCGTTCCTTTGCAGCACCGTACAAGCCCTTTGCTTTTGGGGGAGAGGGCCTTTCTCTTCTCTTCTTTGGCACACAGGGAAATGCCTTCACGGTGTTCGGCCTTGATACACTCGAGTGAGTGCAGCTTCCCCTTAACTGTTGAGAGTGTGCTAGTGCAGCGCTCTCGAACATGACTGTCCTTTGAACACACCAAAAGAAACTTTCCATTCGAGGAGGGAACGCGCTGCACGGGAACTCTTTGTTCTCTGAGCCAAGTGGGTGCTGCCACTGCGCCTGTGTGTTTGCTGGTTCACTGGCACTCTGAGATGTTTTTGCCTCGCCATTGCGGGGCCCACGCTGTGCAGCTAACCTCACTTAGGGATCACAAGGGCCCGCATTACTTTCCAGGGGAAGACAACGCTGCCCGGATCACCCTCCAGGTATCACTTTCTTGGCACTGAGCTACCTTCCTCGAAAGCTCTGCGTTGGTAGCCTGCTCCCAATGTGTCCCTTTGGTGACTGGACGCTCTTTGTGATGCTGGTCGAGACGGCCTCTGCTTCTCTGCTCTTGGAGAAGGCTGCTTTGCGGAGACGCTCAGCGTGGCCTGCGCCAAGTTCAACCTTCTGCTGCTCTGAACTAACGACTTACCTGCCCTCGCCCCTGGCGCAAAGTGCCTAGGCACAAGGGCACGCTCTGGCCCCGATGCCCACGCTCAGTAGTCCAAAGCCTTCACAGGCTCCACGGGCGTCCTGCTTCCACTTACCCTCTGAACGCGGCTTGCTACGTGGCGGCGGCTGCAGCACTCCACAGGGTTTGGGGGCAGAACTCCTACCACTCTCCTCACATAGGCAGTCAGTCCTCCGCCGGGCTTCCCGTAGCCTTTGCAGAGAGCACTGTCTGTGGCACACCTCTTTCTTCTCCCTGCACCCTTATCTGTATTTTCGCAGCTGGGGGCAACCGGCTTCTGCTGCTGTGGACGAGGCCTGCTTACTGCTTGGCAAACGCCAGAGAGAAATGAGCGCGGCTGCAGAGGACGAGTCCAAGGAGCTCTAGGACGTCACAGTCAACCAGTGGTCTTGCCACCGAGCTCAGAGGTCTCTTCCAGTCCAGGAAAGAATGCGCCGCTTTGGCGTTCTTTCCTAGGACAAGAAACGTTCGGTGACAGTGCGTCTGTCAAGCTCGTGCTGACCGCCGCAATCTCAGAGCCTTTCCCTGCCAATCATCTCCTGGCTTCTACTTTCTGGCCGCAAGCTCACTTAAGAAGTACCCTTACCTACCTGAGGATTTCACTAAGGGACTCTATTCGGTATGCCCATCGCCTCTGCCAAGGCAACTGGGGCCAAAACATTGCAGTGGCTGCTGGATCCAACTCTCTCCGCCTCCCCGGGAGCCGCCCGAGCCTATGGGCTGTTGGAGAAGGACTTCGTTATGGTCCAGGTCACTCCCTTGATTGGCAGAAAGTCTCACCGCTGCCAGTGAGGACTTTAGTTTGAGAGCTCACTCTGTTGAGAACGCGTTGGTGCAGCCCTCGTTTCTCCTGCGCACCGGACCCCTGCAAGTAACGGAGGCCTCTCAACGTTCAAACTCCTTCCTGGGGAAAACGCATACTTGTGGAGCGAGGAAGCCTAGGCAGGCTGCTTGCAGCCAGTCCACGCTCCTTTGGCTCCTGAAGCGAAGGCTTCCGGCACCTCTCCTGGCAGCCTCGCAAGCCTTTGGCCGGACCCCTAAAACTTTAGCAGGCACAGCGAGCGGTGGAAGCAAGTCCCACACACCGAAAGAGCCGTAGCTGAAAAATATTGTCGTTCCTTTGCAGCACCGTACAAGCCCTTTGCTTTTGGGGGAGAGGGCCTTTCTCTTCTCTTCTTTGGCACACAGGGAAATGCCTTCACGGTGTTCGGCCTTGATACACTCGAGTGCGTGCAGCTTCCCCTTAACTGTTGAGAGTGTGCTAGTGCAGCGCTCTCGAACATGACTGTCCTTTGAACACACCAAAAGAAACTTTCCATTCGAGGAGGGAACGCGCTGCACGGGAACTCTTTGTTCTCTGAGCCAAGTGGGTGCTGCCACTGCGCCTGTGTGTTTGCTGGTTCACTGGCACTCTGAGATGTTTTTGCCTCGCCATTGCGGGGCCCACGCTGTGCAGCTAACCTCACTTAGGGATCACAAGGGCCCGCATTACTTTCCAGGGGAAGACAACGCTGCCCGGATCACCCTCCAGGTGTCACTTTCTTGGCACTGAGCTACCTTCCTCGAAAGCTCTGCGTTGGTAGCCTGCTCCCAATGTGTCCCTTTGGTGACTGGACGCTCTTTGAGATGCTGGTCGAGACGGCCTCTGCTTCTCTGCTCTTGGAGAAGGCTGCTTTGCGGAGACGCTCAGCGTGGCCTGCGCCAAGTTCAACCTTCTGCTGCTCTGAACTAACGACTTACCTGCCCTCGCCCCTGGCGCAAAGTGCCTAGGCACAAGGGCACGCTCTGGCCCCGATGCCCACGCTCAGTAGTCCAAAGCCTTCACAGGCTCCACGGGCGTCCTGCTTCCACTTACCCTCTGAACGCGGCTTGCTACATGGCGGCGGCTGCAGCACTCCACAGGGTTTGGGGGCAGAACTCCTACCACTCTCCTCACATAGGCAGTCAGTCCTCCGCCGGGCTTCCCGTAGCCTTTGCAGAGAGCACTGTCTGTGGCACACCTCTTTCTTCTCCCTGCACCCTTATCTGTATTTTCGCAGCTGGGGGCAACCGGCTTCTGCTGCTGTGGACGAGGCCTGCTTACTGCTTGGCAAACGCCAGAGAGAAATGAGCGCGGCTGCAGAGGACGAGTCCAAGGAGCTCTAGGACGTCACAGTCAACCAGTGGTCTTGCCACCGAGCTCAGAGGTCTCTTCCAGTCCAGGAAAGAATGCGCCGCTTTGGCGTTCTTTCCTAGGACAAGAAACGTTCGGTGACAGTGCGTCTGTCAAGCTCGTGCTGACCGCCGCAATCTCAGAGCCTTTCCCTGCCAATCATCTCCTGGCTTCTACTTTCTGGCCGCAAGCTCACTTAAGAAGTACCCTTACCTACCCGAGGATTTCACTAAGGGACTCTATTCGGTATGCCCATCGCCTCTGCCAAGGCAACTGGGGCCAAAACATTGCAGTGGCTGCTGGATCCAACTCTCTCTGCCTCCCCGGGAGCCGCCCGAGCCTATGGGCTGTTGGAGAAGGTCTTCGTTATGGTCCAGGTCACTCCCTTGATTGGCAGAAAGTCTCACCGCTGCCAGTGAGGACTTTAGTTTGAGAGCTCACTCTGTTGAGAACGCGTTGGTGCAGCCCTCGTTTCTCCTGCGTACCGGACCCCTGCAAGTAACGGAGGCCTTTCAACGTTCAAACTCCTTCCTGGGGAAAACGCATACTTGTGGAGCGAGGAAGCCTAGGCAGGCTGCTTGCAGCCAGTCCACGCTCCTTTGGCTCCTGAAGCGAAGGCTTCCGGCACCTCTCCTGGCAGCCTCGCAAGCCTTTGGCCGGACCTCTAAAACTTTAGCAGGCACAGCGAGCGGTGGAAGCAAGTCCCACACACCGAAAGAGCCGTAGCTGAAAAATATTGTCGTTCCTTTGCAGCACCGTACAAGCCCTTTGCTTTTGGGGGAGAGGGCCTTTCTCTTCTCTTCTTTGGCACACAGGGAAATGCCTTCACGGTGTTCGGCCTTGATACACTCGAGTGAGTGCAGCTTCCCCTTAACTGTTGAGAGTGTGCTAGTGCAGCGCTCTCGAACATGACTGTCCTTTGAACACACCAAAAGAAACTTTCCATTCGAGGAGGGAACGCGCTGCACGGGAACTCTTTGTTCTCTGAGCCAAGTGGGTGCTGCCACTGCGCCTGTGTGTTTGCTGGTTCACTGGCACTCTGAGATGTTTTTGCCTCGCCATTGCGGGGCCCACGCTGTGCAGCTAACCTCACTTAGGGATCACAAGGGCCCGCATTACTTTCCAGGGGAAGACAACGCTGCCCGGATCACCCTCCAGGTGTCACTTTCTTGGCACTGAGCTACCTTCCTCGAAAGCTGTGCGTTGGTAGCCTGCTCCCAATGTGTCCCTTTGGTGACTGGACGCTCTTTGAGATGCTGGTCGAGACGGCCTCTGCTTCTCTGCTCTTGGAGAAGGCTGCTTTGCGGAGACGCTCAGCGTGGCCTGCGCCAAGTTCAACCTTCTGCTGCTCTGAACTAACGACTTACCTGCCCTCGCCCCTGGCGCAAAGTGCCTAGGCACAAGGGCACGCTCTGGCCCCGATGCCCACGCTCAGTAGTCCAAAGCCTTCACAGGCTCCACGGGCGTCCTGCTTCCACTTACCCTCTGAACGCGGCTTGCTACGTGGCGGCGGCTGCAGCACTCCACAGGGTTTGGGGGCAGAACTCCTACCACTCTCCTCACATAGGCAGTCAGTCCTCCGCCGGGCTTCCCGTAGCCTTTGCAGAGAGCACTGTCTGTGGCACACCTCTTTCTTCTCCCTGCACCCTTATCTGTATTTTCGCAGCTGGGGGCAACCGGCTTCTGCTGCTGTGGACGAGGCCTGCTTACTGCTTGGCAAACGCCAGAGAGAAATGAGCGCGGCTGCAGAGGACGAGTCCATGGAGCTCTAGGACGTCACAGTCAACCAGTGGTCTTGCCACCGAGCTCAGAGGTCTCTTCCAGTCCAGGAAAGAATGCGCCGCTTTGGCGTTCTTTCCTAGGACAAGAAACGTTCGGTGACAGTGCGTCTGTCAAGCTCGTGCTGACCGCCGCAATCTCAGAGCCTTTCCCTGCCAATCATCTCCTGGCTTCTACTTTCTGGCCGCAAGCTCACTTAAGAAGTACCCTTACCTACCCGAGGATTTCACTAAGGGACTCTATTCGGTATGCCCATCGCCTCTGCCAAGGCAACTGGGGCCAAAACATTGCAGTGGCTGCTGGATCCAACTCTCTCCGCCTCCCCGGGAGCCGCCCGAGCCTATGGGCTGTTGGAGAAGGTCTTCGTTATGGTCCAGGTCACTCCCTTGATTGGCAGAAAGTCTCACCGCTGCCAGTGAGGACTTTAGTTTGAGAGCTCACTCTGTTGAGAACGCGTTGGTGCAGCCCTCGTTTCTCCTGCGTACCGGACCCCTGCAAGTAACGGAGGCCTTTCAACGTTCAAACTCCTTCCTGGGGAAAACGCATACTTGTGGAGCGAGGAAGCCTAGGCAGGCTGCTTGCAGCCAGTCCACGCTCCTTTGGCTCCTGAAGCGAAGGCTTCCGGCACCTCTCCTGGCAGCCTCGCAAGCCTTTGGCCGGACCTCTAAAACTTTAGCAGGCACAGCGAGCGGTGGAAGCAAGTCCCACACACCGAAAGAGCCGTAGCTGAAAAATATTGTCGTTCCTTTGCAGCACCGTACAAGCCCTTTGCTTTTGGGGGAGAGGGCCTTTCTCTTCTCTTCTTTGGCACACAGGGAAATGCCTTCACGGTGTTCGGCCTTGATACACTCGAGTGAGTGCAGCTTCCCCTTAACTGTTGAGAGTGTGCTAGTGCAGCGCTCTCGAACATGACTGTCCTTTGAACACACCAAAAGAAACTTTCCATTCGAGGAGGGAACGCGCTGCACGGGAACTCTTTGTTCTCTGAGCCAAGTGGGTGCTGCCACTGCGCCTGTGTGTTTGCTGGTTCACTGGCACTCTGAGATGTTTTTGCCTCGCCATTGCGGGGCCCACGCTGTGCAGCTAACCTCACTTAGGGATCACAAGGGCCCGCATTACTTTCCAGGGGAAGACAACGCTGCCCGGATCACCCTCCAGGTGTCACTTTCTTGGCACTGAGCTACCTTCCTCGAAAGCTGTGCGTTGGTAGCCTGCTCCCAATGTGTCCCTTTGGTGACTGGACGCTCTTTGTGATGCTGGTCGAGACGGCCTCTGCTTCTCTGCTCTTGGAGAAGGCTGCTTTGCGGAGACGCTCAGCATGGCCTGCGCCAAGTTCAACTTTCTGCTGCTCTGAACTAACGACTTACCTGCCCTCGCCCCTGGCGCAAAGTGCCTAGGCACAAGGGCACGCTCTGGCCCCGATGCCCACGCTCAGTAGTCCAAAGCCTTCACAGGCTCCACGGGCGTCCTGCTTCCACTTACCCTCTGAACGCGGCTTGCTACGTGGCGGCGGCTGCAGCACTCCACAGGGTTTGGGGGCAGAACTCCTACCACTCTCCTCACATAGGCAGTCAGTCCTCCGCCGGGCTTCCCGTAGCCTTTGCAGAGAGCACTGTCTGTGGCACACCTCTTTCTTCTCCCTGCACCCTTATCTGTATTTTCGCAGCTGGGGGCAACCGGCTTCTGCTGCTGTGGACGAGGCCTGCTTACTGCTTGGCAAACGCCAGAGAGAAATGAGGGCGGCTGCAGAGGACGAGTCCAAGGAGCTCTAGGACGTCACAGTCAACCAGTGGTCTTGCCACCGAGCTCAGAGGTCTCTTCCAGTCCAGGAAAGAATGCGCCGCTTTGGCGTTCTTTCCTAGGACAAGAAATGTTCGGTGACAGTGCGTCTGTCAAGCTCGTGCTGACCGCCGCAATCTCAGAGCCTTTCCCTGCCAATCATCTCCTGGCTTCTACTTTCTGGCCGCAAGCTCACTTAAGAAGTACCCTTACCTACCCGAGGATTTCACTAAGGGACTCTATTCGGTATGCCCATCGCCTCTGCCAAGGCAACTGGGGCCAAAACATTGCAGTGGCTGCTGGATCCAACTCTCTCCGCCTCCCCGGGAGCCGCCCGAGCCTATGGGCTGTTGGAGAAGTTCTTCGTTATGGTCCAGGTCACTCCCTTGATTGGCAGAAAGTCTCACCGCTGCCAGTGAGGACTTTAGTTTGAGAGCTCACTCTGTTGAGAACGCGTTGGTGCAGCCCTCGTTTCTCCTGCGTACCGGACCCCTGCAAGTAACGGAGGCCTCTCAACGTTCAAACTCCTTCCTGGGGAAAACGCATACTTGTGGAGCGAGGAAGCCTAGGCAGGCTGCTTGCAGCCAGTCCACGCTCCTTTGGCTCCTGAAGCGAAGGCTTCCGGCACCTCTCCTGGCAGCCTCGCAAGCCTTTGGCCGGACCTCTAAAACTTTAGCAGGCACAGCGAGCGGTGGAAGCAAGTCCCACACACCGAAAGAGCCGTAGCTGAAAAATATTGTCGTTCCTTTGCAGCACCGTACAAGCCCTTTGCTTTTGGGGGAGAGGGCCTTTCTCTTCTCTTCTTTGGCACACAGGGAAATGCCTTCACGGTGTTCGGCCTTGATACACTCGAGTGAGTGCAGCTTCCCCTTAACTGTTGAGAGTGTGCTAGTGCAGCGCTCTCGAACATGACTGTCCTTTGAACACACCAAAAGAAACTTTCCATTCGAGGAGGGAACGCGCTGCACGGGAACTCTTTGTTCTCTGAGCCAAGTGGGTGCTGCCACTGCGCCTGTGTGTTTGCTGGTTCACTGGCACTCTGAGATGTTTTTGCCTCGCCATTGCGGGGCCCACGCTGTGCAGCTAACCTCACTTAGGGATCACAAGGGCCCGCATTACTTTCCAGGGGAAGACAACGCTGCCCGGATCACCCTCCAGGTGTCACTTTCTTGGCACTGAGCTACCTTCCTCGAAAGCTCTGCGTTGGTAGCCTGCTCCCAATGTGTCCCTTTGGTGACTGGACGCTCTTTGAGATGCTGGTCGAGACGGCCTCTGCTTCTCTGCTCTTGGAGAAGGCTGCTTTGCGGAGACGCTCAGCGTGGCCTGCGCCAAGTTCAACCTTCTGCTGCTCTGAACTAACGACTTACCTGCCCTCGCCCCTGGCGCAAAGTGCCTAGGCACAAGGGCACGCTCTGGCCCCGATGCCCACGCTCAGTAGTCCAAAGCCTTCACAGGCTCCACGGGCGTCCTGCTTCCACTTACCCTCTGAACGCGGCTTGCTACATGGCGGCGGCTGCAGCACTCCACAGGGTTTGGGGGCAGAACTCCTACCACTCTCCTCACATAGGCAGTCAGTCCTGCGCCGGGCTTCCCGTAGCCTTTGCAGAGAGCACTGTCTGTGGCACACCTCTTTCTTCTCCCTGCACCCTTATCTGTATTTTCGCAGCTGGGGGCAACCGGCTTCTGCTGCTGTGGACGAGGCCTGCTTACTGCTTGGCAAACGCCAGAAAGAAATGAGCGCGGCTGCAGAGGACGAGTCCATGGAGCTCTAGGACGTCACAGTCAACCAGTGGTCTTGCCACCGAGCTCAGAGGTCTCTTCCAGTCCAGGAAAGAATGCGCCGCTTTGGCGTTCTTTCCTAGGACAAGAAACGTTCGGTGACAGTGCGTCTGTCAAGCTCGTGCTGACCGCCGCAATCTCAGAGCCTTTCCCTGCCAATCATCTCCTGGCTTCTACTTTCTGGCCGCAAGCTCACTTAAGAAGTACCCTTACCTACCCGAGGATTTCACTAAGGGACTCTATTCGGTATGCCCATCGCCTCTGCCAAGGCAACTGGGGCCAAAACATTGCAGTGGCTGCTGGATCCAACTCTCTCCGCCTCCCCGGGAGCCGCCCGAGCCTATGGGCTGTTGGAGAAGGTCTTCGTTATGGTCCAGGTCACTCCCTTGATTGGCAGAAAGTCTCACCGCTGCCAGTGAGGACTTTAGTTTGAGAGCTCACTCTGTTGAGAACGCGTTGGTGCAGCCCTCGTTTCTCCTGCGTACCGGACCCCTGCAAGTAACGGAGGCCTTTCAACGTTCAAACTCCTTCCTGGGGAAAACGCATACTTGTGGAGCGAGGAAGCCTAGGCAGGCTGCTTGCAGCCAGTCCACGCTCCTTTGGCTCCTGAAGCGAAGGCTTCCGGCACCTCTCCTGGCAGCCTCGCAAGCCTTTGGCCGGACCTCTAAAACTTTAGCAGGCACAGCGAGCGGTGGAAGCAAGTCCCACACACCGAAAGAGCCGTAGCTGAAAAATATTGTCGTTCCTTTGCAGCACCGTACAAGCCCTTTGCTTTTGGGGGAGAGGGCCTTTCTCTTCTCTTCTTTGGCACACAGGGAAATGCCTTCACGGTGTTCGGCCTTGATACACTCGAGTGCGTGCAGCTTCCCCTTAACTGTTGAGAGTGTGCTAGTGCAGCGCTCTCGAACATGACTGTCCTTTGAACACACCAAAAGAAACTTTCCATTCGAGGAGGGAACGCGCTGCACGGGAACTCTTTGTTCTCTGAGCCAAGTGGGTGCTGCCACTGCGCCTGTGTGTTTGCTGGTTCACTGGCACTCTGAGATGTTTTTGCCTCGCCATTGCGGGGCCCACGCTGTGCAGCTAACCTCACTTAGGGATCACAAGGGCCCGCATTACTTTCCAGGGGAAGACAACGCTGCCCGGATCACCCTCCAGGTGTCACTTTCTTGGCACTGAGCTACCTTCCTCGAAAGCTCTGCGTTGGTAGCCTGCTCCCAATGTGTCCCTTTGGTGACTGGACGCTCTTTGTGATGCTGGTCGAGACGGCCTCTGCTTCTCTGCTCTTGGAGAAGGCTGCTTTGCGGAGACGCTCAGCATGGCCTGCACCAAGTTCAACTTTCTGCTGCTCTGAAATAACGACTTACCTGCCCTCGCCCCTGGCGCAAAGTGCCTAGGCACAAGGGCACGCTCTGGCCCCGATGCCCACGCTCAGTAGTCCAAAGCCTTCACAGGCTCCACGGGCGTTCTGCTTCCACTTACCCTCTGAACGCGGCTTGCTACGTGGCGGCGGCTGCAGCACTCCACAGGGTTTGGGGGCAGAACTCCTACCACTCTCCTCACATAGGCAGTCAGTCCTCCGCCATGCTTCCCGTAGCCTTTGCAGAGAGCACTGTCTGTGGCACACCTCTTTCTTCTCCCTGCACCCTTATCTGTATTTTCGCAGCTGGGGGCAACCGGCTTCTGCTGCTGTGGACGAGGCCTGCTTACTGCTTGGCAAACGCCAGAGAGAAATGAGCGCGGCTGCAGAGGACGAGTCCAAGGAGCTCTAGGACGTCACAGTCAACCAGTGGTCTTGCCACCGAGCTCAGAGGTCTCTTCCAGTCCAGGAAAGAATGCGCCGCTTTGGCGTTCTTTCCTAGGACAAGAAACGTTCGGTGACAGTGCGTCTGTCAAGCTCGTGCTGACCGCCGCAATCTCAGAGCCTTTCCCTGCCAATCATCTCCTGGCTTCTACTTTCTGGCCGCAAGCTCACTTAAGAAGTACCCTTACCTACCCGAGGATTTCACTAAGGGACTCTATTCGGTATGCCCATCGCCTCTGCCAAGGCAACTGGGGCCAAAACATTGCAGTGGCTGCTGGATCCAACTCTCTCCGCCTCCCCGGGAGCCGCCCGAGCCTATGGGCTGTTGGAGAAGTTCTTCGTTATGGTCCAGGTCACTCCCTTGATTGGCAGAAAGTCTCACCGCTGCCAGTGAGGACTTTAGTTTGAGAGCTCACTCTGTTGAGAACGCGTTGGTGCAGCCCTCGTTTCTCCTGCGTACCGGACCCCTGCAAGTAACGGAGGCCTCTCAACGTTCAAACTCCTTCCTGGGGAAAACGCATACTTGTGGAGCGAGGAAGCCTAGGCAGGCTGCTTGCAGCCAGTCCACGCTCCTTTGGCTCCTGAAGCGAAGGCTTCCGGCACCTCTCCTGGCAGCCTCGCAAGCCTTTGGCCGGACCTCTAAAACTTTACCAGGCACAGCGAGCGGTGGAAGCAAGTCCCACACACCGAAAGAGCCGTAGCTGAAAAATATTGTCGTTCCTTTGCAGCACCGTACAAGCCCTTTGCTTTTGGGGGAGAGAGCCTTTCTCTTCTCTTCTTTGGCACACAGGGAAATGCCTTCACGGTGTTCGGCCTTGATACACTCGAGTGAGTGCAGCTTCCCCTTAACTGTTGAGAGTGTGCTAGTGCAGCGCTCTCGAACATGACTGTCCTTTGAACACACCAAAAGAAACTTTCCATTCGAGGAGGGAACGCGCTGCACGGGAACTCTTTGTTCTCTGAGCCAAGTGGGTGCTGCTACTGCGCCTGTGTGTTTGCTGGTTCACTGGCACTCTGAGATGTTTTTGCCTCGCCATTGCGGGGCCCACGCTGTGCAGCTAACCTCACTTAGGGATCACAAGGGCCCGCATTACTTTCCAGGGGAAGACAACGCTGCCCGGATCACCCTCCAGGTGTCACTTTCTTGGCACTGAGCTACCTTCCTCGAAAGCTGTGCGTTGGTAGCCTGCTCCCAATGTGTCCCTTTGGTGACTGGACGCTCTTTGAGATGCTGGTCGAGACGGCCTCTGCTTCTCTGCTCTTGGAGAAGGCTGCTTTGCGGAGACGCTCAGTGTGGCCTGCGCCAAGTTCAACCTTCTGCTGCTCTGAACTAACGACTTACCTGCCCTCGCCCCTGGCGCAAAGTGCCTAGGCACAAGGGCACGCTCTGGCCCCGATGCCCACGCTCAGTAGTCCAAAGCCTTCACAGGCTCCACGGGCGTCCTGCTTCCACTTACCCTCTGAACGCGACTTGCTACGTGGCGGCGGCTGCAGCACTCCACAGGGTTTGGGGGCAGAACTCCTACCACTCTCCTCACATAGGCAGTCAGTCCTCCGCCGTGCTTCCCATAGCCTTTGCAGAGAGCACTGTCTGTGGCACACCTCTTTCTTCTCCCTGCACCCTTATCTGTATTTTCGCAGCTGGGGGCAACCGGCTTCTGCTGCTGTGGATGAGGCCTGCTTACTGCTTGGCAAACGCCAGAGAGAAATGAGCGCGGCTGCAGAGGACGAGTCCAAGGAGCTCTAGGACGTCACAGTCAACCAGTGGTCTTGCCACCGAGCTCAGAGGTCTCTTCCAGTCCAGGAAAGAATGCGCCGCTTTGGCGTTCTTTCCTAGGACAAGAAACGTTCGGTGACAGTGCATCTGTCAAGCTCGTGCTGACCGCCGCAATCTCAGAGCCTTTCCCTGCCAATCATCTCCTGGCTTCTACTTTCTGGCCGCAAGCTCACTTAAGAAGTACCCTTACCTACCCGAGGATTTCACTAAGGGACTCTATTCGGTATGCCCATCGCCTCTGCCAAGGCAACTGGGGCCAAAACATTGCAGTGGCTGCTGGATCCAACTCTCTCCGCCTCCCTGGGAGCCGCCCGAGCCTATGGGCTGTTGGAGAAGGACTTCGTTATGGTCCAGGTCACTCCCTTGATTGGCAGAAAGTCTCACCGCTGCCAGTGAGGACTTTAGTTTGAGAGCTCACTCTGTTGAGAACGCGTTGGTGCAGCCCTCGTTTCTCCTGCGTACCGGACCCCTGCAAGTAACGGAGGCCTTTCACCGTGCAAACTCCTTCCTGGGGAAAACGCATACTTGTGGAGCGAGGAAGCCTAGGCAGGCTGCTTGCAGCCAGTCCACGCTCCTTTGGCTCCTGAAGCGAAGGCTTCCGGCACCTCTCCTGGCAGCCTCGCAAGCCTTTGGCCGGACCTCTAAAACTTTAGCAGGCACAGCGAGCGGTGGAAGCAAGTCCCACACACCGAAAGAGCCGTAGCTGAAAAATATTGTCGTTCCTTTGCAGCACCGTACAAGCCCTTTGCTTTTGGGGGAGAGGGCCTTTCTCTTCTCTTCTTTGGCACACAGGGAAATGCCTTCACGGTGTTCGGCCTTGATACACTCGAGTGCGTGCAGCTTCCCCTTAACTGTTGAGAGTGTGCTAGTGCAGCGCTCTCGAACATGACTGTCCTTTGAACACACCAAAAGAAACTTTCCATTCGAGGAGGGAACGCGCTGCACGGGAACTCTTTGTTCTCTGAGCCAAGTGGGTGCTGCCACTGCGCCTGTGTGTTTGCTGGTTCACTGGCACTCTGAGATGTTTTTGCCTCGCCATTGCGGGGCCCACGCTGTGCAGCTAACCTCACTTAGGGATCACAAGGGCCCGCATTACTTTCCAGGGGAAGACAACGCTGCCCGGATCACCCTCCAGGTGTCACTTTCTTGGCACTGAGCTACCTTCCTCGAAAGCTCTGCGTTGGTAGCCTGCTCCCAATGTGTTCCTTTGGTGACTGGACGCTCTTTGTGATGCTGGTCGAGACGGCCTCTGCTTCTCTGCTCTTGGAGAAGGCTGCTTTGTGGAGACGCTCAGCGTGGCCTGCGCCAAGTTCAACCTTCTGCTGCTCTGAACTAACGACTTACCTGCCCTCGCCCCTGGCGCAAAGTGCCTAGGCACAAGGGCACGCTCTGGCCCCGATGCCCACGCTCAGTAGTCCAAAGCCTTCACAGGCTCCACGGGCGTCCTGCTTCCACTTACCCTCTGAACGCGGCTTGCTACATGGCGGCGGCTGCAGCACTCCACAGGGTTTGGGGGCAGAACTCCTACCACTCTCCTCACATAGGCAGTCAGTCCTCCGCCGGGCTTCCCGTAGCCTTTGCAGAGAGCACTGTCTGTGGCACACCTCTTTCTTCTCCCTGCACCCTTATCTGTATTTTCGCAGCTGGGGGCAACCGGCTTCTGCTGCTGTGGACGAGGCCTGCTTACTGCTTGGCAAACGCCAGAGAGAAATGAGCGCGGCTGCAGAGGACGAGTCCAAGGAGCTCTAGGACGTCACAGTCAACCAGTGGTCTTGCCACCGAGCTCAGAGGTCTCTTCCAGTCCAGGAAAGAATGCGCCGCTTTGGCGTTCTTTCCTAGGACAAGAAACGTTCGGTGACAGTGCGTCTGTCAAGCTGGTGCTGACCGCCGCAATCTCAGAGCCTTTCCCTGCCAATCATCTCCTGGCTTCTACTTTCTGGCCGCAAGCTCACTTAAGAAGTACCCTTACCTACCCGAGGATTTCAATAAGGGACTCTATTCGGTATGCCCATCGCCTCTGCCAAGGCAACTGGGGCCAAAACATTGCAGTGGCTGCTGGATCCAACTCTCTCCGCCTCCCCGGGAGCCGCCCGAGCCTATGGGCTGTTGGAGAAGTTCTTCGTTATGGTCCAGGTCACTCCCTTGATTGGCAGAAAGTCTCACCGCTGCCAGTGAGGACTTTAGTTTGAGAGCTCACTCTGTTGAGAACGCGTTGGTGCAGCCCTCGTTTCTCCTGCGTACCGGACCCCTGCAAGTAACGGAGGCCTCTCAACGTTCAAACTCCTTCCTGGGGAAAACGCATACTTGTGGAGCGAGGAAGCCTAGGCAGGCTGCTTGCAGCCAGTCCACGCTCCTTTGGCTCCTGAAGCGAAGGCTTCCGGCACCTCTCCTGGCAGCCTCGCAAGCCTTTGGCCGGACCTCTAAAACTTTACCAGGCACAGCGAGCGGTGGAAGCAAGTCCCACACACCGAAAGAGCCGTAGCTGAAAAATATTGTCGTTCCTTTGCAGCACCGTACAAGCCCTTTGCTTTTGGGGGAGAGAGCCTTTCTCTTCTCTTCTTTGGCACACAGGGAAATGCCTTCACGGTGTTCGGCCTTGATACACTCGAGTGAGTGCAGCTTCCCCTTAACTGTTGAGAGTGTGCTAGTGCAGCGCTCTCGAACATGACTGTCCTTTGAACACACCAAAAGAAACTTTCCATTCGAGGAGGGAACGCGCTGCACGGGAACTCTTTGTTCTCTGAGCCAAGTGGGTGCTGCTACTGCGCCTGTGTGTTTGCTGGTTCACTGGCACTCTGAGATGTTTTTGCCTCGCCATTGCGGGGCCCACGCTGTGCAGCTAACCTCACTTAGGGATCACAAGGGCCCGCATTACTTTCCAGGGGAAGACAACGCTGCCCGGATCACCCTCCAGGTGTCACTTTCTTGGCACTGAGCTACCTTCCTCGAAAGCTGTGCGTTGGTAGCCTGCTCCCAATGTGTCCCTTTGGTGACTGGACGCTCTTTGAGATGCTGGTCGAGACGGCCTCTGCTTCTCTGCTCTTGGAGAAGGCTGCTTTGCGGAGACGCTCAGTGTGGCCTGCGCCAAGTTCAACCTTCTGCTGCTCTGAACTAACGACTTACCTGCCCTCGCCCCTGGCGCAAAGTGCCTAGGCACAAGGGCACGCTCTGGCCCCGATGCCCACGCTCAGTAGTCCAAAGCCTTCACAGGCTCCACGGGCGTCCTGCTTCCACTTACCCTCTGAACGCGACTTGCTACGTGGCGGCGGCTGCAGCACTCCACAGGGTTTGGGGGCAGAACTCCTACCACTCTCCTCACATAGGCAGTCAGTCCTCCGCCGTGCTTCCCATAGCCTTTGCAGAGAGCACTGTCTGTGGCACACCTCTTTCTTCTCCCTGCACCCTTATCTGTATTTTCGCAGCTGGGGGCAACCGGCTTCTGCTGCTGTGGACGAGGCCTGCTTACTGCTTGGCAAACGCCAGAGAGAAATGAGCGCGGCTGCAGAGGACGAGTCCAAGGAGCTCTAGGACGTCACAGTCAACCAGTGGTCTTGCCACCGAGCTCAGAGGTCTCTTCCAGTCCAGGAAAGAATGCGCCGCTTTGGCGTTCTTTCCTAGGACAAGAAACGTTCGGTGACAGTGCATCTGTCAAGCTCGTGCTGACCGCCGCAATCTCAGAGCCTTTCCCTGCCAATCATCTCCTGGCTTCTACTTTCTGGCCGCAAGCTCACTTAAGAAGTACCCTTACCTACCCGAGGATTTCACTAAGGGACTCTATTCGGTATGCCCATCGCCTCTGCCAAGGCAACTGGGGCCAAAACATTGCAGTGGCTGCTGGATCCAACTCTCTCCGCCTCCCCGGGAGCCGCCCGAGCCTATGGGCTGTTGGAGAAGGACTTCGTTATGGTCCAGGTCACTCCCTTGATTGGCAGAAAGTCTCACCGCTGCCAGTGAGGACTTTAGTTTGAGAGCTCACTCTGTTGAGAACGCGTTGGTGCAGCCCTCGTTTCTCCTGCGTACCGGACCCCTGCAAGTAACGGAGGCCTTTCAACGTGCAAACTCCTTCCTGGGGAAAACGCATACTTGTGGAGCGAGGAAGCCTAGGCAGGCTGCTTGCAGCCAGTCCACGCTCCTTTGGCTCCTGAAGCGAAGGCTTCCGGCACCTCTCCTGGCAGCCTCGCAAGCCTTTGGCCGGACCTCTAAAACTTTAGCAGGCACAGCGAGCGGTGGAAGCAAGTCCCACACACCGAAAGAGCCGTAGCTGAAAAATATTGTCGTTCCTTTGCAGCACCGTACAAGCCCTTTGCTTTTGGGGGAGAGGGCCTTTCTCTTCTCTTCTTTGGCACACAGGGAAATGCCTTCACGGTGTTCGGCCTTGATACACTCGAGTGCGTGCAGCTTCCCCTTAACTGTTGAGAGTGTGCTAGTGCAGCGCTCTCGAACATGACTGTCCTTTGAACACACCAAAAGAAACTTTCCATTCGAGGAGGGAACGCGCTGCACGGGAACTCTTTGTTCTCTGAGCCAAGTGGGTGCTGCCACTGCGCCTGTGTGTTTGCTGGTTCACTGGCACTCTGAGATGTTTTTGCCTCGCCATTGCGGGGCCCACGCTGTGCAGCTAACCTCACTTAGGGATCACAAGGGCCCGCATTACTTTCCAGGGGAAGACAACGCTGCCCGGATCACCCTCCAGGTGTCACTTTCTTGGCACTGAGCTACCTTCCTCGAAAGCTCTGCGTTGGTAGCCTGCTCCCAATGTGTTCCTTTGGTGACTGGACGCTCTTTGTGATGCTGGTCGAGACGGCCTCTGCTTCTCTGCTCTTGGAGAAGGCTGCTTTGTGGAGACGCTCAGCGTGGCCTGCGCCAAGTTCAACCTTCTGCTGCTCTGAACTAACGACTTACCTGCCCTCGCCCCTGGCGCAAAGTGCCTAGGCACAAGGGCACGCTCTGGCCCCGATGCCCACGCTCAGTAGTCCAAAGCCTTCACAGGCTCCACGGGCGTCCTGCTTCCACTTACCCTCTGAACGCGGCTTGCTACGTGGCGGCGGCTGCAGCACTCCACAGGGTTTGGGGGCAGAACTCCTACCACTCTCCTCACATAGGCAGTCAGTCCTCCGCCGGGCTTCCCGTAGCCTTTGCAGAGAGCACTGTCTGTGGCACACCTCTTTCTTCTCCCTGCACCCTTATCTGTATTTTCGCAGCTGGGGGCAACCGGCTTCTGCTGCTGTGGACGAGGCCTGCTTACTGCTTGGCAAACGCCAGAGAGAAATGAGTGCGGCTGCAGAGGACGAGTCCAAGGAGCTCTAGGACGTCACAGTCAACCAGTGGTCTTGCCACCGAGCTCAGAGGTCTCTTCCAGTCCAGGAAAGAATGCGCCGCTTTGGCGTTCTTTCCTAGGACAAGAAACGTTCGGTGACAGTGCGTCTGTCAAGCTCGTGCTGACCGCCGCAATCTCAGAGCCTTTCCCTGCCAATCATCTCCTGGCTTCTACTTTCTGGCCGCAAGCTCACTTAAGAAGTACCCTTACCTACCCGAGGATTTCACTAAGGGACTCTATTCGGTATGCCCATCGCCTCTGCCAAGGCAACTGGGGCCAAAACATTGCAGTGGCTGCTGGATCCAACTCTCTCCGCCTCCCCGGGAGCCGCCCGAGCCTATGGGCTGTTGGAGAAGGTCTTCGTTATGGTCCAGGTCACTCCCTTGATTGGCAGAAAGTCTCACCGCTGCCAGTGAGGACTTTAGTTTGAGAGCTCACTCTGTTGAGAACGCGTTGGTGCAGCCCTCGTTTCTCCTGCGTACCGGACCCCTGCAAGTAACGGAGGCCTCTCAACGTTCAAACTCCTTCCTGGGGAAAACGCATACTTGTGGAGCGAGGAAGCCTAGGCAGGCTGCTTGCAGCCAGTCCACGCTCCTTTGGCTCCTGAAGCGAAGGCTTCCGGCACCTCTCCTGGCAGCCTCGCAAGCCTTTGGCCGGACCTCTAAAACTTTAGCAGGCACAGCGAGCGGTGGAAGCAAGTCCCACACACCGAAAGAGCCGTAGCTGAAAAATATTGTCGTTCCTTTGCAGCACCGTACAAGCCCTTTGCTTTTGGGGGAGAGGGCCTTTCTCTTCTCTTCTTTGGCACACAGGGAAATGCCTTCACGGTGTTCGGCCTTGATACACTCGAGTGAGTGCAGCTTCCCCTTAACTGTTGAGAGTGTGCTAGTGCAGCGCTCTCGAACATGACTGTCCTTTGAACACACCAAAAGAAACTTTCCATTCGAGGAGGGAACGCGCTGCACGGGAACTCTTTGTTCTCTGAGCCAAGTGGGTGCTGCTACTGCGCCTGTGTGTTTGCTGGTTCACTGGCACTCTGAGATGTTTTTGCCTCGCCATTGCGGGGCCCACGCTGTGCAGCTAACCTCACTTAGGGATCACAAGGGCCCGCATTACTTTCCAGGGGAAGACAACGCTGCCCGGATCACCCTCCAGGTGTCACTTTCTTGGCACTGAGCTACCTTCCTCGAAAGCTGTGCATTGGTAGCCTGCTCCCAATGTGTCCCTTTGGTGACTGGACGCTCTTTGAGATGCTGGTCGAGACGGCCTCTGCTTCTCTGCTCTTGGAGAAGGCTGCTTTGCGGAGACGCTCAGTGTGGCCTGCGCCAAGTTCAACCTTCTGCTGCTCTGAACTAACGACTTACCTGCCCTCGCCCCTGGCGCAAAGTGCCTAGGCACAAGGGCACGCTCTGGCCCCGATGCCCACGCTCAGTAGTCCAAAGCCTTCACAGGCTCCACGGGCGTCCTGCTTCCACTTACCCTCTGAACGCGGCTTGCTACATGGCGGCGGCTGCAGCACTCCACAGGGTTTGGGGGCAGAACTCCTACCACTCTCCTCACATAGGCAGTCAGTCCTCCGCCGTGCTTCCCATAGCCTTTGCAGAGAGCACTGTCTGTGGCACACCTCTTTCTTCTCCCTGCACCCTTATCTGTATTTTCGCAGCTGGGGGCAACCGGCTTCTGCTGCTGTGGACGAGGCCTGCTTACTGCTTGGCAAACGCCAGAGAGAAATGAGCGCGGCTGCAGAGGACGAGTCCAAGGAGCTCTAGGACGTCACAGTCAACCAGTGGTCTTGCCACCGAGCTCAGAGGTCTCTTCCAGTCCAGGAAAGAATGCGCCGCTTTGGCGTTCTTTCCTAGGACAAGAAACGTTCGGTGACAGTGCGTCTGTCAAGCTCGTGCTGACCGCCGCAATCTCAGAGCCTTTCCCTGCCAATCATCTCCTGGCTTCTACTTTCTGGCCGCAAGCTCACTTAAGAAGTACCCTTACCTACCCGAGGATTTCACTAAGGGACTCTATTCGGTATGCCCATCGCCTCTGCCAAGGCAACTGGGGCCAAAACATTGCAGTGGCTGCTGGATCCAACTCTCTCCGCCTCCCTGGGAGCCGCCCGAGCCTATGGGCTGTTGGAGAAGGACTTCGTTATGGTCCAGGTCACTCCCTTGATTGGCAGAAAGTCTCACCGCTGCCAGTGAGGACTTTAGTTTGAGAGCTCACTCTGTTGAGAACGCGTTGGTGCAGCCCTCGTTTCTCCTGCGTACCGGACCCCTGCAAGTAACGGAGGCCTTTCACCGTGCAAACTCCTTCCTGGGGAAAACGCATACTTGTGGAGCGAGGAAGCCTAGGCAGGCTGCTTGCAGCCAGTCCACGCTCCTTTGGCTCCTGAAGCGAAGGCTTCCGGCACCTCTCCTGGCAGCCTCGCAAGCCTTTGGCCGGACCTCTAAAACTTTAGCAGGCACAGCGAGCGGTGGAAGCAAGTCCCACACACCGAAAGAGCCGTAGCTGAAAAATATTGTCGTTCCTTTGCAGCACCGTACAAGCCCTTTGCTTTTGGGGGAGAGGGCCTTTCTCTTCTCTTCTTTGGCACACAGGGAAATGCCTTCACGGTGTTCGGCCTTGATACACTCGAGTGCGTGCAGCTTCCCCTTAACTGTTGAGAGTGTGCTAGTGCAGCGCTCTCGAACATGACTGTCCTTTGAACACACCAAAAGAAACTTTCCATTCGAGGAGGGAACGCGCTGCACGGGAACTCTTTGTTCTCTGAGCCAAGTGGGTGCTGCCACTGCGCCTGTGTGTTTGCTGGTTCACTGGCACTCTGAGATGTTTTTGCCTCGCCATTGCGGGGCCCACGCTGTGCAGCTAACCTCACTTAGGGATCACAAGGGCCCGCATTACTTTCCAGGGGAAGACAACGCTGCCCGGATCACCCTCCAGGTGTCACTTTCTTGGCACTGAGCTACCTTCCTCGAAAGCTCTGCGTTGGTAGCCTGCTCCCAATGTGTCCCTTTGGTGACTGGACGCTCTTTGTGATGCTGGTCGAGACGGCCTCTGCTTCTCTGCTCTTGGAGAAGGCTGCTTTGCGGAGACGCTCAGCGTGGCCTGCGCCAAGTTCAACTTTCTGCTGCTCTGAACTAACGACTTACCTGCCCTCGCCCCTGGCGCAAAGTGCCTAGGCACAAGGACACGCTCTGGCCCCGATGCCCCCGCTCAGTAGTCCAAAGCCTTCACAGGCTCCACGGGCGTCCTGCTTCCACTTACCCTCTGAACGCGGCTTGCTACGTGGCGGCGGCTGCAGCACTCCACAGGGTTTGGGGGCAGAACTCCTACCACTCTCCTCACATAGGCAGTCAGTCCTCCGCCGGGCTTCCCGTAGCCTTTGCAGAGAGCACTGTCTGTGGCACACCTCTTTCTTCTCCCTGCACCCTTATCTGTATTTTCGCAGCTGGGGGCAACCGGCTTCTGCTGCTGTGGACGAGGCCTGCTTACTGCTTGGCAAACGCCAGAGAGAAATGAGCGCGGCTGCAGAGGACGAGTCCAAGGAGCTCTAGGACGTCACAGTCAACCAGTGGTCTTGCCACCGAGCTCAGAGGTCTCTTCCAGTCCAGGAAAGAATGCGCCGCTTTGGCGTTCTTTCCTAGGACAAGAAACGTTCGGTGACAGTGCGTCTGTCAAGCTCGTGCTGACCGCCGCAATCTCAGAGCCTTTCCCTGCCAATCATCTCCTGGCTTCTACTTTCTGGCCGCAAGCTCACTTAAGAAGTACCCTTACCTACCCGAGGATTTCACTAAGGGACTCTATTCGGTATGCCCATCGCCTCTGCCAAGGCAACTGGGGCCAAAACATTGCAGTGGCTGCTGGATCCAACTCTCTCCGCCTCCCCGGGAGCCGCCCGAGCCTATGGGCTGTTGGAGAAGGTCTTCGTTATGGTCCAGGTCACTCCCTTGATTGGCAGAAAGTCTCACCGCTGCCAGTGAGGACTTTAGTTTGAGAGCTCACTCTGTTGAGAACGCGTTGGTGCAGCCCTCGTTTCTCCTGCGTACCGGACCCCTGCAAGTAACGGAGGCCTCTCAACGTTCAAACTCCTTCCTGGGGAAAACGCATACTTGTGGAGCGAGGAAGCCTAGGCAGGCTGCTTGCAGCCAGTCCACGCTCCTTTGGCTCCTGAAGCGAAGGCTTCCGGCACCTCTCCTGGCAGCCTCGCAAGCCTTTGGCCGGACCTCTAAAACTTTAGCAGGCACAGCGAGCGGTGGAAGCAAGTCCCACACACCGAAAGAGCCGTAGCTGAAAAATATTGTCGTTCCTTTGCAGCACCGTACAAGCCCTTTGCTTTTGGGGGAGAGGGCCTTTCTCTTCTCTTCTTTGGCACACAGGGAAATGCCTTCACGGTGTTCGGCCTTGATACACTCGAGTGAGTGCAGCTTCCCCTTAACTGTTGAGAGTGTGCTAGTGCAGCGCTCTCGAACATGACTGTCCTTTGAACACACCAAAAGAAACTTTCCATTCGAGGAGGGAACGCGCTGCACGGGAACTCTTTGTTCTCTGAGCCAAGTGGGTGCTGCTACTGCGCCTGTGTGTTTGCTGGTTCACTGGCACTCTGAGATGTTTTTGCCTCGCCATTGCGGGGCCCACGCTGTGCAGCTAACCTCACTTAGGGATCACAAGGGCCCGCATTACTTTCCAGGGGAAGACAACGCTGCCCGGATCACCCTCCAGGTGTCACTTTCTTGGCACTGAGCTACCTTCCTCGAAAGCTGTGCATTGGTAGCCTGCTCCCAATGTGTCCCTTTGGTGACTGGACGCTCTTTGAGATGCTGGTCGAGACGGCCTCTGCTTCTCTGCTCTTGGAGAAGGCTGCTTTGCGGAGACGCTCAGTGTGGCCTGCGCCAAGTTCAACCTTCTGCTGCTCTGAACTAACGACTTACCTGCCCTCGCCCCTGGCGCAAAGTGCCTAGGCACAAGGGCACGCTCTGGCCCCGATGCCCACGCTCAGTAGTCCAAAGCCTTCACAGGCTCCACGGGCGTCCTGCTTCCACTTACCCTCTGAACGCGGCTTGCTACGTGGCGGCGGCTGCAGCACTCCACAGGGTTTGGGGGCAGAACTCCTACCACTCTCCTCACATAGGCAGTCAGTCCTCCGCCGTGCTTCCCATAGCCTTTGCAGAGAGCACTGTCTGTGGCACACCTCTTTCTTCTCCCTGCACCCTTATCTGTATTTTCGCAGCTGGGGGCAACCGGCTTCTGCTGCTGTGGACGAGGCCTGCTTACTGCTTGGCAAACGCCAGAGAGAAATGAGCGCGGCTGCAGAGGACGAGTCCAAGGAGCTCTAGGACGTCACAGTCAACCAGTGGTCTTGCCACCGAGCTCAGAGGTCTCTTCCAGTCCAGGAAAGAATGCGCCGCTTTGGCGTTCTTTCCTAGGACAAGAAACGTTCGGTGACAGTGCGTCTGTCAAGCTCGTGCTGACCGCCGCAATCTCAGAGCCTTTCCCTGCCAATCATCTCCTGGCTTCTACTTTCTGGCCGCAAGCTCACTTAAGAAGTACCCTTACCTACCCGAGGATTTCACTAAGGGACTCTATTCGGTATGCCCATCGCCTCTGCCAAGGCAACTGGGGCCAAAACATTGCAGTGGCTGCTGGATCCAACTCTCTCCGCCTCCCTGGGAGCCGCCCGAGCCTATGGGCTGTTGGAGAAGGACTTCGTTATGGTCCAGGTCACTCCCTTGATTGGCAGAAAGTCTCACCGCTGCCAGTGAGGACTTTAGTTTGAGAGCTCACTCTGTTGAGAACGCGTTGGTGCAGCCCTCGTTTCTCCTGCGTACCGGACCCCTGCAAGTAACGGAGGCCTTTCACCGTGCAAACTCCTTCCTGGGGAAAACGCATACTTGTGGAGCGAGGAAGCCTAGGCAGGCTGCTTGCAGCCAGTCCACGCTCCTTTGGCTCCTGAAGCGAAGGCTTCCGGCACCTCTCCTGGCAGCCTCGCAAGCCTTTGGCCGGACCTCTAAAACTTTAGCAGGCACAGCGAGCGGTGGAAGCAAGTCCCACACACCGAAAGAGCCGTAGCTGAAAAATATTGTCGTTCCTTTGCAGCACCGTACAAGCCCTTTGCTTTTGGGGGAGAGGGCCTTTCTCTTCTCTTCTTTGGCACACAGGGAAATGCCTTCACGGTGTTCGGCCTTGATACACTCGAGTGCGTGCAGCTTCCCCTTAACTGTTGAGAGTGTGCTAGTGCAGCGCTCTCGAACATGACTGTCCTTTGAACACACCAAAAGAAACTTTCCATTCGAGGAGGGAACGCGCTGCACGGGAACTCTTTGTTCTCTGAGCCAAGTGGGTGCTGCCACTGCGCCTGTGTGTTTGCTGGTTCACTGGCACTCTGAGATGTTTTTGCCTCGCCATTGCGGGGCCCACGCTGTGCAGCTAACCTCACTTAGGGATCACAAGGGCCCGCATTACTTTCCAGGGGAAGACAACGCTGCCCGGATCACCCTCCAGGTGTCACTTTCTTGGCACTGAGCTACCTTCCTCGAAAGCTCTGCGTTGGTAGCCTGCTCCCAATGTGTCCCTTTGGTGACTGGACGCTCTTTGTGATGCTGGTCGAGACGGCCTCTGCTTCTCTGCTCTTGGAGAAGGCTGCTTTGCGGAGACGCTCAGCGTGGCCTGCGCCAAGTTCAACTTTCTGCTGCTCTGAACTAACGACTTACCTGCCCTCGCCCCTGGCGCAAAGTGCCTAGGCACAAGGACACGCTCTGGCCCCGATGCCCACGCTCAGTAGTCCAAAGCCTTCACAGGCTCCACGGGCGTCCTGCTTCCACTTACCCTCTGAACGCGGCTTGCTACGTGGCGGCGGCTGCAGCACTCCACAGGGTTTGCGGGCAGAACTCCTACCACTCTCCTCACATAGGCAGTCAGTCCTCCGCCGGGCTTCCCGTAGCCTTTGCAGAGAGCACTGTCTGTGGCACACCTCTTTCTTCTCCCTGCACCCTTATCTGTATTTTCGCAGCTGGGGGCAACCGGCTTCTGCTGCTGTGGACGAGGCCTGCTTACTGCTTGGCAAACGCCAGAGAGAAATGAGCGCGGCTGCAGAGGACGAGTCCAAGGAGCTCTAGGACGTCACAGTCAACCAGTGGTCTTGCCACCGAGCTCAGAGGTCTCTTCCAGTCCAGGAAAGAATGCGCCGCTTTGGCGTTCTTTCCTAGGACAAGAAACGTTCGGTGACAGTGCGTCTGTCAAGCTCGTGCTGACCGCCGCAATCTCAGAGCCTTTCCCTGCCAATCATCTCCTGGCTTCTACTTTCTGGCCGCAAGCTCACTTAAGAAGTACCCTTACCTACCCGAGGATTTCACTAAGGGACTCTATTCGGTATGCCCATCGCCTCTGCCAAGGCAACTGGGGCCAAAACATTGCAGTGGCTGCTGGATCCAACTCTCTCCGCCTCCCCGGGAGCCGCCCGAGCCTATGGGCTGTTGGAGAAGGTCTTCGTTATGGTCCAGGTCACTCCCTTGATTGGCAGAAAGTCTCACCGCTGCCAGTGAGGACTTTAGTTTGAGAGCTCACTCTGTTGAGAACGCGTTGGTGCAGCCCTCGTTTCTCCTGCGTACCGGACCCCTGCAAGTAACGGAGGCCTCTCAACGTTCAAACTCCTTCCTGGGGAAAACGCATACTTGTGGAGCGAGGAAGCCTAGGCAGGCTGCTTGCAGCCAGTCCACGCTCCTTTGGCTCCTGAAGCGAAGGCTTCCGGCACCTCTCCTGGCAGCCTCGCAAGCCTTTGGCCGGACCTCTAAAACTTTAGCAGGCACAGCGAGCGGTGGAAGCAAGTCCCACACACCGAAAGAGCCGTAGCTGAAAAATATTGTCGTTCCTTTGCAGCACCGTACAAGCCCTTTGCTTTTGGGGGAGAGGGCCTTTCTCTTCTCTTCTTTGGCACACAGGGAAATGCCTTCACGGTGTTCGGCCTTGATACACTCGAGTGCGTGCAGCTTCCCCTTAACTGTTGAGAGTGTGCTAGTGCAGCGCTCTCGAACATGACTGTCCTTTGAACACACCAAAAGAAACTTTCCATTCGAGGAGGGAACGCGCTGCACGGGAACTCTTTGTTCTCTGAGCCAAGTGGGTGCTGCTACTGCGCCTGTGTGTTTGCTGGTTCACTGGCACTCTGAGATGTTTTTGCCTCGCCATTGCGGGGCCCACGCTGTGCAGCTAACCTCACTTAGGGATCACAAGGGCCCGCATTACTTTCCAGGGGAAGACAACGCTGCCCGGATCACCCTCCAGGTGTCACTTTCTTGGCACTGAGCTACCTTCCTCGAAAGCTCTGCGTTGGTAGCCTGCTCCCAATGTGTTCCTTTGGTGACTGGACGCTCTTTGTGATGCTGGTCGAGACGGCCTCTGCTTCTCTGCTCTTGGAGAAGGCTGCTTTGTGGAGACGCTCAGCGTGGCGTGCGCCAAGTTCAACCTTCTGCTGCTCTGAACTAACGACTTACCTGCCCTCGCCCCTGGCGCAAAGTGCCTAGGCACAAGGGCACGCTCTGGCCCCGATGCCCACGCTCAGTAGTCCAAAGCCTTCACAGGCTCCACGGGCGTCCTGCTTCCACTTACCCTCTGAACGCGGCTTGCTACGTGGCGGCGGCTGCAGCACTCCACAGGGTTTGGGGGCAGAACTCCTACCACTCTCCTCACATAGGCAGTCAGTCCTCCGCCGGGCTTCCCGTAGCCTTTGCAGAGAGCACTGTCTGTGGCACACCTCTTTCTTCTCCCTGCACCCTTATCTGTATTTTCGCAGCTGGGGGCAACCGGCTTCTGCTGCTGTGGACGAGGCCTGCTTACTGCTTGGCAAACGCCAGAGAGAAATGAGTGCGGCTGCAGAGGACGAGTCCAAGGAGCTCTAGGACGTCACAGTCAACCAGTGGTCTTGCCACCGAGCTCAGAGGTCTCTTCCAGTCCAGGAAAGAATGCGCCGCTTTGGCGTTCTTTCCTAGGACAAGAAACGTTCGGTGACAGTGCGTCTGTCAAGCTCGTGCTGACCGCCGCAATCTCAGAGCCTTTCCCTGCCAATCATCTCCTGGCTTCTACTTTCTGGCCGCAAGCTCACTTAAGAAGTACCCTTACCTACCCGAGGATTTCACTAAGGGACTCTATTCGGTATGCCCATCGCCTCTGCCAAGGCAACTGGGGCCAAAACATTGCAGTGGCTGCTGGATCCAACTCTCTCCGCCTCCCCGGGAGCCGCCCGAGCCTATGGGCTGTTGGAGAAGGTCTTCGTTATGGTCCAGGTCACTCCCTTGATTGGCAGAAAGTCTCACCGCTGCCAGTGAGGACTTTAGTTTGAGAGCTCACTCTGTTGAGAACGCGTTGGTGCAGCCCTCGTTTCTCCTGCGTACCGGACCCCTGCAAGTAACGGAGGCCTCTCAACGTTCAAACTCCTTCCTGGGGAAAACGCATACTTGTGGAGCGAGGAAGCCTAGGCAGGCTGCTTGCAGCCAGTCCACGCTCCTTTGGCTCCTGAAGCGAAGGCTTCCGGCACCTCTCCTGGCAGCCTCGCAAGCCTTTGGCCGGACCTCTAAAACTTTAGCAGGCACAGCGAGCGGTGGAAGCAAGTCCCACACACCGAAAGAGCCGTAGCTGAAAAATATTGTCGTTCCTTTGCAGCACCGTACAAGCCCTTTGCTTTTGGGGGAGAGGGCCTTTCTCTTCTCTTCTTTGGCACACAGGGAAATGCCTTCACGGTGTTCGGCCTTGATACACTCGAGTGAGTGCAGCTTCCCCTTAACTGTTGAGAGTGTGCTAGTGCAGCGCTCTCGAACATGACTGTCCTTTGAACACACCAAAAGAAACTTTCCATTCGAGGAGGGAACGCGCTGCACGGGAACTCTTTGTTCTCTGAGCCAAGTGGGTGCTGCTACTGCGCCTGTGTGTTTGCTGGTTCACTGGCACTCTGAGATGTTTTTGCCTCGCCATTGCGGGGCCCACGCTGTGCAGCTAACCTCACTTAGGGATCACAAGGGCCCGCATTACTTTCCAGGGGAAGACAACGCTGCCCGGATCACCCTCCAGGTGTCACTTTCTTGGCACTGAGCTACCTTCCTCGAAAGCTGTGCATTGGTAGCCTGCTCCCAATGTGTCCCTTTGGTGACTGGACGCTCTTTGAGATGCTGGTCGAGACGGCCTCTGCTTCTCTGCTCTTGGAGAAGGCTGCTTTGCGGAGACGCTCAGTGTGGCCTGCGCCAAGTTCAACCTTCTGCTGCTCTGAACTAACGACTTACCTGCCCTCGCCCCTGGCGCAAAGTGCCTAGGCACAAGGGCACGCTCTGGCCCAGATGCCCACGCTCAGTAGTCCAAAGCCTTCACAGGCTCCACGGGCGTCCTGCTTCCACTTACCCTCTGAACGCGGCTTGCTACGTGGCGGCGGCTGCAGCACTCCACAGGGTTTGGGGGCAGAACTCCTACCACTCTCCTCACATAGGCAGTCAGTCCTCCGCCGTGCTTCCCATAGCCTTTGCAGAGAGCACTGTCTGTGGCACACCTCTTTCTTCTCCCTGCACCCTTATCTGTATTTTCGCAGCTGGGGGCAACCGGCTTCTGCTGCTGTGGACGAGGCCTGCTTACTGCTTGGCAAACGCCAGAGAGAAATGAGCGCGGCTGCAGAGGACGAGTCCAAGGAGCTCTAGGACGTCACAGTCAACCAGTGGTCTTGCCACCGAGCTCAGAGGTCTCTTCCAGTCCAGGAAAGAATGCGCCGCTTTGGCGTTCTTTCCTAGGACAAGAAACGTTCGGTGACAGTGCGTCTGTCAAGCTCGTGCTGACCGCCGCAATCTCAGAGCCTTTCCCTGCCAATCATCTCCTGGCTTCTACTTTCTGGCCGCAAGCTCACTTAAGAAGTACCCTTACCTACCCGAGGATTTCACTAAGGGACTCTATTCGGTATGCCCATCGCCTCTGCCAAGGCAACTGGGGCCAAAACATTGCAGTGGCTGCTGGATCCAACTCTCTCCGCCTCCCTGGGAGCCGCCCGAGCCTATGGGCTGTTGGAGAAGGACTTCGTTATGGTCCAGGTCACTCCCTTGATTGGCAGAAAGTCTCACCGCTGCCAGTGAGGACTTTAGTTTGAGAGCTCACTCTGTTGAGAACGCGTTGGTGCAGCCCTCGTTTCTCCTGCGTACCGGACCCCTGCAAGTAACGGAGGCCTTTCACCGTGCAAACTCCTTCCTGGGGAAAACGCATACTTGTGGAGCGAGGAAGCCTAGGCAGGCTGCTTGCAGCCAGTCCACGCTCCTTTGGCTCCTGAAGCGAAGGCTTCCGGCACCTCTCCTGGCAGCCTCGCAAGCCTTTGGCCGGACCTCTAAAACTTTAGCAGGCACAGCGAGCGGTGGAAGCAAGTCCCACACACCGAAAGAGCCGTAGCTGAAAAATATTGTCGTTCCTTTGCAGCACCGTACAAGCCCTTTGCTTTTGGGGGAGAGGGCCTTTCTCTTCTCTTCTTTGGCACACAGGGAAATGCCTTCACGGTGTTCGGCCTTGATACACTCGAGTGCGTGCAGCTTCCCCTTAACTGTTGAGAGTGTGCTAGTGCAGCGCTCTCGAACATGACTGTCCTTTGAACACACCAAAAGAAACTTTCCATTCGAGGAGGGAACGCGCTGCACGGGAACTCTTTGTTCTCTGAGCCAAGTGGGTGCTGCCACTGCGCCTGTGTGTTTGCTGGTTCACTGGCACTCTGAGATGTTTTTGCCTCGCCATTGCGGGGCCCACGCTGTGCAGCTAACCTCACTTAGGGATCACAAGGGCCCGCATTACTTTCCAGGGGAAGACAACGCTGCCCGGATCACCCTCCAGGTGTCACTTTCTTGGCACTGAGCTACCTTCCTCGAAAGCTCTGCGTTGGTAGCCTGCTCCCAATGTGTTCCTTTGGTGACTGGACGCTCTTTGTGATGCTGGTCGAGACGGCCTCTGCTTCTCTGCTCTTGGAGAAGGCTGCTTTGTGGAGACGCTCAGCGTGGCCTGCGCCAAGTTCAACCTTCTGCTGCTCTGAACTAACGACTTACCTGCCCTCGCCCCTGGCGCAAAGTGCCTAGGCACAAGGGCACGCTCTGGCCCCGATGCCCACGCTCAGTAGTCCAAAGCCTTCACAGGCTCCACGGGCGTCCTGCTTCCACTTACCCTCTGAACGCGGCTTGCTACGTGGCGGCGGCTGCAGCACTCCACAGGGTTTGGGGGCAGAACTCCTACCACTCTCCTCACATAGGCAGTCAGTCCTCCGCCGGGCTTCCCGTAGCCTTTGCAGAGAGCACTGTCTGTGGCACACCTCTTTCTTCTCCCTGCACCCTTATCTGTATTTTCGCAGCTGGGGGCAACCGGCTTCTGCTGCTGTGGACGAGGCCTGCTTACTGCTTGGCAAACGCCAGAGAGAAATGAGCGCGGCTGCAGAGGACGAGTCCAAGGAGCTCTAGGACGTCACAGTCAACCAGTGGTCTTGCCACCGAGCTCAGAGGTCTCTTCCAGTCCAGGAAAGAATGCGCCGCTTTGGCGTTCTTTCCTAGGACAAGAAACGTTCGGTGACAGTGCGTCTGTCAAGCTCGTGCTGACCGCCGCAATCTCAGAGCCTTTCCCTGCCAATCATCTCCTGGCTTCTACTTTCTGGCCGCAAGCTCACTTAAGAAGTACCCTTACCTACCCGAGGATTTCACTAAGGGACTCTATTCGGTATGCCCATCGCCTCTGCCAAGGCAACTGGGGCCAAAACATTGCAGTGGCTGCTGGATCCAACTCTCTCCGCCTCCCCGGGAGCCGCCCGAGCCTATGGGCTGTTGGAGAAGGTCTTCGTTATGGTCCAGGTCACTCCCTTGATTGGCAGAAAGTCTCACCGCTGCCAGTGAGGACTTTAGTTTGAGAGCTCACTCTGTTGAGAACGCGTTGGTGCAGCCCTCGTTTCTCCTGCGTACCGGACCCCTGCAAGTAACGGAGGCCTCTCAACGTTCAAACTCCTTCCTGGGGAAAACGCATACTTGTGGAGCGAGGAAGCCTAGGCAGGCTGCTTGCAGCCAGTCCACGCTCCTTTGGCTCCTGAAGCGAAGGCTTCCGGCACCTCTCCTGGCAGCCTCGCAAGCCTTTGGCCGGACCTCTAAAACTTTAGCAGGCACAGCGAGCGGTGGAAGCAAGTCCCACACACCGAAAGAGCCGTAGCTGAAAAATATTGTCGTTCCTTTGCAGCACCGTACAAGCCCTTTGCTTTTGGGGGAGAGGGCCTTTCTCTTCTCTTCTTTGGCACACAGGGAAATGCCTTCACGGTGTTCGGCCTTGATACACTCGAGTGAGTGCAGCTTCCCCTTAACTGTTGAGAGTGTGCTAGTGCAGCGCTCTCGAACATGACTGTCCTTTGAACACACCAAAAGAAACTTTCCATTCGAGGAGGGAACGCGCTGCACGGGAACTCTTTGTTCTCTGAGCCAAGTGGGTGCTGCTACTGCGCCTGTGTGTTTGCTGGTTCACTGGCACTCTGAGATGTTTTTGCCTCGCCATTGCGGGGCCCACGCTGTGCAGCTAACCTCACTTAGGGATCACAAGGGCCCGCATTACTTTCCAGGGGAAGACAACGCTGCCCGGATCACCCTCCAGGTGTCACTTTCTTGGCACTGAGCTACCTTCCTCGAAAGCTGTGCATTGGTAGCCTGCTCCCAATGTGTCCCTTTGGTGACTGGACGCTCTTTGAGATGCTGGTCGAGACGGCCTCTGCTTCTCTGCTCTTGGAGAAGGCTGCTTTGCGGAGACGCTCAGTGTGGCCTGCGCCAAGTTCAACCTTCTGCTGCTCTGAACTAACGACTTACCTGCCCTCGCCCCTGGCGCAAAGTGCCTAGGCACAAGGGCACGCTCTGGCCCCGATGCCCACGCTCAGTAGTCCAAAGCCTTCACAGGCTCCACGGGCGTCCTGCTTCCACTTACCCTCTGAACGCGGCTTGCTACGTGGCGGCGGCTGCAGCACTCCACAGGGTTTGGGGGCAGAACTCCTACCACTCTCCTCACATAGGCAGTCAGTCCTCCGCCGGGCTTCCCATAGCCTTTGCAGAGAGCACTGTCTGTGGCACACCTCTTGCTTCTCCCTGCACCCTTATCTGTATTTTCGCAGCTGGGGGCAACCGGCTTCTGCTGCTGTGGACGAGGCCTGCTTACTGCTTGGCAAACGCCAGAGAGAAATGAGCGCGGCTGCAGAGGACGAGTCCAAGGAGCTCTAGGACGTCACAGTCAACCAGTGGTCTTGCCACCGAGCTCAGAGGTCTCTTCCAGTCCAGGAAAGAATGCGCCGCTTTGGCGTTCTTTCCTAGGACAAGAAACGTTCGGTGACAGTGCCTCTGTCAAGCTCGTGCTGACCGCCGCAATCTCAGAGCCTTTCCCTGCCAATCATCTCCTGGCTTCTACTTTCTGGCCGCAAGCTCACTTAAGAAGTACCCTTACCTACCCGAGGATTTCACTAAGGGACTCTATTCGGTATGCCCATCGCCTCTGCCAAGGCAACTGGGGCCAAAACATTGCAGTGGCTGCTGGATCCAACTCTCTCCGCCTCCCCGGGAGCCGCCCGAGCCTATGGGCTGTTGGAGAAGGTCTTCGTTATGGTCCAGGTCACTCCCTTGATTGGCAGAAAGTCTCACCGCTGCCAGTGAGGACTTTAGTTTGAGAGCTCACTCTGTTGAGAACGCGTTGGTGCAGCCCTCGTTTCTCCTGCGTACCGGACCCCTGCAAGTAACGGAGGCCTCTCAACGTTCAAACTCCTTCCTGGGGAAAACGCATACTTGTGGAGCGAGGAAGCCTAGGCAGGCTGCTTGCAGCCAGTCCACGCTCCTTTGGCTCCTGAAGCGAAGGCTTCCGGCACCTCTCCTGGCAGCCTCGCAAGCCTTTGGCCGGACCTCTAAAACTTTAGCAGGCACAGCGAGCGGTGGAAGCAAGTCCCACACACCGAAAGAGCCGTAGCTGAAAAATATTGTCGTTCCTTTGCAGCACCGTACAAGCCCTTTGCTTTTGGGGGAGAGGGCCTTTCTCTTCTCTTCTTTGGCACACAGGGAAATGCCTTCACGGTGTTCGGCCTTGATACACTCGAGTGAGTGCAGCTTCCCCTTAACTGTTGAGAGTGTGCTAGTGCAGCGCTCTCGAACATGACTGTCCTTTGAACACACCAAAAGAAACTTTCCATTCGAGGAGGGAACGCGCTGCACGGGAACTCTTTGTTCTCTGAGCCAAGTGGGTGCTGCTACTGCGCCTGTGTGTTTGCTGGTTCACTGGCACTCTGAGATGTTTTTGCCTCGCCATTGCGGGGCCCACGCTGTGCAGCTAACCTCACTTAGGGATCACAAGGGCCCGCATTACTTTCCAGGGGAAGACAACGCTGCCCGGATCACCCTCCAGGTGTCACTTTCTTGGCACTGAGCTACCTTCCTCGAAAGCTCTGCGTTGGTAGCCTGCTCCCAATGTGTCCCTTTGGTGACTGGACGCTCTTTGTGATGCTGGTCGAGACGGCCTCTGCTTCTCTGCTCTTGGAGAAGGCTGCTTTGCGGAGACGCTCAGCGTGGCCTGCGCCAAGTTCAACTTTCTGCTGCTCTGAACTAACGACTTACCTGCCCTCGCCCCTGGCGCAAAGTGCCTAGGCACAAGGACACGCTCTGGCCCCGATGCCCACGCTCAGTAGTCCAAAGCCTTCACAGGCTCCACGGGCGTCCTGCTTCCACTTACCCTCTGAACGCGGCTTGCTACATGGCGGCGGCTGCAGCACTCCACAGGGTTTTGGTGGCAGAACTCCTACCACTCTCCTCACATAGGCAGTCAGTCCTCCGCCGGGCTTCCCGTAGCCTTTGCAGAGAGCACTGTCTGTGGCACACCTCTTTCTTCTCCCTGCACCCTTATCTGTATTTTCGCAGCTGGGGGCAACCGGCTTCTGCTGCTGTGGACGAGGCCTGCTTACTGCTTGGCAAACGCCAGAGAGAAATGAGCGCGGCTGCAGAGGACGAGTCCAAGGAGCTCTAGGACGTCACAGTCAACCAGGGGTCTTGCCACCGAGCTCAGAGGTCTCTTCCAGTCCAGGAAAGAATGCGCCGCTTTGGCGTTCTTTCCTAGGACAAGAAACGTTCGGTGACAGTGCGTCTGTCAAGCTCGTGCTGACCGCCGCAATCTCAGAGCCTTTCCCTGCCAATCATCTCCTGGCTTCTACTTTCTGGCCGCAAGCTCACTTAAGAAGTACCCTTACCTACCCGAGGATTTCACTAAGGGACTCTATTCGGTATGCCCATCGCCTCTGCCAAGGCAACTGGGGCCAAAACATTGCAGTGGCTGCTGGATCCAACTCTCTCCGCCTCCCCGGGAGCCGCCCGAGCCTATGGGCTGTTGGAGAAGGTCTTCGTTATGGTCCAGGTCACTCCCTTGATTGGCAGAAAGTCTCACCGCTGCCAGTGAGGACTTTAGTTTGAGAGCTCACTCTGTTGAGAACGCGTTGGTGCAGCCCTCGTTTCTCCTGCGTACCGGACCCCTGCAAGTAACGGAGGCCTTTCAACGTTCAAACTCCTTCCTGGGGAAAACGCATACTTGTGGAGCGAGGAAGCCTAGGCAGGCTGCTTGCAGCCAGTCCACGCTCCTTTGGCTCCTGAAGCGAAGGCTTCCGGCACCTCTCCTGGCAGCCTCGCAAGCCTTTGGCCGGACCTCTAAAACTTTAGCAGGCACAGCGAGCGGTGGAAGCAAGTCCCACACACCGAAAGAGCCGTAGCTGAAAAATATTGTCGTTCCTTTGCAGCACCGTACAAGCCCTTTGCTTTTGGGGGAGAGGGCCTTTCTCTTCTCTTCTTTGGCACACAGGGAAATGCCTTCACGGTGTTCGGCCTTGATACACTCGAGTGAGTGCAGCTTCCCCTTAACTGTTGAGAGTGTGCTAGTGCAGCGCTCTCGAACATGACTGTCCTTTGAACACACCAAAAGAAACTTTCCATTCGAGGAGGGAACGCGCTGCACGGGAACTCTTTGTTCTCTGAGCCAAGTGGGTGCTGCCACTGCGCCTGTGTGTTTGCTGGTTCACTGGCACTCTGAGATGTTTTTGCCTCGCCATTGCGGGGCCCACGCTGTGCAGCTAACCTCACTTAGGGATCACAAGGGCCCGCATTACTTTCCAGGGGAAGACAACGCTGCCCGGATCACCCTCCAGGTGTCACTTTCTTGGCACTGAGCTACCTTCCTCGAAAGCTCTGCGTTGGTAGCCTGCTCCCAATGTGTCCCTTTGGTGACTGGACGCTCTTTGAGATGCTGGTCGAGACGGCCTCTGCTTCTCTGCTCTTGGAGAAGGCTGCTTTGCGGAGACGCTCAGCATGGCCTGCGCCAAGTTCAACTTTCTGCTGCTCTGAACTAACGACTTACCTGCCCTCGCCCCTGGCGCAAAGTGCCTAGGCACAAGGGCACGCTCTGGCCCCGATGCCCACGCTCAGTAGTCCAAAGCCTTCACAGGCTCCACGGGCGTCCTGCTTCCACTTACCCTCTGAACGCGGCTTGCTACGTGGCGGCGGCTGCAGCACTCCACAGGGTTTGGGGGCAGAACTCCTACCACTCTCCTCACATAGGCAGTCAGTCCTCCGCCGGGCTTCCCGTAGCCTTTGCAGAGAGCACTGTCTGTGGCACACCTCTTTCTTCTCCCTGCACCCTTATCTGTATTTTCGCAGCTGGGGGCAACCGGCTTCTGCTGCTGTGGACGAGGCCTGCTTACTGCTTGGCAAACGCCAGAGAGAAATGAGCGCGGCTGCAGAGGACGAGTCCAAGGAGCTCTAGGACGTCACAGTCAACCAGTGGTCTTGCCACCGAGCTCAGAGGTCTCTTCCAGTCCAGGAAAGAATGCGCCGCTTTGGCGTTCTTTCCTAGGACAAGAAACGTTCGGTGACAGTGCGTCTGTCAAGCTCGTGCTGACCGCCGCAATCTCAGAGCCTTTCCCTGCCAATCATCTCCTGGCTTCTACTTTCTGGCCGCAAGCTCACTTAAGAAGTACCCTTACCTACCCGAGGATTTCACTAAGGGACTCTATTCGGTATGCCCATCGCCTCTGCCAAGGCAACTGGGGCCAAAACATTGCAGTGGCTGCTGGATCCAACTCTCTCCGCCTCCCTGGGAGCCGCCCGAGCCTATGGGCTGTTGGAGAAGGACTTCGTTATGGTCCAGGTCACTCCCTTGATTGGCAGAAAGTCTCACCGCTGCCAGTGAGGACTTTAGTTTGAGAGCTCACTCTGTTGAGAACGCGTTGGTGCAGCCCTCGTTTCTCCTGCGTACCGGACCCCTGCAAGTAACGGAGGCCTTTCACCGTGCAAACTCCTTCCTGGGGAAAACGCATACTTGTGGAGCGAGGAAGCCTAGGCAGGCTGCTTGCAGCCAGTCCACGCTCCTTTGGCTCCTGAAGCGAAGGCTTCCGGCACCTCTCCTGGCAGCCTCGCAAGCCTTTGGCCGGACCTCTAAAACTTTACCAGGCACAGCGAGCGGTGGAAGCAAGTCCCACACACCGAAAGAGCCGTAGCTGAAAAATATTGTCGTTCCTTTGCAGCACCGTACAAGCCCTTTGCTTTTGGGGGAGAGGGCCTTTCTCTTCTCTTCTTTGGCACACAGGGAAATGCCTTCACGGTGTTCGGCCTTGATACACTCGAGTGCGTACAGCTTCCCCTTAACTGTTGAGAGTGTGCTAGTGCAGCGCTCTCGAACATGACTGTCCTTTGAACACACCAAAAGAAACTTTCCATTCGAGGAGGGAACGCGCTGCACGGGAACTCTTTGTTCTCTGAGCCAAGTGGGTGCTGCCACTGCGCCTGTGTGTTTGCTGGTTCACTGGCACTCTGAGATGTTTTTGCCTCGCCATTGCGGGGCCCACGCTGTGCAGCTAACCTCACTTAGGGATCACAAGGGCCCGCATTACTTTCCAGGGGAAGACAACGCTGCCCGGATCACCCTCCAGGTGTCACTTTCTTGGCACTGAGCTACCTTCCTCGAAAGCTCTGCGTTGGTAGCCTGCTCCCAATGTGTTCCTTTGGTGACTGGACGCTCTTTGTGATGCTGGTCGAGACGGCCTCTGCTTCTCTGCTCTTGGAGAAGGCTGCTTTGTGGAGACGCTCAGCGTGGCCTGCGCCAAGTTCAACCTTCTGCTGCTCTGAACTAACGACTTACCTGCCCTCGCCCCTGGCGCAAAGTGCCTAGGCACAAGGGCACGCTCTGGACCCGATGCCCACGCTCAGTAGTCCAAAGCCTTCACAGGCTCCACGGGCGTCCTGCTTCCACTTACCCTCTGAACGCGGCTTGCTACGTGGCGGCGGCTGCAGCACTCCACAGGGTTTGGGGGCAGAACTCCTACCACTCTCCTCACATAGGCAGTCAGTCCTCCGCCGGGCTTCCCGTAGCCTTTGCAGAGAGCACTGTCTGTGGCACACCTCTTTCTTCTCCCTGCACCCTTATCTGTGTTTTCGCAGCTGGGGGCAACCGGCTTCTGCTGCTGTGGACGAGGCCTGCTTACTGCTTGGCAAACGCCAGAGAGAAATGAGCGCGGCTGCAGAGGACGAGTCCAAGGAGCTCTAGGACGTCACAGTCAACCAGTGGTCTTGCCACCGAGCTCAGAGGTCTCTTCCAGTCCAGGAAAGAATGCGCCGCTTTGGCGTTCTTTCCTAGGACAAGAAACGTTCGGTGACAGTGCGTCTGTCAAGCTCGTGCTGACCGCCGCAATCTCAGAGCCTTTCCCTGCCAATCATCTCCTGGCTTCTACTTTCTGGCCGCAAGCTCACTTAAGAAGTACCCTTACCTACCCGAGGATTTCACTAAGGGACTCTATTCGGTATGCCCATCGCCTCTGCCAAGGCAACTGGGGCCAAAACATTGCAGTGGCTGCTGGATCCAACTCTCTCCGCCTCCCCGGGAGCCGCCCGAGCCTATGGGCTGTTGGAGAAGTTCTTCGTTATGGTCCAGGTCACTCCCTTGATTGGCAGAAAGTCTCACCGCTGCCAGTGAGGACTTTAGTTTGAGAGCTCACTCTGTTGAGAACGCGTTGGTGCAGCCCTCGTTTCTCCTGCGTACCGGACCCCTGCAAGTAACGGAGGCCTCTCAACGTTCAAACTCCTTCCTGGGGAAAACGCATACTTGTGGAGCGAGGAAGCCTAGGCAGGCTGCTTGCAGCCAGTCCACGCTCCTTTGGCTCCTGAAGCGAAGGCTTCCGGCACCTCTCCTGGCAGCCTCGCAAGCCTTTGGCCGGACCTGTAAAACTTTAGCAGGCACAGCGAGCGGTGGAAGCAAGTCCCACACACCGAAAGAGCCGTAGCTGAAAAATATTGTCGTTCCTTTGCAGCACCGTACAAGCCCTTTGCTTTTGGGGGAGAGGGCCTTTCTCTTCTCTTCTTTGGCACACAGGGAAATGCCTTCACGGTGTTCGGCCTTGATACACTCGAGTGCGTGCAGCTTCCCCTTAACTGTTGAGAGTGTGCTAGTGCAGCGCTCTCGAACATGACTGTCCTTTGAACACACCAAAAGAAACTTTCCATTCGAGGAGGGAACGCGCTGCACGGGAACTCTTTGTTCTCTGAGCCAAGTGGGTGCTGCTACTGCGCCTGTGTGTTTGCTGGTTCACTGGCACTCTGAGATGTTTCGGCCTCGCCATTGCGGGGCCCACGCTGTGCAGCTAACCTCACTTAGGGATCACAAGGGCCCGCATTACTTTCCAGGGGAAGACAACGCTGCCCGGATCACCCTCCAGGTGTCACTTTCTTGGCACTGAGCTACCTTCCTCGAAAGCTGTGCGTTGGTAGCCTGCTCCCAATGTGTCCCTTTGGTGACTGGACGCTCTTTGAGATGCTGGTCGAGACGGCCTCTGCTTCTCTGCTCTTGGAGAAGGCTGCTTTGCGGAGACGCTCAGTGTGGCCTGCGCCAAGTTCAACCTTCTGCTGCTCTGAACTAACGACTTACCTGCCCTCGCCCCTGGCGCAAAGTGCCTAGGCACAAGGGCACGCTCTGGCCCCGATGCCCACGCTCAGTAGTCCAAAGCCTTCACAGGCTCCACGGGCGTCCTGCTTCCACTTACCCTCTGAACGCGGCTTGCTACGTGGCGGCGGCTGCAGCACTCCACAGGGTTTGGGGGCAGAACTCCTACCACTCTCCTCACATAGGCAGTCAGTCCTCCGCCGTGCTTCCCATAGCCTTTGCAGAGAGCACTGTCTGTGGCACACCTCTTTCTTCTCCCTGCACCCTTATCTGTATTTTCGCAGCTGGGGGCAACCGGCTTCTGCTGCTGTGGACGAGGCCTGCTTACTGCTTGGCAAACGCCAGAGAGAAATGAGCGCGGCTGCAGAGGACGAGTCCAAGGAGCTCTAGGACGTCACAGTCAACCAGTGGTCTTGCCACCGAGCTCAGAGGTCTCTTCCAGTCCAGGAAAGAATGCGCCGCTTTGGCGTTCTTTCCTAGGACAAGAAACGTTCGGTGACAGTGCGTCTGTCAAGCTCGTGCTGACCGCCGCAATCTCAGAGCCTTTCCCTGCCAATCATCTCCTGGCTTCTACTTTCTGGCCGCAAGCTCACTTAAGAAGTACCCTTACCTACCCGAGGATTTCACTAAGGGACTCTATTCGGTATGCCCATCGCCTCTGCCAAGGCAACTGGGGCCAAAACATTGCAGTGGCTGCTGGATCCAACTCTCTCCGCCTCCCTGGGAGCCGCCCGAGCCTATGGGCTGTTGGAGAAGGACTTCGTTATGGTCCAGGTCACTCCCTTGATTGGCAGAAAGTCTCACCGCTGCCAGTGAGGACTTTAGTTTGAGAGCTCACTCTGTTGAGAACGCGTTGGTGCAGCCCTCGTTTCTCCTGCGTACCGGACCCCTGCAAGTAACGGAGGCCTTTCACCGTGCAAACTCCTTCCTGGGGAAAACGCATACTTGTGGAGCGAGGAAGCCTAGGCAGGCTGCTTGCAGCCAGTCCACGCTCCTTTGGCTCCTGAAGCGAAGGCTTCCGGCACCTCTCCTGGCAGCCTCGCAAGCCTTTGGCCGGACCTCTAAAACTTTAGCAGGCACAGCGAGCGGTGGAAGCAAGTCCCACACACCGAAAGAGCCGTAGCTGAAAAATATTGTCGTTCCTTTGCAGCACCGTACAAGCCCTTTGCTTTTGGGGGAGAGGGCCTTTCTCTTCTCTTCTTTGGCACACAGGGAAATGCCTTCACGGTGTTCGGCCTTGATACACTCGAGTGCGTGCAGCTTCCCCTTAACTGTTGAGAGTGTGCTAGTGCAGCGCTCTCGAACATGACTGTCCTTTGAACACACCAAAAGAAACTTTCCATTCGAGGAGGGAACGCGCTGCACCGGAACTCTTTGTTCTCTGAGCCAAGTGGGTGCTGCCACTGTGCCTGTGTGTTTGCTGGTTCACTGGCACTCTGAGATGTTTTTGCCTCGCCATTGCGGGGCCCACGCTGTGCAGCTAACCTCACTTAGGGATCACAAGGGCCCGCATTACTTTCCAGGGGAAGACAACGCTGCCCGGATCACCCTCCAGGTGTCACTTTCTTGGCACTGAGCTACCTTCCTCGAAAGCTCTGCGTTGGTAGCCTGCTCCCAATGTGTTCCTTTGGTGACTGGACGCTCTTTGTGATGCTGGTCGAGACGGCCTCTGCTTCTCTGCTCTTGGAGAAGGCTGCTTTGTGGAGACGCTCAGCGTGGCCTGCGCCAAGTTCAACCTTCTGCTGCTCTGAACTAACGACTTACCTGCCCTCGCCCCTGGCGCAAAGTGCCTAGGCACAAGGGCACGCTCTGGCCCCGATGCCCACGCTCAGTAGTCCAAAGCCTTCACAGGCTCCACGGGCGTCCTGCTTCCACTTACCCTCTGAACGCGGCTTGCTACGTGGCGGCGGCTGCAGCACTCCACAGGGTTTGCGGGCAGAACTCCTACCACTCTCCTCACATAGGCAGTCAGTCCTCCGCCGGGCTTCCCGTAGCCTTTGCAGAGAGCACTGTCTGTGGCACACCTCTTTCTTCTCCCTGCACCCTTATCTGTATTTTCGCAGCTGGGGGCAACCGGCTTCTGCTGCTGTGGACGAGGCCTGCTTACTGCTTGGCAAACGCCAGAGAGAAATGAGCGCGGCTGCAGAGGACGAGTCCAAGGAGCTCTAGGACGTCACAGTCAACCAGTGGTCTTGCCACCGAGCTCAGAGGTCTCTTCCAGTCCAGGAAAGAATGCGCCGCTTTGGCGTTCTTTCCTAGGACAAGAAACGTTCGGTGACAGTGCGTCTGTCAAGCTCGTGCTGACCGCCGCAATCTCAGAGCCTTTCCCTGCCAATCATCTCCTGGCTTCTACTTTCTGGCCGCAAGCTCACTTAAGAAGTACCCTTACCTACCCGAGGATTTCACTAAGGGACTCTATTCGGTATGCCCATCGCCTCTGCCAAGGCAACTGGGGCCAAAACATTGCAGTGGCTGCTGGATCCAACTCTCTCCGCCTCCCCGGGAGCCGCCCGAGCCTATGGGCTGTTGGAGAAGTTCTTCGTTATGGTCCAGGTCACTCCCTTGATTGGCAGAAAGTCTCACCGCTGCCAGTGAGGACTTTAGTTTGAGAGCTCACTCTGTTGAGAACGCGTTGGTGCAGCCCTCGTTTCTCCTGCGTACCGGACCCCTGCAAGTAACGGAGGCCTCTCAACGTTCAAACTCCTTCCTGGGGAAAACGCATACTTGTGGAGCGAGGAAGCCTAGGCAGGCTGCTTGCAGCCAGTCCACGCTCCTTTGGCTCCTGAAGCGAAGGCTTCCGGCACCTCTCCTGGCAGCCTCGCAAGCCTTTGGCCGGACCTCTAAAACTTTAGCAGGCACAGCGAGCGGTGGAAGCAAGTCCCACACACCGAAAGAGCCGTAGCTGAAAAATATTGTCGTTCCTTTGCAGCACCGTACAAGCCCTTTGCTTTTGGGGGAGAGGGCCTTTCTCTTCTCTTCTTTGGCACACAGGGAAATGCCTTCACGGTGTTCGGCCTTGATACACTCGAGTGCGTGCAGCTTCCCCTTAACTGTTGAGAGTGTGCTAGTGCAGCGCTCTCGAACATGACTGTCCTTTGAACACACCAAAAGAAACTTTCCATTCGTGGAGGGAACGCGCTGCACGGGAACTCTTTGTTCTCTGAGCCAAGTGGGTGCTGCCACTGCGCCTGTGTGTTTGCTGGTTCACTGGCACTCTGAGATGTTTTTGCCTCGCCATTGCGGGGCCCACGCTGTGCAGCTAACCTCACTTAGGGATCACAAGGGCCCGCATTACTTTCCAGGGGAAGACAACGCTGCCCGGATCACCCTCCAGGTGTCACTTTCTTGGCACTGAGCTACCTTCCTCGAAAGCTCTGCGTTGGTAGCCTGCTCCCAATGTGTTCCTTTGGTGACTGGACGCTCTTTGTGATGCTGGTCGAGACGGCCTCTGCTTCTCTGCTCTTGGAGAAGGCTGCTTTGCGGAGACGCTCAGCGTGGCCTGCGCCAAGTTCAACCTTCTGCTGCTCTGAACTAACGACTTACCTGCCCTCGCCCCTGGCGCAAAGTGCCTAGGCACAAGGGCACGCTCTGGCCCCGATGCCCACGCTCAGTAGTCCAAAGCCTTCACAGGCTCCACGGGCGTCCTGCTTCCACTTACCCTCTGAACGCGGCTTGCTACGTGGCGGCGGCTGCAGCACTCCACAGAGTTTGGGGGCAGAACTCCTACCACTCTCCTCACATAGGCAGTCAGTCCTCCGCCGGTCTTCCCGTAGCCTTTGCAGAGAGCACTGTCTGTGGCACACCTCTTTCTTCTCCCTGCACCCTTATCTGTATTTTCGCAGCTGGGGGCAACCGGCTTCTGCTGCTGTGGACGAGGCCTGCTTACTGCTTGGCAAACGCCAGAGAGAAATGAGCGCGGCTGCAGAGGACGAGTCCAAGGAGCTCTAGGACGTCACAGTCAACCAGTGGTCTTGCCACCGAGCTCAGAGGTCTCTTCCAGTCCAGGAAAGAATGCGCCGCTTTGGCGTTCTTTCCTAGGACAAGAAACGTTCGGTGACAGTGCGTCTGTCAAGCTCGTGCTGACCGCCGCAATCTCAGAGCCTTTCCCTGCCAATCATCTCCTGGCTTCTACTTTCTGGCCGCAAGCTCACTTAAGAAGTACCCTTACCTACCCGAGGATTTCACTAAGGGACTCTATTCGGTATGCCCATCGCCTCTGCCAAGGCAACTGGGGCCAAAACATTGCAGTGGCTGCTGGATCCAACTCTCTCCGCCTCCCCGGGAGCCGCCCGAGCCTATGGGCTGTTGGAGAAGGTCTTCGTTATGGTCCAGGTCACTCCCTTGATTGGCAGAAAGTCTCACCGCTGCCAGTGAGGACTTTGGTTTGAGAGCTCACTCTGTTGAGAACGCGTTGGTGCAGCCCTCGTTTCTCCTGCGTACCGGACCCCTGCAAGTAACGGAGGCCTCTCAACGTTCAAACTCCTTCCTGGGGAAAACGCATACTTGTGGAGCGAGGAAGCCTAGGCAGGCTGCTTGCAGCCAGTCCACGCTCCTTTGGCTCCTGAAGCGAAGGCTTCCGGCACCTCTCCTGGCAGCCTCGCAAGCCTTTGGCCGGACCTCTAAAACTTTAGCAGGCACAGCGAGCGGTGGAAGCAAGTCCCACACACCGAAAGAGCCGTAGCTGAAAAATATTGTCGTTCCTTTGCAGCACCGTACAAGCCCTTTGCTTTTGGGGGAGAGGGCCTTTCTCTTCTCTTCTTTGGCACACAGGGAAATGCCTTCACGGTGTTCGGCCTTGATACACTCGAGTGCGTGCAGCTTCCCCTTAACTGTTGAGAGTGTACTAGTGCAGCGCTCTCGAACATGACTGTCCTTTGAACACACCAAAAGAAACTTTCCATTCGAGGAGGGAACACGCTGCACGGGAACTCTTTGTTCTCTGAGCCAAGTGGGTGCTGCCACTGCGCCTGTGTGTTTGCTGGTTCACTGGCACTCTGAGATGTTTTTGCCTCGCCATTGCGGGGCCCACGCTGTGCAGCTAACCTCACTTAGGGATCACAAGGGCCCGCATTACTTTCCAGGGGAAGACAACGCTGCCCGGATCACCCTCCAGGTGTCACTTTCTTGACACTGAGCTACCTTCCTCGAAAGCTCTGCGTTGGTAGCCTGCTCCCAATGTGTTCCTTTGGTGACTGGACGCTCTTTGTGATGCTGGTCGAGACGGCCTCTGCTTCTCTGCTCTTGGAGAAGGCTGCTTTGCGGAGACGCTCAGCGTTGCCTGCGCCAAGTTCAACCTTCTGCTGCTCTGAACTAACGACTTACCTGCCCTCGCCCCTGGCGCAAAGTGCCTAGGCACAAGGGCACGCTCTGGCCCCGATGCCCACGCTCAGTAGTCCAAAGCCTTCACAGGCTCCACGGGCGTCCTGCTTCCACTTACCCTCTGAACGCGGCTTGCTACGTGGCGGCGGCTGCAGCACTCCACAGGGTTTGGGGGCAGAACTCCTACCACTCTCCTCACATAGGCAGTCAGTCCTCCGCCGGGCTTCCCGTAGCCTTTGCAGAGAGCACTGTCTGTGGCACACCTCTTTCTTCTCCCTGCACCCTTATCTGTATTTTCGCAGCTGGGGGCAACCGGCTTCTGCTGCTGTGGACGAGGCCTGCTTACTGCTTGGCAAACGCCAGAGAGAAATGAGCGCGGCTGCAGAGGACGAGTCCAAGGAGCTCTAGGACGTCACAGTCAACCAGTGGTCTTGCCACCGAGCTCAGAGGTCTCTTCCAGTCCAGGAAAGAATGCGCCGCTTTGGCGTTCTTTCCTAGGACAAGAAACGTTCGGTGACAGTGCGTCTGTCAAGCTCGTGCTGACCGCCGCAATCTCAGAGCCTTTCCCTGCCAATCATCTCCTGGCTTCTACTTTCTGGCCGCAAGCTCACTTAAGAAGTACCCTTACCTACCCGAGGATTTCACTAAGGGACTCTATTCGGTATGCCCATCGCCTCTGCCAAGGCAACTGGGGCCAAAACATTGCAGTGGCTGCTGGATCCAACTCTCTCCGCCTCCCCGGGAGCCGCCCGAGCCTATGGGCTGTTGGAGAAGGTCTTCGTTATGGTCCAGGTCACTCCCTTGATTGGCAGAAAGTCTCACCGCTGCCAGTGAGGACTTTGGTTTGAGAGCTCACTCTGTTGAGAACGCGTTGGTGCAGCCCTCGTTTCTCCTGCGTACCGGACCCCTGCAAGTAACGGAGGCCTTTCAACGTTCAAACTCCTTCCTGGGGAAAACGCATACTTGTGGAGCGAGGAAGCCTAGGCAGGCTGCTTGCAGCCAGTCCACGCTCCTTTGGCTCCTGAAGCGAAGGCTTCCGGCACCTCTCCTGGCAGGCTCGCAAGCCTTTGGCCGGACCTCTAAAACTTTAGCAGGCACAGCGAGCGGTGGAAGCAAGTCCCACACACCGAAAGAGCCGTAGCTGAAAAATATTGTCGTTCCTTTGCAGCACCGTACAAGCCCTTTGCTTTTGGGGGAGAGGGCCTTTCTCTTCTCTTCTTTGGCACACAGGGAAATGCCTTCACGGTGTTCGGCCTTGATACACTCGAGTGCGTGCAGCTTCCCCTTAACTGTTGAGAGTGTGCTAGTGCAGCGCTCTCGAACATGACTGTCCTTTGAACACACCAAAAGAAACTTTCCATTCGAGGAGGGAACGCGCTGCACGGGAACTCTTTGTTCTCTGAGCCAAGTGGGTGCTGCCACTGCGCCTGTGTGTTTGCTGGTTCACTGGCACTCTGAGATGTTTTTGCCTCGCCATTGCGGGGCCCACGCTGTGCAGCTAACCTCACTTAGGGATCACAAGGGCCCGCATTACTTTCCAGGGGAAGACAACGCTGCCCGGATCACCCTCCAGGTGTCACTTTCTTGGCACTGAGCTACCTTCCTCGAAAGCTCTGCGTTGGTAGCCTGCTCCCAATGTGTTCCTTTGGTGACTGGACGCTCTTTGTGATGCTGGTCGAGACGGCCTCTGCTTCTCTGCTCTTGGAGAAGGCTGCTTTGCGGAGACGCTCAGCGTGGCCTGCGCCAAGTTCAACCTTCTGCTGCTCTGAACTAACGACTTACCTGCCCTCGCCCCTGGCGCAAAGTGCCTAGGCACAAGGGCACGCTCTGGCCCCGATGCCCACGCTCAGTAGTCCAAAGCCTTCACAGGCTCCACGGGCGTCCTGCTTCCACTTACCCTCTGAACGCGGCTTGCTACGTGGCGGCGGCTGCAGCACTCCACAGATTTTGGGGGCAGAACTCCTACCACTCTCCTCACATAGGCAGTCAGTCCTCCGCCGGTCTTCCCGTAGCCTTTGCAGAGAGCACTGTCTGTGGCACACCTCTTTCTTCTCCCTGCACCCTTATCTGTATTTTCGCAGCTGGGGGCAACCGGCTTCTGCTGCTGTGGACGAGGCCTGCTTACTGCTTGGCAAACGCCAGAGAGAAATGAGCGCGGCTGCAGAGGACGAGTCCAAGGAGCTCTAGGACGTCACACTCAACCAGTGGTCTTGCCACCGAGCTCAGAGGTCTCTTCCAGTCCAGGAAAGAATGCGCCGCTTTGGCGTTCTTTCCTAGGACAAGAAACGTTCGGTGACAGTGCGTCTGTCAAGCTCGTGCTGACCGCCGCAATCTCAGAGCCTTTCCCTGCCAATCATCTCCTGGCTTCTACTTTCTGGCCGCAAGCTCACTTAAGAAGTACCCTTACCTACCCGAGGATTTCACTAAGGGACTCTATTCGGTATGCCCATCGCCTCTGCCAAGGCAACTGGGGCCAAAACATTGCAGTGGCTGCTGGATCCAACTCTCTCCGCCTCCCCGGGAGCCGCCCGAGCCTATGGGCTGTTGGAGAAGGTCTTCGTTATGGTCCAGGTCACTCCCTTGATTGGCAGAAAGTCTCACCGCTGCCAGTGAGGACTTTGGTTTGAGAGCTCACTCTGTTGAGAACGCGTTGGTGCAGCCCTCGTTTCTCCTGCGTACCGGACCCCTGCAAGTAACGGAGGCCTCTCAACGTTCAAACTCCTTCCTGGGGAAAACGCATACTTGTGGAGCGAGGAAGCCTAGGCAGGCTGCTTGCAGCCAGTCCACGCTCCTTTGGCTCCTGAAGCGAAGGCTTCCGGCACCTCTCCTGGCAGCCTCGCAAGCCTTTGGCCGGACCTCTAAAACTTTAGCAGGCACAGCGAGCGGTGGAAGCAAGTCCCACACACCGAAAGAGCCGTAGCTGAAAAATATTGTCGTTCCTTTGCAGCACCGTACAAGCCCTTTGCTTTTGGGGGAGAGGGCCTTTCTCTTCTCTTCTTTGGCACACAGGGAAATGCCTTCACGGTGTTCGGCCTTGATACACTCGAGTGCGTGCAGCTTCCCCTTAACTGTTGAGAGTGTACTAGTGCAGCGCTCTCGAACATGACTGTCCTTTGAACACACCAAAAGAAACTTTCCATTCGAGGAGGGAACACGCTGCACGGGAACTCTTTGTTCTCTGAGCCAAGTGGGTGCTGCCACTGCGCCTGTGTGTTTGCTGGTTCACTGGCACTCTGAGATGTTTTTGCCTCGCCATTGCGGGGCCCACGCTGTGCAGCTAACCTCACTTAGGGATCACAAGGGCCCGCATTACTTTCCAGGGGAAGACAACGCTGCCCGGATCACCCTCCAGGTGTCACTTTCTTGACACTGAGCTACCTTCCTCGAAAGCTCTGCGTTGGTAGCCTGCTCCCAATGTGTTCCTTTGGTGACTGGACGCTCTTTGTGATGCTGGTCGAGACGGCCTCTGCTTCTCTGCTCTTGGAGAAGGCTGCTTTGCGGAGACGCTCAGCGTTGCCTGCGCCAAGTTCAACCTTCTGCTGCTCTGAACTAACGACTTACCTGCCCTCGCCCCTGGCGCAAAGTGCCTAGGCACAAGGGCACGCTCTGGCCCCGATGCCCACGCTCAGTAGTCCAAAGCCTTCACAGGCTCCACGGGCGTCCTGCTTCCACTTACCCTCTGAACGCGGCTTGCTACGTGGCGGCGGCTGCAGCACTCCACAGGGTTTGGGGGCAGAACTCCTACCACTCTCCTCACATAGGCAGTCAGTCCTCCGCCGGGCTTCCCGTAGCCTTTGCAGAGAGCACTGTCTGTGGCACACCTCTTTCTTCTCCCTGCACCCTTATCTGTATTTTCGCAGCTGGGGGCAACCGGCTTCTGCTGCTGTGGACGAGGCCTGCTTACTGCTTGGCAAACGCCAGAGAGAAATGAGCGCGGCTGCAGAGGACGAGTCCAAGGAGCTCTAGGACGTCACAGTCAACCAGTGGTCTTGCCACCGAGCTCAGAGGTCTCTTCCAGTCCAGGAAAGAATGCGCCGCTTTGGCGTTCTTTCCTAGGACAAGAAACGTTCGGTGACAGTGCGTCTGTCAAGCTCGTGCTGACCGCCGCAATCTCAGAGCCTTTCCCTGCCAATCATCTCCTGGCTTCTACTTTCTGGCCGCAAGCTCACTTAAGAAGTACCCTTACCTACCCGAGGATTTCACTAAGGGACTCTATTCGGTATGCCCATCGCCTCTGCCAAGGCAACTGGGGCCAAAACATTGCAGTGGCTGCTGGATCCAACTCTCTCCGCCTCCCCGGGAGCCGCCCGAGCCTATGGGCTGTTGGAGAAGGTCTTCGTTATGGTCCAGGTCACTCCCTTGATTGGCAGAAAGTCTCACCGCTGCCAGTGAGGACTTTAGTTTGAGAGCTCACTCTGTTGAGAACGCGTTGGTGCAGCCCTCGTTTCTCCTGCGTACCGGACCCCTGCAAGTAACGGAGGCCTTTCAACGTTCAAACTCCTTCCTGGGGAAAACGCATACTTGTGGAGCGAGGAAGCCTAGGCAGGCTGCTTGCAGCCAGTCCACGCTCCTTTGGCTCCTGAAGCGAAGGCCTCCGGCACCTCTCCTGGCAGCCTCGCAAGCCTTTGGCCGGACCTCTAAAACTTTAGCAGGCACAGCGAGCGGTGGAAGCAAGTCCCACACACCGAAAGAGCCGTAGCTGAAAAATATTGTCGTTCCTTTGCAGCACCGTACAAGCCCTTTGCTTTTGGGGGAGAGGGCCTTTCTCTTCTCTTCTTTGGCACACAGGGAAATGCCTTCACGGTGTTCGGCCTTGATACACTCGAGTGCGTGCAGCTTCCCCTTAACTGTTGAGAGTGTACTAGTGCAGCGCTCTCGAACATGACTGTCCTTTGAACACACCAAAAGAAACTTTCCATTCGAGGAGGGAACACGCTGCACGGGAACTCTTTGTTCTCTGAGCCAAGTGGGTGCTGCCACTGCGCCTGTGTGTTTGCTGGTTCACTGGCACTCTGAGATGTTTTTGCCTCGCCATTGCGGGGCCCACGCTGTGCAGCTAACCTCACTTAGGGATCACAAGGGCCCGCATTACTTTCCAGGGGAAGACAACGCTGCCCGGATCACCCTCCAGGTGTCACTTTCTTGGCACTGAGCTACCTTCCTCGAAAGCTCTGCGTTGGTAGCCTGCTCCCAATGTGTTCCTTTGGTGACTGGACGCTCTTTGTGATGCTGGTCGAGACGGCCTCTGCTTCTCTGCTCTTGGAGAAGGCTGCTTTGCGGAGACGCTCAGCGTTGCCTGCGCCAAGTTCAACCTTCTGCTGCTCTGAACTAACGACTTACCTGCCCTCGCCCCTGGCGCAAAGTGCCTAGGCACAAGGGCACGCTCTGGCCCCGATGCCCACGCTCAGTAGTCCAAAGCCTTCACAGGCTCCACGGGCGTCCTGCTTCCACTTACCCTCTGAACGCGGCTTGCTACGTGGCGGCGGCTGCAGCACTCCACAGGGTTTGCGGGCAGAACTCCTACCACTCTCCTCACATAGGCAGTCAGTCCTCCGCCGGGCTTCCCGTAGCCTTTGCAGAGAGCACTGTCTGTGGCACACCTCTTTCTTCTCCCTGCACCCTTATCTGTATTTTCGCAGCTGGGGGCAACCGGCTTCTGCTGCTGTGGACGAGGCCTGCTTACTGCTTGGCAAACGCCAGAGAGAAATGAGCGCGGCTGCAGAGGACGAGTCCAAGGAGCTCTAGGACGTCACAGTCAACCAGTGGTCTTGCCACCGAGCTCAGAGGTCTCTTCCAGTCCAGGAAAGAATGCGCCGCTTTGGCGTTCTTTCCTAGGACAAGAAACGTTCGGTGACAGTGCGTCTGTCAAGCTCGTGCTGACCGCCGCAATCTCAGAGCCTTTCCCTGCCAATCATCTCCTGGCTTCTACTTTCTGGCCGCAAGCTCACTTAAGAAGTACCCTTACCTACCCGAGGATTTCACTAAGGGACTCTATTCGGTATGCCCATCGCCTCTGCCAAGGCATCTGGGGCCAAAACATTGCAGTGGCTGCTGGATCCAACTCTCTCCGCCTCCCCGGGAGCCGCCCGAGCCTATGGGCTGTTGGAGAAGGTCTTCGTTATGGTCCAGGTCACTCCCTTGATTGGCAGAAAGTCTCCCCGCTGCCAGTGAGGACTTTAGTTTGAGAGCTCACCCTGTTGAGAACTCGTTGGTGCAGCCCTCGTTTCTCCTGCGTACCGGACCCCTGCAAGTAACGGAGGCCTTTCACCGTTCAAACTCCTTCCTGGGGAAAACGCATCCTTGTGGAGCGAGGAAGCCTAGGCAGGCTGCTTGCAGCCAGTCCACGCTCCTTTGGCTCCTGAAGCGAAGGCCTCCGGCACCTCTCCTGGCAGCCTCGCAAGCCTTTGGCAGGACCTCTAAAGCTTTACCAGGCACAGCGAGCGGTGGAAGCAAGTCCCACACACCGAAAGAGCCGTAGCTGAAAAATATTGTCGTTCCTTTGCAGCACCGTACAAGCCCTTTGCTTTTGGGGGAGAGGGCCTTTCTCTTCTCTTCTTTGGCACACAGGGAAATGCCTTCACGGTGTTCGGCCTTGATACACTCGAGTGCGTGCAGCTTCCCCTTAACTGTTGAGAGTGTGCTAGTGCAGCGCTCTCGAACATGACTGTCCTTTGAACACACCAAAAGAAACTTTCCATTCGAGGAGGGAACGCGCTGCACGGGAACTCTTTGTTCTCTGAGCCAAGTGGGTGCTGCCACTGCGCCTGTGTGTTTGCTGGTTCACTGGCACTCTGAGATGTTTTTGCCTCGCCATTGCGGGGCCCACGCTGTGCAGCTAACCTCACTTAGGGATCACAAGGGCCCGCATTACTTTCCAGGGGAAGACAACGCTGCCCGGATCACCCTCCAGGTGTCACTTTCTTGGCACTGAGCTACCTTCCTCGAAAGCTCTGCGTTGGTAGCCTGCTCCCAATGTGTTCCTTTGGTGACTGGACGCTCTTTGTGATGCTGGTCGAGACGGCCTCTGCTTCTCTGCTCTTGGAGAAGGCTGCTTTGCGGAGACGCTCAGCGTGGCCTGCGCCAAGTTCAACCTTCTGCTGCTCTGAACTAACGACTTACCTGCCCTCGCCCCTGGCGCAAAGTGCCTAGGCACAAGGGCACGCTCTGGCCCCGATGCCCACGCTCAGTAGTCCAAAGCCTTCACAGGCTCCACGGGCGTCCTGCTTCCACTTACCCTCTGAACGCGGCTTGCTACGTGGCGGCGGCTGCAGCACTCCACAGGGTTTGGGGGCAGAACTCCTACCACTCTCCTCACATAGGCAGTCAGTCCTCCGCGGGGCTTCCCGTAGCCTTTGCAGAGAGCACTGTCTGTGGCACACCTCTTTCTTCTCCCTGCACCCTTATCTGTATTTTCGCAGCTGGGGGCAACCGGCTTCTGCTGCTGTGGACGAGGCCTGCTTACTGCTTGGCAAACGCCAGAGAGAAATGAGCGCGGCTGCAGAGGACGAGTCCAAGGAGCTCTAGGACGTCACAGTCAACCAGTGGTCTTGCCACCGAGCTCAGAGGTCTCTTCCAGTCCAGGAAAGAATGCGCCGCTTTGGCGTTCTTTCCTAGGACAAGAAACGTTCGGTGACAGTGCGTCTGTCAAGCTCGTGCTGACCGCCGCAATCTCAGAGCCTTTCCCTGCCAATCATCTCCTGGCTTCTACTTTCTGGCCGCAAGCTCACTTAAGAAGTACCCTTACCTACCCGAGGATTTCACTAAGGGACTCTATTCGGTATGCCCATCGCCTCTGCCAAGGCAACTGGGGCCAAAACATTGCAGTGGCTGCTGGATCCAACTCTATCCGCCTCCCCGGGAGCCGCCCGAGCCTATGGGCTGTTGGAGAAGGTCTTCGTTATGGTCCAGGTCACTCCCTTGATTGGCAGAAAGTCTCACCGCTGCCAGTGAGGACTTTAGTTTGAGAGCTCACTCTGTTGAGAACGCGTTGGTGCAGCCCTCGTTTCTCCTGCGTACCGGACCCCTGCAAGTAACGGAGGCCTTTCAACGTTCAAACTCCTTCCTGGGGAAAACGCATACTTGTGGAGCGAGGAAGCCTAGGCAGGCTGCTTGCAGCCAGTCCACGCTCCTTTGGCTCCTGAAGCGAAGGCCTCCGGCACCTCTCCTGGCAGCCTCGCAAGCCTTTGGCCGGACCTCTAAAACTTTAGCAGGCACAGCGAGCGGTGGAAGCAAGTCCCACACACCGAAAGAGCCGTAGCTGAAAAATATTGTCATTCCTTTGCAGCACCGTACAAGCCCTTTGCTTTTGGGGGAGAGGGCCTTTCTCTTCTCTTCTTTGGCACACAGGGAAATGCCTTCACGGTGTTCGGCCTTGATACACTCGAGTGCGTGCAGCTTCCCCTTAACTGTTGAGAGTGTACTAGTGCAGCGCTCTCGAACATGACTGTCCTTTGAACACACCAAAAGAAACTTTCCATTCGAGGAGGGAACACGCTGCACGGGAACTCTTTGTTCTCTGAGCCAAGTGGGTGCTGCCACTGCGCCTGTGTGTTTGCTGGTTCACTGGCACTCTGAGATGTTTTTGCCTCGCCATTGCGGGGCCCACGCTGTGCAGCTAACCTCACTTAGGGATCACAAGGGCCCGCATTACTTTCCAGGGGAAGACAACGCTGCCCGGATCACCCTCCAGGTGTCACTTTCTTGGCACTGAGCTACCTTCCTCGAAAGCTCTGCGTTGGTAGCCTGCTCCCAATGTGTTCCTTTGGTGACTGGACGCTCTTTGTGATGCTGGTCGAGACGGCCTCTGCTTCTCTGCTCTTGGAGAAGGCTGCTTTGCGGAGACGCTCAGCGTGGCCTGCGCCAAGTTCAACCTTCTGCTGCTCTGAACTAACGACTTACCTGCCCTCGCCCCTGGCGCAAAGTGCCTAGGCACAAGGGCACGCTCTGGCCCCGATGCCCACGCTCAGTAGTCCAAAGCCTTCACAGGCTCCACGGGCGTCCTGCTTCCACTTACCCTCTGAACGCGGCTTGCTACGTGGCGGCGGCTGCAGCACTCCACAGGGTTTGCGGGCAGAACTCCTACCACTCTCCTCACATAGGCAGTCAGTCCTCCGCCGGTCTTCCCGTAGCCTTTGCAGAGAGCACTGTCTGTGGCACACCTCTTTCTTCTCCCTGCACCCTTATCTGTATTTTCGCAGCTGGGGGCAACCGGCTTCTGCTGCTGTGGACGAGGCCTGCTTACTGCTTGGCAAACGCCAGAGAGAAATGAGCGCGGCTGCAGAGGACGAGTCCAAGGAGCTCTAGGACGTCACAGTCAACCAGTGGTCTTGCCACCGAGCTCAGAGGTCTCTTCCAGTCCAGGAAAGAATGCGCCGCTTTGGCGTTCTTTCCTAGGACAAGAAACGTTCGGTGACAGTGCGTCTGTCAAGCTCGTGCTGACCGCCGCAATCTCAGAGCCTTTCCCTGCCAATCATCTCCTGGCTTCTACTTTCTGGCCGCAAGCTCACTTAAGAAGTACCCTTACCTACCCGAGGATTTCACTAAGGGACTCTATTCGGTATGCCCATCGCCTCTGCCAAGGCAACTGGGGCCAAAACATTGCAGTGGCTGCTGGATCCAACTCTCTCCGCCTCCCCGGGAGCCGCCCGAGCCTATGGGCTGTTGGAGAAGGTCTTCGTTATGATCCAGGTCACTCCCTTGATTGGCAGAAAGTCTCCCCGCTGCCAGTGAGGACTTTAGATTGAGAGCTCACCCTGTTGAGAACGCGTTGGTGCAGCCCTCGTTTCTCCTGCGTACCGGACCCCTGCAAGTAACGGAGGCCTTTCACCGTTCAAACTCCTTCCTGGGGAAAACGCATCCTTGTGGAGCGAGGAAGCCTAGGCAGGCTGCTTGCAGCCAGTCCACGCTCCTTTGGCTCCTGAAGCGAAGGCCTCCGGCACCTCTCCTGGCAGCCTCGCAAGCCTTTGGCAGGACCTCTAAAGCTTTACCAGGCACAGCGAGCGGTGGAAGCAAGTCCCACACACCGAAAGAGCCGTAGCTGAAAAATATTGTCGTTCCTTTGCAGCACCGTACAAGCCCTTTGCTTTTGGGGGAGAGGGCCTTTCTCTTCTCTTCTTTGGCACACAGGGAAATGCCTTCACGGTGTTCGCCCTTGATACACTCGAGTGCGTGCAGCTTCCCCTTAACTGTTGAGAGTGTGCTAGTGCAGCGCTCTCGAACATGACTGTCCTTTGAACACACCAAAAGAAACTTTCCATTCGAGGAGGGAACGCGCTGCACGGGAACTCTTTGTTCTCTGAGCCAAGTGGGTGCTGCCACTGCGCCTGTGTGTTTGCTGGTTCACTGGCACTCTGAGATGTTTCGGCCTCGCCATTGCGGGGCCCACGCTGTGCAGCTAACCTCACTTAGGGATCACAAGGGCCCGCATTACTTTCCAGGGGAAGACAACGCTGCCCGGATCACCCTCCAGGTGTCACTTTCTTGGCACTGAGCTACCTTCCTCGAAAGCTCTGCGTTGGTAGCCTGCTCCCAATGTGTTCCTTTGGTGACTGTACGCTCTTTGTGATGCTGGTCGAGACGGCCTCTGCTTCTCTGCTCTTGGAGAAGGCTGCTTTGCGGAGACGCTCAGCGTTGCCTGCGCCAAGTTCAACCTTCTGCTGCTCTGAACTAACGACTTACCTGCCCTCGCCCCTGGCGCAAAGTGCCTAGGCACAAGGGCACGCTCTGGCCCCGATGCCCACGCTCAGTAGTCCAAAGCCTTCACAGGCTCCACGGGCGTCCTGCTTCCACTTACCCTCTGAACGCGGCTTGCTACGTGGCGGCGGCTGCAGCACTCCACAGGGTTTGCGGGCAGAACTCCTACCACTCTCCTCACATAGGCAGTCAGTCCTCCGCCGGGCTTCCCGTAGCCTTTGCAGAGAGCACTGTCTGTGGCACACCTCTTTCTTCTCCCTGCACCCTTATCTGTATTTTCGCAGCTGGGGGCAACCGGCTTCTGCTGCTGTGGACGAGGCCTGCTTACTGCTTGGCAAACGCCAGAGAGAAATGAGCGCGGCTGCAGAGGACGAGTCCAAGGAGCTCTAGGACGTCACAGTCAACCAGTGGTCTTGCCACCGAGCTCAGAGGTCTCTTCCAGTCCAGGAAAGAATGCGCCGCTTTGGCGTTCTTTCCTAGGACAAGAAACGTTCGGTGACAGTGCGTCTGTCAAGCTCGTGCTGACCGCCGCAATCTCAGAGCCTTTCCCTGCCAATCATCTCCTGGCTTCTACTTTCTGGCCGCAAGCTCACTTAAGAAGTACCCTTACCTACCCGAGGATTTCACTAAGGGACTCTATTCGGTATGCCCATCGCCTCTGCCAAGGCAACTGGGGCCAAAACATTGCAGTGGCTGCTGGATCCAACTCTCTCCGCCTCCCCGGGAGCCGCCCGAGCCTATGGGCTGTTGGAGAAGGTCTTCGTTATGGTCCAGGTCACTCCCTTGATTGGCAGAAAGTCTCACCGCTGCCAGTGAGGACTTTAGTTTGAGAGCTCACTCTGTTGAGAACGCGTTGGTGCAGCCCTCGTTTCTCCTGCGTACCGGACCCCTGCAAGTAACGGAGGCCTTTCAACGTTCAAACTCCTTCCTGGGGAAAACGCATCCTTGTGGAGCGAGGAAGCCTAGGCAGGCTGCTTGCAGCCAGTCCACGCTCCTTTGGCTCCTGAAGCGAAGGCCTCCGGCACCTCTCCTGGCAGCCTCGCAAGCCTTTGGCAGGACCTCTAAAGCTTTACCAGGCACAGCGAGCGGTGGAAGCAAGTCCCACACACCGAAAGAGCCGTAGCTGAAAAATATTGTCGTTCCTTTGCAGCACCGTACAAGCCCTTTGCTTTTGGGGGAGAGGGCCTTTCTCTTCTCTTCTTTGGCACACAGGGAAATGCCTTCACGGTGTTCGGCCTTGATACACTCGAGTGCGTGCAGCTTCCCCTTAACTGTTGAGAGTGTGCTAGTGCAGCGCTCTCGAACATGACTGTCCTTTGAACACACCAAAAGAAACTTTCCATTCGAGGAGGGAATGCGCTGCACGGGAACTCTTTGTTCTCTGAGCCAAGTGGGTGCTGCCACTGCGCCTGTGTGTTTGCTGGTTCACTGGCACTCTGAGATATTTCGGCCTCGCCATTGCGGGGCCCACGCTGTGCAGCTAACCTCACTTAGGGATCACAAGGGCCCGCATTACTTTCCAGGGGAAGACAACGCTGCCCGGATCACCCTCCAGGTGTCACTTTCTTGGCACTGAGCTACCTTCCTCGAAAGCTCTGCGTTGGTAGCCTGCTCCCAATGTGTTCCTTTGGTGACTGGACGCTCTTTGTGATGCTGGTCGAGACGGCCTCTGCTTCTCTGCTCTTGGAGAAGGCTGCTTTGCGGAGACGCTCAGCGTGGCCTGCGCCAAGTTCAACCTTCTGCTGCTCTGAACTAACGACTTACCTGCCCTCGCCCCTGGCGCAAAGTGCCTAGGCACAAGGGCACGCTCTGGCCCCGATGCCCTCACTCAGTAGTCCAAAGCCTTCACAGGCTCCACGGGCGTCCTGCTTCCACTTACCCTCTGAACGCGGCTTGCTACGTGGCGGCGGCTGCAGCACTCCACAGGGTTTGGGGGCAGAACTCCTACCACTCTCCTCACATAGGCAGTCAGTCCTCCGCCGGGCTTCCCGTAGCCTTTGCAGAGAGCACTGTCTGTGGCACACCTCTTTCTTCTCCCTGCACCCTTATCTGTATTTTCGCAGCTGGGGGCAACCGGCTTCTGCTGCTGTGGACGAGGCCTGCTTACTGCTTGGCAAACGCCAGAGAGAAATGAGCGCGGCTGCAGAGGACGAGTCCAAGGAGCTCTAGGACGTCACAGTCAACCAGTGGTCTTGCCACCGAGCTCAGAGGTCTCTTCCAGTCCAGGAAAGAATGCGCCGCTTTGGCGTTCTTTCCTAGGACAAGAAACGTTCGGTGACAGTGCGTCTGTCAAGCTCGTGCTGACCGCCGCAATCTCAGAGCCTTTCCCTGCCAATCATCTCCTTGCTTCTACTTTCTGGCAGCAAGCTCACTTAAGAAGTACCCTTACCTACCCGAGGATTTCACTAAGGGACTCTATTCGGTATGCCCATCGCCTCTGCCAAGGCAACTGGGGCCAAAACATTGCAGTGGCTGCTGGATCCAACTCTCTCCGCCTCCCCGGGAGCCGCCCGAGCCTATGGGCTGTTGGAGAAGGTCTTCGTTATGGTCCAGGTCACTCCCTTGATTGGCAGAAAGTCTCCCCGCTGCCAGTGAGGACTTTAGTTTGAGAGCTCACTCTGTTGAGAACGCGTTGGTGCAGCCCTCGTTTCTCCTGCGTACCGGACCCCTGCAAGTAACGGAGGCCTTTCAACGTTCAAACTCCTTCCTGGGGAAAACGCATACTTGTGGAGCGAGG